>NC_058522.1:148472640-148775670 GCF_904849725.1 Hordeum vulgare subsp. vulgare | reverse complement strand
GTCCGTTTTGGGCTCCGGATCAAGGAGATCGTCGCCATCGTCATCATCAACCTTCTTCCCTCTCCAATTCCATGAAGCCCTTCATCGTTCATGAGTAATCTATTTGTAGGCTCGCTGGGCGGTAATGAGTAGGATGAGATCTATCATGTAATCGAGTTAGTATTGACGGGGATTGATCCCTAGTATCCACTATTTTCTAAGATTGATGTTGCTACTACTTTGTTATGCTTAATGCTTGTCACTAGGGCCCGAGTGCCATGATTTCAGATCTGAAATTATTATGTTGTCACCAATATATGTGTGTTTTAGATCCGATCTTGCAAGTTGTAGTAACCTACTATGTGTTATGACCCGGCAAGCCCGGAGTGACAATAACCGGAACCACTCCCGATGATTACCATTGTTTGAGGAGTTCATTGTTCACCAAGTGCTAATGCTTTGGTCCGGTTCTTTATTAAAAGGAGAAACTTAATATCCCGCAGTATCCATTTGGACCCCGCTTCCACGGGAGAGATGGACAATAGATGTCATGCAAGTTCTTTTCCCTAAGCACGTATGACTACACACAGAATGCATGCCTACATCACATTGACGAACGGGAGCTAGCCACATATCTCTCCGTGTTATAACTGTTGCATGATGAATGTCATCCAACAAATCACCGATCCATTGCCTACGAGTGTGTCCCACTGCCATTGTTACTTGCTCTGCCGTTACTACAGTTGTTGCTACTTGCTGCCACTGTTACTTGCTGCTACTGTTACTTGCTTTGCTCTACTGCTGTTACTACTGTTGCTACTACTGTTACTTGCTACTGCTGTTACTCGCTACTGCTGCTACTTGCTACAACTGTTACTTGCTACTGTTGCTACTTGCTACTGCTGTCACTACTGTTGTTCCTTGCCACTGTTGTTACTTGTTACACTGCTAATACCTGCTACAATACTTTTCTGGCGCCATTGATACAACAGTTAGGAATAGTCTGCCTCATCAACAGATCGTTTCTGGCACCGTTGCTATGATACTACCTTTGCTGCTTATATCCTGCTTGCAGATACTAATCTTTCAGGTGTGGTTGAGCCGACACCTCAACTGCTAATACTGGAGAATATCCTTTCACTTCCATCATGTCGAACCAACAAATTTGGGTTGAATACTCTACCCTCGAAAACTGTTGCGATCCCACACGCTAGTGGGCCATTGCAAGACAATTGCTAATTGTTGAGCAACTGGAAGCAACTCTTTTCTGGCGTCGTTGCCGGGGAGGCATCGAGTCAGGAATAGTGGCACGTCAACAACATTTTTCTGGCACCGTTGCCGGGGAGGCATCAAGTCAGGAATAGTTGCACATCAACAATACCGTTGATCGAATCTCGGGCAAGTAACATACCGAAGGACAAAGGGAACAACATACGGGATTAACTGAATCCTTGACATAGAGGTTCAACCGATAGAGATCTTCATAGAATATGTAGGAGCCAATATGGACATCCACGTCCTGCTATTGTTTATTGACCAGAGAATGTCTCAGGTCATGTCTGCATAGTTCTCGAACCCGCAGGGTGTGCACACTTAAGGTTCGGTGACGTTTCGGTATAGTTGAGTTATAGGTGTTGGTAACCAAAAGTTATTCGGAGTCCCGTATGAGATCCCGGACGTCACGAGGAGCTCCGGAATGGTCCGGAGGTAGACACTGATATATAGGAAGTCCTGTTTTGGTCACCGGAAAAGTTTTGGGCTCATCGGTAGTGTATAGGGAGTGTCGGGAGGGTACCGGGGACCATCGGGAGGGGTGTAACACCCCGAAGGGCCTTATGGGCTGTGGGAGGATACAAACCAACCCCTAGTGTGCTGACATAAGCTCCCACTAAGGCCCATGAGGTTTGAGAGGCAAAAACCCAAAGGTGGAAAAGGTGGAAAGAGTTTCCAAGTGGAAAGGAGGAATCCTACTCCTAGTAGGATTGGAGTAGGACTCCTCCACCTCCAATTTCAGCCAAACCTTGAAGGTTTGAGGCTGCCTCCTCCCCTCCCTCCCTCCTATATATACTATAGGTATTGAGGTTTTTTGAGACATACAATTTCAGCCACGTTCTACCCTCTCCTCTAGTTTGTAGTTCTTCCTCTAGATCGGATTTCTACGGTGCTTAGGCGAAGCCCTACAGGAATAGATCACCACCATCACCGGCGCGCCGTCATGCTGCCGGAGAACTCATCTACTTCCCCGCCTCTCTTGCTGGATCGAGAAGACAAGGGTCGTCCTTGTGGTGTACGTTTGCTGAACGCGGAGGCGGGGGTCTTGCTTAATGCGAGACGGCTACTTATTTAAGTCAGAGAATAATGGTTGTTCTATTTATGTGAGAGATATGTTCTATGGTCATGCTCCGTTGGTGAATGGTTTATTCTTGATGAATATCGATTGTGATGTTACACATATTCACAGTGTGAATGCCAAAAGATATAAGGTTGATAATGATAGTCCCACATACTTGTGCCATTGACGCCTTGGTCATATCGATGTCAAGTGCATGAAGAAACTCCATACTGATGGACTATTAGAGTCTCTTGACTTTGAATCATTTGACACATGCGAACCGTGCCTCATGGGCAAGATGACTAAGACTCTGTTCTCAGGAGTAATGGAGCGGGCAACCGACTTATTGGAAATAATACATACTGATGTATGCGATCCAATGAACGTTGAAGCTCGCGGTGTCTATCATTATGTTCTCACTCTCACCGATGATTTGAGTAGGTATGGATATATCTACTTGATGAAGCATAAGTCTGAAACATTTGAAAAGTTCAAAGAATTTCAGAATGAGGTGGAGAATCGAAGTGACAAGAAAATAAAGTGTCTACGATCTGATCGTGGAGGAGAATATTTGGGTCGTGAGTTTGGAACACACCTAAGGAAATGTGGAATTGTTTCACAACTGATGCCGCCTGGCACACCGCAACATAACGGAGTGTCTGAACATCGTAACCGCACCTTATTAGATATAGTGCGATCTATGATGTGTCTTACCGACTTACCGCTATCATTTTGGGGATACGCATTGGAAACTGCAGCATTCACTTTAAATAGGGCACCGTCTAAACCCGTTGATACGACACTGTATGAATTATGGTTTGGCAAGAAACCTAAGTTGTCGTTTCTAAAAGTTTGGGGGCTATGATGCTTATGTGAAGAAACTTCAACCAGAAAAGCTCAAACCCAAAGTGGAGAAATGCGTATTCATAGGATACCCTAAGGAAATTATTGGGTATACCTTCTATCTTAGATCCGAAGGTAAAATCTTTGTTTCCAAGAACGGATCCTTTCTAGAGAAAGAGTTTCTCACGAAAGAAGTAAGTGGGAGGAAAGTAGAACTTGATGAGGTAATTGTACATCCTCTCGAACCGGAGAGTAGCGCAGCGTGGGAAAATGTTCCTGTGGCGCCTACGACAACTGAAGAAGAAGTTAATGATGATGATCATGAAGCTTCAGATCAAGTTGCTACTGAACCACGAAGGTCCACAAGGGTATGTTCCACACCAGAATGGTACGGCAACCCTGTGATGGAGATCATGTTGTTAGACAATGGTGAACCTTCGAACTATGAAGAAGCGATGGCGGGCCCGGATTCCAACAAATGGCTTGAGGCCATGAAATCCGAGATAGGATCCATGTATGAGAACAAAGTATGGACTTTGGTTGACTTGCTCGATGATCGGCGAGCCATAGAAAATAAATGGTCTTCGAGAAGAAGAATGACGCAAACGGTAATGTGACCGTTTATAAAGCTTGACTTGTCGCAAAGGGTTTTTGACAAATTCAAGGAGTTGACTATAATGAGACTTTCTCTCGCGTAGCGAAAAGCTGAAGTCAGTCCGAATCATGTTAGCAATTGCCGCTTTTCATGATTATGAAATTTGGCAAATGGACGTCAAAACAGCATTCCTTAACGGGTATCTTAAGGAAGAGTTGTATATGATGCAACCAGAAGGTTTTGTCGATCCTAGGAGTGCTAACAAGTTATGCAAACTCCAGCGCTCCATCTATGGGCTGGTGCAAGCATCTCGGAGTTGGAACATTTTCTTTAATGAGGTGATTAAAGAGTTTAGGTTCATACAGGTTTATGGAGTAGCCTGTCTGTACAATAAAGTGAGTGGTAGCTCTGTAGCTTTTCTCATACTATATGTGGATGAGATATTATTGATGGGGAATAATATAGAGTTATTGGAGAGCATAAATGCCTACTTGAATAAGAGTGTTTCAATAAAGGACCTTGGAGAAGCTGCATACATATTAGGCATCAAGATCTATAGAGATAGATCGAGACGCCTCATAGGTCTTTCACAAAGTACATACCTTGACAACATATTGAAGAAGTTCAATATGGAAAACTCGGAGAAGGGGTTCTTGCCAGTTTAACAAGGTATGAGATTGAGTAAGACTCAGTCACCGACCACGGCAGCAGATAGGGATAAGATGAGTATTGTCCCCTACGCTTTAGCCGTGGGCTCTCTAGTGTATGTCGTGCTATGTACCAGACCGGATATAAACCTTGCCATAAGTTTGGTAGGGAGGTACCAAAGTGATCCCGGTATGGAACACTGGACAGCGGTCAAGAATATCCTTAAGTACGTGAAAAGGACTAAGGAGATGTTTCTCGTTTATGGACGTGACGAAGAGCTCGTCGTAAAGACACATATCCGGATGACTCTAAGTCACAAACCAGATACATGTATGTTCTGAATGGTGGGACAGTGAGTTGGTGCAGCAGCAAGCAAGACGTCATGGCAGCATCTACATGTGAAGCGGAGTACATAGCTGCTTCGGAAGCAACTCATGAAGGGATCTGGATGAAGGAGTTCATCACCGACCTTGGAGTGGTTCCAAGCATGTCAGGTCTGATGACACTCTTCTGTGATAACACTAGAGCCATTGCCATAGCCAAGGAGCCCAGAATTCACAGGAAGACCAAGCACATCCAACGCTGCTACAACTCCATCCAGGACCAGGTCTAGAGAGGAGTCATAGATACTTGTAATGTACACACGGATCTGAATATTGCAGACCCGTTGACTAAACCTCTTCCACGAGCAAAACATGATCAACACCACAATGCTATGGGTGTTCGATTCATCACAATGTAACTAGATTATTGACTCTAGTGCAAGTGGGAGACTGTTGGAAATATGCCCTAGAGGAAATAATAAAATGGTTATTATCATATTTCCTCGTTCATGATAATCGTCTATTGTTCATGCTATAATTGTATTAACAGGAAACAGTTATACATGTGTGAATAAATAGATCACAATGTGTCCCTAGCAAGCCTCTAGTTGGCTAGCTCGTTGATCAATAGATGGTCATGGTTTCCTGATCATGGACATTGGATGTCATTGATAACGGGATCACATCATTGGGAGAATGATGTGATGGACAAGACCCAATCCTAAGCATAGCACTAGATCGTGTTGTTCGTATGCTAAAGCTTTTCTAATGTCAAGTATCTTTTCCTTTGACCATGAGATTGTGCAACTCCGTGATACTGTAGGAGTGCTTTGGGTGTATCGAATGTCACAACGTAACTGGGTGACTACAAAGGTGCACTACGGGTATCTCCGAAGGTATCTGTTGGGTTGGTACTTATCGAGATCGGGATTTGTCACTCCGTTTGACGGAGAGGTATCTCTGGGCCCACTCGGTAGAACATCATCATAATGAGATCAATGTGACTAAGGAGTTAGTCACAAGATGATGTGCTACGGAACGAGTAAAGAGACTTGCCGGTAACGAGATTGAACAAGGTATAGGGATACCGACAATCAAATCTCGAGCAAGTTCTATACCGATAGAAAAAAGGGAATTGTATATGGGATTGATTGAATCATTGACATCGTGGTTCATCTGATGAGATCATCGTGGAACATGTGGGAACCACAATGCGTATCCAGACCCCATTGATGGTTATTGGCCGGAGAGATGTCTCGGTCATGTCTGCATGCCTCCGGAACACTTAAGGTTCGATGACGCTAGGGTTATAGGGAATTGTTGTACGAGGTTACTAAAGGTTTTTTTGGAGTCCCAGATGAGATCCTGGATGTCGCGACGAGCTCTGGAATAGTCCGGAGGTAAAGATTGATATATAGTATGGATGGGTTTGGACGCCGGAAATGTTTCGGGCACCACCGACAACGTGTCGGGACCACCGAAAGGGTTCCGGGGACCCCCCGGAAGGGGCCACAAGCCACGGGAGGCTACATGGGCCAAGTGTGAGAGGGAACTAGCCCCTATGTGGGCTGGTGCACCCCCACACCTAGCACAAGGCGCACCAGAGAAGGAAGGTCGGAAACCCTAGGCGCTAGTGGGCCTAAGGCCCACCTAGGGGTGCGCCACCCCCTCTCCTCCCCTGGCCGCCGGCCAGCCCCTCCCATCTAGGGTTGTTGCACCCTTTGAGGGTGGGAACCCTAAGGCCTCGTTTGGTACACGAGGATCGAGAGGGTTTCTAGAGGATTAACCCCGCGAGGTCCAGAAGCCTCGACCAACTTTGGCGGCCCATTTGTTTCATGGGGTTTGGACCACCAACAACGTCGAACCCCCTTTGATCCCCTCGCCACGGGACTTTCAACCCTCGAGGGCACCCGTAGGGAACAAGACGGTCCAGGCAGAGCGAGAGGAGGAGTCCCGCCGCCGGATCTTCATCGCCCGACCACAGCCAGATCGTCGACATCCTCGTCCACCGGTTCTTCCCAAGGTGAATCCTCCTATGTCCACTTCTCCATCACCTCCCCTGCAAACCCTAGGGCAATTCCCGGGGATACACCTTCTTCCCCCTCCCATGGGGTGAAAAACTTTTCCAGCTCCATGCATGTCCAGCAACCCAACCAACCTAATCATGTATATCCATCCATTGTTTTAAAAAAGTAGTACTGATCTTCGATCGCCATGCCTCTTATTTCAGGAAGAAGGGGGAGGAGACCATCTGCACATGTGCGTCGTGCGCTGCCATTGGTGAGATTTCTTGGTCTTCAATTCATTACTCAGTTTTGTTCTTATCGTTAGGGATAGCATCGGCGAAAGGAATGGGAGATAGCAATGCTCCCTATCTTGCTAGATTGCTAGAAGTTAATGCTTTAGCTTGAGTTAAGGCTGGTGATTTGCGACCATGTGTGATGTTGCTGTGATGAATTCTTACTTCTAGAAGATAATTTGCCGTATAACCTCGACCAGCAGCAAAACTATTACTGGTGGAAACCAGATGTGGTTATCAAAATTTGAACCTCCATCTCTGTTTTTAAGTTGCACAAGCAATACTATAGATATTTCTCATATAGAGGACATTTTCCTGTAAATTGAGATAAAAGATAAGGCTCCGAGTGTCGTGGGTATAAGTCTGAGAGTAGATGTGCAGGGTACGAAAGGATGGGCAGAGCCTTAGCTACGGCGAGGTTGTATGACTTCAGGCCCCTCTACGGTGGAGGTAAAAGCCCTACGTCTTAGTGCTCTTGGGAGCTTGTTGTCGAGTGGAATATGGATTACAGTGAATTGCTAACCCCTGCACCAGTGGGGAAGGGCGGCTTATATAGAGTGCACTGCCCTTCACAACGGTTCGGTCCACAGGGGTGGAGTAGTGGTGAATAAATGCCTACGTTACAGGTAACGTATGTCTTAAATGCTAATAAAGGTACATGGAAACGTATGACCGTTGCCCTCCAGGGGGGTTACGATGCACATAGTGGAATCCAGTCGGTAAGTTCGATACGCTCCGAATGCTCATCTCCGGCTGGATGATGGAGGGATCGTCACCGACTGGATGATGGGAAGTCCTTAAGTCAGTCGGAACTGACTAAGGGCCTTATCCCTTATGAAGGGTAGTCCTTGGGTAGGACTCATAGGGCAGGCCTATGACCCTACCCTAGGACTATAACCCCATCATTAGTCCCCGAATGGATTGGGGTTGGAACGACGAAGCGATGCTTGGAGTACGGATCCGACTGGTACGGATGCGACTTTGGCGTTGTTTGCCTCGATCCATTTTATCCTCTTTGACCAGTGATCCGAGTGGATGTATTTGTGAAACGAACCGTCAGGGACCGAGTGCTTCCGTGGTATCTTTTGACATGACCAGTCAACTGACAGCGGCGGATTTCCCGGGATCCTCAAATTTCTGTTGCTGCGCGCTCAGCGGGGATGACGACATCGTAATAGAATAGTATTTGTCGCCTCGATTTCCGCGCCTTCATCTTCTCCACTAATATCACAGCAACCGGTCCGGGGATAAGATGTCGTGGCCACCTGCTAGTGACCCAGTCGGAACCTTATTTAAACCTCCACAGCGAGGGTTTTTCGTTGCACTTGCCTGATAGCTCGCACTTGCCCCGCTTCTCTCGTCACCTCCTGCGCATCTCAAGCTCCTCCCTTCTCCTTCTCCCTCGCGGATCTGCAGCCTCCACCATGACAAAGGGGCAGACTAGCAAGCTCGAGGCGCGGAAAAAGAAGGGGAAGGCGGCGGCTCCTGCTCAGCGGTGGCAGCGAGCACTGCCGGCGGGTTGGATCCAGGGGGATTTCCTCCCCTCCACGGTGACGGAGGGGGACTTGCTAGAGTTGGTGGAGCACGGCATGATCGTGCACAAGACGTGGAGGTTGCCGGCGGAGGGCGAGACCGAGACGGCGCCCCGGGAGGGGGAGCGCGTCTTGCTGCTCAGCCACGTGCACCGAGGCTTCTCTCTGCCTCCTCATCCCTTCTTCGGAGGTATAATGAACCACTTCGGGGCGCAGCTCCACCATTTTCCTCCCAATGCAATAGCTCATCTCTCTGCCTTCGTCGTGTTGTGCGAGTGTTTTATCGGCTGTCCTCCCAATTGGGGGCTTTTCAAGCACATCTTCTCTGCTAGATCTCAAACCATCAAAAGACTCAACCAGTCGGATGACAAAACTCACCTCCTTCAGCTCTGCGGAGGCTTAGGCTTCCAAAAGAAAAGTAAAAGTAGCTATCCCGCTCTTCAGTTGTCTGAATCTGTTAGGAACTAGCAGTCGACATGGTTCTACTGCCAGGTCGTTGCTTGCACGAATGCCGCGACTGGACTGCCTCCTTTTAGCATAGACCGACCGGCTCCGCCTAGGCAGCTCGCGCTCACGAAGGCGGAGAAGATCCAGATCCAGCCTCTGGTCGATGCGCTTGTAGAGGTCGTCCGAAGGGGAGTCACCAGCATAGATTTGCTGGAGGTTTTTCTGGGTCGGCGTATCCAGCCTCTGCAAGCTCGACACCACGCCATGTGGCACTACACGGGGCCTGAGGACTCCACTCGGACTAACGTCGAGTGCGTGACCGGGGAGATGGTGGCGTCGTGGGTCCTCAACATCACACGCGTCTGCAATAACCCTAGAGGATCCGGCGAGTGAAGCCCTTCCGCGCGGCCAACCCTCCTCCGATTGAGGTGAGTATAACTTGTCGAGTGCACACAATTGTCTTAGATTTATCGCTTTCTTGAATCACTATCTGACGTCTGATGTTGTCGACTGTATCTCGTGTAGGCGTGGACTAACTGGTTTTCTCCTGTCTCAAACGGGAATCCGGCCGAGGAGGAGGAAGGTAGCCAGGAGGGCAGCGTGGAGAGTGTCGAGTACATCCCCGACAGTGGGGAGACGGAGGAGGAGTCTGAAGAAGAAGAGGAGGAAGATGAGGAGCAGAACTTGCCACCCCCACCGCCAGAGCCTCGAACTAAACGCCGTCAGGAACTCGTGGCTCCGTCGGCTCCCCCAGCGGCCTCGAGTGCCCCGCCAGCTGCTCCTGTGGTTTCGAGCGCCTCGCCAGCCGCTCCCATAGTCCCGAGTGCTCGGAGCACAAAGAGGACCAGGGACTCTGCTGCTGAGCCCGCGGGCCGGCCCTCTAAGGTGGCCAAACCGAGTGGATCTAAGCCTCGGAAGGCTTTGCCGTGGATGAGGGTCACAGTTCCTGTCACCTCAACGTAAGTGCATTGTTCTTCTATCTTCTTCCAGTATTAGATTGAACTCATGCTTATTGGTCGAATGAATTTTACTCGACAGAGCTACCACCTCTGCCACCTCTCCGCCATGCCAAGGGGACGATCCCATGGACATGGACAATGTTGTCACATCCCAGCCAGGTGCGTCGTGGCGATTCCGAGAGCTTTACATTATTGCATCACGAATTCTGTCTTTGGTCTTGCCTCTTTCCTGTGGTCTCACGCCGTTCGGTCGGGTTTCCCTGAGAGGTGATTTATGTGGAGGAGGGTGACCAGAGGAGGTCCGAGCAAGCTACGGTGCCTGTCCTTGAGGCTGTTCCACCGGTTACTACTCCCGCCATGGATGTGCCACCAACTGAGACGATGTCGTCAACTGGAATGGCGCTTATCGCTGCTGAACCGACTCGAGCAGGACTTGGGATGCCCAAGGAGTCTCCTATGATGCCAGGTCCGTCGACTGTCCAGTACGACGTCCAGCGCCTCCCGGAAGATCAGGTGGGAGGTGCCAAGGGGGCCATGGTGCAGGCGGAGTTGATGGCGGGAGATGCCAAGAGAGCGTACGACTCCATCGCGTCTGTGTACAAGCGAAGCTTGGAACTCCGAGACGATATCCGAGTAAGTGGGCTAGTAAGTATTTACTTTCCTCTTGTAACCCACTGGGTGTTTAAGCAATGTACTCGGATACAATATGATTATTTTGCAGTGGGTTCATTCTTAGTGAACCCAGTGGGTGTAGTCCCCGAGACTTCTATCGAGTGCTTGCACCGACAGTTGTCTTTATATACATTTTCTTTAACTTGATCAGATCAAAACTAATCTGTTCGAATGTTACCGGTGGGGGCACTCCGAGTGCACCTACTGGATGAGTCCCCGAGAGTAATTTTACTCAGGTCGGGTAGTAGTAACCTCATATGCTTTTTTGTTGTTATGTATCTCAATAGGGCGGGCCTGTTTGAGCTTCATGCCAGTGGGGTCACTCTTAGTGAACCCACTGGGTGTAGTCCCCGAGACCGCTGTCGATTGCTTGCGTCGGCAGGGGTCTGAAGAACTTCGAATTTTCATTGTTGTCCTTGTTGAATTTGTCTAATCGTCTCTTGGCGCTGACTTGCAGAAGACTTGCGAGATGGGATCAGCGTACGAGACTCTGAGGGCTGAAAACGTTCAGTTTGCTGCGGAACTGGATGCAGCAATGCTTGCCTTGGCTGGTCTGAAGGATGTTCTGGCTGAACGAGAAAAGTCCTTGGAGGAGTCCCGTGAGGCAAACAAGGCATTGGCGGCTGAAGTGGAGAAAATGGGGAAACAAAGGACCGAGCTGATGGGACAGATGCAATTGTTGAATAGGCGGTGCATAGCACAGGAGAATTACGTCAGTGACTGGGCGAGGAAGATGATAGCGCTTCTCGGTGGTAAGTTATGTTTTTCCGAGTGCTTCTTGACTGTGTATTTCACTCTGTGCTTATTTTTTGCTCGTCCTGTCTATGCAGATTTTTGCATGGACGCTGAGGAAGAGGCAGCTGACGTTGAGCGGTCGGTTCTTTAGAACGTTCCACTCGGCGAGGACGCCAATCGAGACCTGCTCCGAGCGCACATTCGCCTGGGCAAAGTGGGACCTTTCATCGGTCGACTGAGAGAGGTCGTCGGCCGAATCGACAAGGAGCTTTGGTCTTAAGATGAGTCTCGGCAAGAGATGGAAGGTTTGATGACTCGTCTAGAGGAAGTCCCGAATCGAGTGCAGACGTGGAAGAAGTCTGCGGCTCGCTGTGGTGCGGATGTGGCGCTGTCGCTGGTCCGAGTGCACTGCAAGGAGGCTTGCGAAGAGAAGCTGAAGGCGTTGCAAGTCGCCAACACCAAAAAGCTTCGATTCGAAGATTTCATGGAGACCTTCCTTGAGAGCACCACTCGCATCGTAGACGGGGTCGACCTCGACACTTTCGTGGAGCCTGCCAGTCCCAGTGCCAGTCCTGACGATGTTTAAGAAAACTTTTACCTCGGTATGCCGAGTGTTAGCTGTATGAAACTTTGGCCACTGCTGTTGGCCATCACATTCGTGGTTCGGTGTGGATAAGCTTGATCTACACCGAACCAACTATCTTGAGACGAACTTTGAATTTGAATCGAATCTTTTGCTCTTCCTTTGCCAAAGAGTTGTTGACACGATTTTGGCTCGTGGTTTTTGCTTGGCGTTTCATGGTGAAGCCAATGGCAAACATGCGGAGCATGTAATTGTCAGTTGTCTTGACATCTGCATGAGCCTCACTGAGGGTCTGCTGAATCTCCGAGTGGATCTGGAGGATACACTCGAAGGCAATCGAGTACTTCGGTGATTCGTGATCGCGGCTAAGTCTTCGAGTGCGACTGTCAGGTCGTACTCGGAGCGAGTTGTTACTCATGTAATTGTCAGTTGTCTTGACATCTACATGAGCCTCAATGAGGTTCTGCCACTCATGTAATTGTGAGTTGTCTTGACATCTACATGAGTCTCAATGAGGGTCTGCCACTCATGTAATTGTCAATTGTCTTGACATCTACATGAGTCTCAATGAGGGTCTGCTAAGCCTCCGAGTGGATCTGTAGGATACACTCAAAGGCAATCGTGTCCTTAGGCGATTCGTGATCGCAGACAAGTCTCCGAGTGCGACGTTTAGTGCACATTCGGAGAAAGTTAGTACTTAGGCGATTCGTGATCGCAGAGAAGTCTCCTAGTGTGACGTTTAGTGCACATTCGGAGAAAGTTAGTACTTAGGCGATTCTTGATCACAGCTAAGTCCCCGAGTGCGACGTTTAGTGCACACTTGGAGAAAGTTTGTACTTAGGCGATTCTTGATCGCAGCTAAGTCTCCGAGTGCAACGTTTAGTGCACACTTGGAGAAAGTTTGTACTTAGGCGATTCTTGATCGCAGCTAAGTCCCCGAGTGCCACGTTTAGTGCACACTCGGAGAAAGTTTCTACTTAGGCGATTCTTGATCGCAGCTAAGTCCCCGTGTGCGACGTTTATTGCACACTCGGAGAAAGTTTATACTTAGTTGATTCTTGATCGCAGCTAAGTCCCCGAGTGCGACGTTTAGTGCACACTCGGAGAAAGTTCGTACTTAGGCGATTCTTGATCGCAGCTAAGTCCCCGAGTGCGACGTTTAGTGCACACTCGGAGAAAGTTTGTACTTAGGTGATTCTAGATCGCAGCTAAGTCCCCGAGTGCGACGTTTAGTGCACACTCGGAGAAAGTTTGTACTTAGGCGATTCTTGATCGCAACAAAGTCCCCGAGTGTGATGTTTAGTGCACACTCGGAGAAAGTTTGTACTTAGGCGATTCTTGATCGCATCTAAGTCCCCGAGGGCGACGTTTAGTGCACACTCGGAGAAAGTTTGTACTTAGGCGATTCTTGATCGCAGCTAAGTCCCCGAGTACGACGTTTAGTGCACACTCGGAGAAAGTTTGTACTTAGGTGATTCTTGATCGCAGCTAAGTCCCCGAGTGCGACGTTTAGTGCACACTCGGAGAAAGTTTGTACTTAGGCGATTCTTGATCGCAGCTAAGTCCTCGAGTGCGACGTTTAGTGCACACTCGGAGAAAGTTTGTACTTAGGCAATTCTTGATCGCAGCTAAGTCCCCGAGTGCGACGTTTAGTGCACACTCGGAGAAATTTTGTACTTAGGCGATTCTTGATCGCAGCTAAGTTTTTTTTTTGAGACCGGAGTCTGCGACCGCGGAAGAATTTTGAATATGCAAAAACTCAATCTGCTTTGTATTACTTCAACGATACTTGTTCTTTACATTGCTTCAGTCGACGGTCACGTGTAGAAACGCTTCAGGAGATCTCCGTTCCATGCTCGCGGCTCGTCCGTTTCCCTGTCTATGTTGTCGAGTGGATATGCTCCATTTTTCAGCACCTTGGACATGATGAAGGGTCCTTCCCAGGCGGGAGCCAACTTGTGAGGTCTCTGTTGATCCACTCGGAGCACTAGGTCGCCTGCTTGGAATGTACGACTCCTGACGTGTCGCGCGTGAAAGCGCCACAGATCTTGTTGGTAAACGGTTGAGCGCGTGAAAGCGCCACAGATCTTGTTGGTAAACGTGTCTCGCGCTCCTCCTCTAGAAGATCCATTCCGTCTTGCCTTGCTTGCTCTACTTCAGCTTCGGAGAAGAGTTCAACTCCGGGAGCATTGTGAAGCAAGTCACTCGGAAGGACTGCCTCTGCTCCATAAATGAGGAAGAACGGGGATCGCCCTGTAGATCTATTTGGCGTTGTGCGGAGACCCCAAAGCACCGAAGGTAGCTCGGTGACCCATGCGCCGGCGGCATGTCCCACTTCTCGCAGGAGTCGAGGCTTCAAACCTTGCAGAATAAGTCCATTCGCCCGCTCTGCATGCCCGTTTGTTTGGGGATGCGCCACAGATGCAAAATCCACTCGGATACCTTGGCCTGTATAGAAACCTTTGAATCTGTCCGAGTCAAAGTTTGTTCCGTTGTCAGTGATTATGCTGTGAGGTACCCCGAATCTGGAGATGATGTCCCTGACAAACTTGATGGCCGTAAGTTCGTCGAGCTTCTTGATGGGCTTGGCTTCAATCCACTTTGTGAACTTGTCGACTGCCACCAACATATGTGCGAATCCCCCTTGGCTTGTCCTGAATGGACCGACTATATCTAATCCCCATACTGCAAACGGCCAAACAAGAGGGATTGTCTTCAACGCAGATGTTGGCTTGTGGGACTTGTTAGAGTAGAACTGACAACCTTCACACCGGTCGACCATATCTTTCGCCATTTCATTCGCCTGCAGCCAGAAGAAGCCAGCTCTGAATGCTTTGGTGACGATTGCTCTTGAAGAGGCGTGATGACCGCAAGTTCCCGAGTGAATTTCTTCCAGGATTAACTGTCCCTCCTCGGGGGAGATGCATCGTTGAAGGACGCCTGAAGCGCTTTCCTTGTACAACTGGCCATCAATGATAGTGAAGGACTTTGACCTGCGGACAATCTGTCTGGCTTGGACTTGGTCTTCTGGTAATTCTTGCCTCAGGATGTATGCAATCAACGGCACAGTCCAATCGGGGATGACAGCAAGAATCTCCATGATCAAATCAACCACAACAGGTACTTCGACTTAGTCGCATCTGTCGAGCTCTTTGGTTGTACTGGTTCCTCTGTGAAAGAATCTTCTTTAACTGAGGGAATGTGGAGGTGCTCGAGGCAAACGTCACTTGGGACTGGTCTCCGAGTGGATCCAAGTTTTGCCAACTCATCAGCTGCTTGGTCTTTCAGTCGCGGAACATGGTGGAGTTCTAGACCTTCAAACTTTTTCTCGAGATTCCTCACTGCATTGCAGTATGTGGTCATGGTGGGGTTCCTGACGTCCCACTCCTTCATCACTTGATTAACCACCAAATCCGAATCGCCATAGACCATCAGGCGACAGACGCCGAGTGCGATGGCCATGCGCAGTCCATAAAGGAGAGCTTCATACTCTGCCTTGTTGTTGGAGGAATCAAAGTGTATCTGCAACACATACTTGAGTTTGTCACCCTTTGGCGATATGATCACAACGCCAGCGCCGGAGCCATTCAACATCTTGGACCCATCGAAGAACATTGTCCAATGAGCCGAGTAGATGTGGGTCGGTTGCTGTTGTTCTACCCATTCTGCTATGAAGTCAGCCAGAGCTTGAGACTTTATAGCTTTCTTGGCCTCGAACTTGATGTCGCAGTACAACATCTCCATTGCCCACTTCGCCACTCGGCCCGATGCGTCCCGATTGTGAAGGATTTCCGACAACGGAGCATCAGAAACGACAGACACCGAGTGGTCTTGGAAATAATGAGCCACCTTCTTCGCAGTCATGTAAATCCCGTAGATAAGTTTTTGATAGTGGGGATACCTCTGCTTGGAAGGAGTCAGGACTTCGGAGACATAATACACTGGCCGCTGAACCTTGTAAGCTTTGCCTTCTTCTTCCCGTTCGACTGTGAGAACAGTGCTGACGACTTGATTTGTAGCCGCGATGTACAGAAGATGGGGCTCTTTACTGAGCGGAGCAGTAAGAACCGGCTGGGTGGAAAGTAGGACTCTCAGGTCGTCGAATGCGACTTGGGCTTCGTCTGTCCACTCGAAAGTATCTGATTTCTTCATGAGTCGATACAGAGGAAGCGCCTTCTCGCCGAGTCGACTGGTAAAACTGCTCAAAGCCGCTAGGCAACCTGTGAGCCTTTAAACATCGTGTATTCTGACCGGCTGCTCCATTCGGATGATGGTCCCGATCTTTTCGGGGTTGACATCGATCCCTCGTTCGGAAACGAAGAAACCGAGTAACTTTCCACTGGGAAGACCAAATGAACACTTGGCTGGGTTGAGCTTGATATCGTACCTACGAATGTTTCTGCCAAGTCAGTCAGCAGGTCGGAACCTTTGCGTGACTTGACTACGATATCATCCATATACGCCTCCACATTCCGACCGATCTGGTCGAGGAGGCATTTTTGGATCATGCGCATAAAGGTTGCTCCTGCATTCTTCAAACAAAATTGCATAGTGATGTAGCAGAAGCACCCGAATGGGGTGATGAAGGCTGGTTTTAATTCATCGGGGCCATACAGACGGATCTGATGATAGCCCGAGTAGGCACCAATAAATGACAAACGCTCGCACCCCGCAGTCGAATCGACAATTTGATCGATGCGGGGGAGCGGAAAATGGTCTTTCGGGCAGACCTTATTGAGATGCTTGAAGTCGATGCACATTCGGAGCGACTTGTCCTTCTTGGGCACCATGACAACATTGGCGAGCCACTCGGAGTGGTGTACCTCGCGAATGAAATTGGGTGCCAAAAGCTTGGCCACCTCTTCTCCGATTGCCTTCCTCTTGTGCGCGGCGGACTGACGCATGCGTTCTCGGACAGGCCGAGCGGCGGGATCCACATGCAGTCGGTGCTCAGCCAACTCCCTGGGTACACCTGGCATGTCAGCGGGCTTCCATGCGAAGATGTCCCAGTTCTCACGGAGGAATTGGATGAGCTCGGCTTCCTATTTAGGATCGAGGGTGGTGGAGATGTGCGTCGGGGCAGCGGTGTCGTCCGTCGGTTGGATGCTGACCTTCTTCGTCTCTCCCGCTGACTGGAATGCGGACTCCGAAGCTGGCTTCTTCGAACGCATCAAGTCAGCGGGGTCGACTGTCTTCTTGTACTCGTCAAGCTCGAGGACAGCCATCTGCTGATCGGCGATCCTCGATCCTTGCTGCAGACACTCCTCGGCCCGCTGCCGATTGCCTGTGATAGTGATCACACCTTTCGGGCCTGGCATCTTCAACTTCAGGTATACGTAACATGGACGGGCCATGAAACGCGCATACGCCGGGCGGCCCAGAATTGCGTGGTACGCACTCTGGAAGTCCACCACCTCGAACGTCAGCTTTTCCTTGCGGAAGTTCTTCTCGGAGCCGAAGACGACGTCCAACGCGATCTGACCGAGTGACTTGGCCTTTCGTCCAGGGACTACTCCATGGAACTGCATGCTGCTCTCGCTAAGTTTGGACATCGGAATGCCCATCCCCTTGAGAGTGTCAGCGTACATGATGTTCAAACCACTGCCGCCGTCCATGAGGACTTTGCGCAGTCGGACTCCTTCCACCCCCGGGTCGACGACTAGAGCCTGCCTCTCTGGGGTGGGTACGTGTGATGGATGATCCGACTAGTCAAAGGTGATCGCAGTCTGAGACCATTTGAGGAACGTGGGGTTGGTCGGCGTGGCCATGTTCACCTCCCTGTTCACCAGCTTCAGTCGACTCTTGCTCTCAACGTCAGCAAAAATCATCAGTGTTGCATGGACTTGGGGGAACGGATCCTCCTTGTCCTCCTCATCCTGTTCATTGCCTTTTTCACTCGGTTGCCCTTCGCCGAACCCCTGGATCAGGAGGCGACATTGACGAGTGGTATGCTTCGGATATATGGTGTTTCCCTCTTCATCCATCTTCGTGTGAATCGGACATGGCTGGTCCAGGATGGGGTTTCCGAACTGCTTCTTCTTGGGGGTGAACTGAGCCTTCCCCTTGCCCTTGAACTTGGCATTGGTAACAGCTGCGGCTTCTGCCTACGGAGTGGACGGAGCTTTCTGCTTCTGCTTCCGAGTGTTATTCCCATCTCCATTGGCGAATGCTTTGTGCTTGCCGCTATGGATGGGTCCTCTTCTTCGCCATTTGCGTAGCGTCCCGCTATCTCCATCATCTTACTCATGGAGATGTCGCCGGTTCGACCGAACTTCAGATACAGATCTCTGTACCGCACGCCTGCCTTGAAGGCGCAGACTGCTTGGTGCTCTGTGACGTTCTCCACCGTGTGATAGAGGGTCGTCCAACGCTGAATGAAATCGCGCAGGGGCTCATTCTGCTTCTGGACACAGTGCTGGAGCTCCACGAGGCCAGCAGGGCGTTTGCACGTCCCTTCGAAGGTCCTGATGAAGACTAAGGCCAGATCAGCCCAGCTGTAGATGCTTGAGGGAGCCAACTGGTTCAGCCACGCTCGTGCCGAGCCGTCGAGCATCAGAGGGAGGTGTTTCATGGCGACGTGGTCGTCCCCTCCTCCGATCTGGACTGCCACTCGGTAGTCTTCCAGCCACGTTTCTGGCTTGGATTCTCCTGTAAACTTGCTGATCCCCGTCGCCATTCGGAAGTTGGGAGGGATGTCAGCCGAACGGATGGCTCGACTGAAACACTCGGGACCAGAGACGATGGTCCTTCTTCCACTCGAACGGTCCATATCGTGACCATCGCGGTGGGCTCGGCCCCTATCGACCCTCCTCTGGGCGATATGCCCTCTCGCGTGGGGCCTTGGATCGTAAGTGTCACCGACTGAACGCCGATCATCATGATGTCGGGGCCCATAGGGTCCACCCCGCGGAGGGGTGCGTGAACGGCGATGATCTTCGAGATTTATGGAACGGCTGCCTCCCCTGTGTCGTCGATGAGAACCGGGGCTATGAACTGACCGATGCGTGTTCGCATGAACAGAACTATTGTGGATCCTGTTGTGCGACTGGGAGACCGCCGAATTTTGCTGCTGCGTCGTGTGCAGTAGGGCGCGGATTTGCTCGATCCCCCTGCCAGCCTCTCAATCAGTCGGCTGGAGGGAATCGGATATCTTGGCGGCAGCAGCCAGGTTGAGGACGGGTGTGCGGAACACCTCCACGTTGCTCTGCCGAGTGTGCCGACTGATAGAACGGCGGGGCTGACGGCGAGCGCCGGATGTTTCGCCGATCTCGTGCTCATTCCGGCTAGTTTGGCGGGGACTTTCATGGAAGTTGGCCATGTGCACTTCAGCTACAGGCCCACGACCCAAGTACTCGGAAGGAAACTCCGTTGGAACTGTGTCCGAGCGCTGGGACGGCGGCGCAACCACAACCGACTCTAGGACCGCCACTTGTGAGGACGTGTTCTGGCGCGCCTGGGCGTGTTGCACCCAACGCTGGAGCCGCGGAAGGCGGGACTGCTTGTCACGGCGCGTGACGGCGGCATAGGTCGACACCGGAGCCGACTGCTGGAGAAGAAGAATACCGCGAGCGCTGTTGGAATTATGCCCTAGAGGCAATAATAAATATAGTTATTATTATAATTCATGTACCAAGATAATCGTTTATTATCCATGCTATAATTGTATTGAATGAAGACTCGTTTACATGTGTGGATACATAGACAAAACACTGTCCCTAGAAAGCCTCTAGTTGGCTAGCCAGTTGATCAAAGATAGTCAGTGTCTTCTGATTATGAACAAGGTGTTGTTGCTTGATAACTGGATCACGTCATTAGGAGAATCACGTGATGGACTAGACCCAAACTAATAGACGTAGCATGTTGATCGTGTCATTTTGTTGCTACTGTTTTCTGCGTGTCAAGTATTTGTTCCTATGACCATGAGATCATATAACTCACTAACACCGGAGGAATACTTTGTGTGTATCAAACGTCGCAACGTAACTGGGTGACTATAAAGATGCTCTACAGGTATCTCCAAAGGTGTTCGTTGAGTTAGTATGGATCGAGACTGGGATTTGTCACTCCGTGTGACAGAGAGGTATCTCGGGGCCCACTCGGTAATACAACATCACACACAAGCCTTGCAAGCAATGTGACTTAGTGTAAGTTGCGGGGTCTTGTATTACGGAACGAGTAAAGAGACTTGCCGGTAAACGAGATTGAAATAGGTATGCGGATACTGACGATCGAATCTCGGGCAAGTAACATACCGAAGGACAAAGGGAATGACATACGGGATTATATGAATCCTTGGCACTGAGGTTCAAACGATAAGATCTTCGTAGAATATGTAGGATCCCATATGGGCATCCAGGTCCCGCTATTGGGTATTGACCGAGGAGTCTCTCGGGTCATGTCTACATAGTTCTCGAGCCCGCAGGATCTGCACACTTAAGGTTCGACGTTGTTTTATGCGTATTTGAGTTATATGGTTGGTTACCGAATGTTGTTCGGAGTCCCGGATGAGATCACGGACGTCACGAGGGTTTCCGGAATGGTCCAGAAACGAAGATTGATATATAGGATGACC
This sequence comes from Hordeum vulgare subsp. vulgare, assembly GCF_904849725.1. Classification (NCBI taxonomy): domain Eukaryota; kingdom Viridiplantae; phylum Streptophyta; class Magnoliopsida; order Poales; family Poaceae; genus Hordeum; species Hordeum vulgare. The sequence continues at coordinate 148,755,151 of NC_058522.1, read as the reverse complement.
TCATTTGATTACCGGAAGGTTTTCGGAGTTACCGGGAATGTACCGGGAATGACGAATGGGTTCCGGGAGTTCACCGGGGGGGAACCCACCCCGGGGAAGCCCATAGGCATTGGGGTTGGCGCACCAGCCCTTAGTGGGCTGGTGGGACAGCCCAAAAGAGCCCTATGCGCCATAGGAAGAAAAATCAAAGAGAAAATAAAAAAAAGAGGAGGTGGGAAAAGGGGGAAGGACTCCTCCTTCCAAACCTAGTTGGACTCGGTTTGGAAGGGGAGGGCTGCCCCCCTTGGCTCGGCCGAAGCCCTTAGGGGTCCTTGGAGGAAAGGCTCCCCCTCTTCCCCCTATATATACGGAGGTTTTAGGGCTGATTTGAGACAACTTTGCCACGGCAGCCCGACCACATATCTCCACGGTTTTACCTCTAGATCGCGTTTCTGCGGAGCTCGGGCGGAGCCCTGCCGAGACGAGATCATCACCAACCTCCGGAGCGCCGTCACGCTGCCGGAGAACTCTTCTACCTCTCCGTCTCTCTTGCTGGATCAAGAAGGCCGAGATCATCGTCGAGCTGTACGTGTGCTGAACGCGGAGGTGCCGTCCGTTCGGCACTAGATCGTGGGACTGATTGCGGGACAGTTCGCGGGGCGGATCGAGGGACGTGAGGACGTTCCACTACATCAACCGCGTTTACTAACGCTTCTGCTGTACGGTCTACAAGGGTACGGAGATCACACATCCCCTCTCGTAGATGGACATCACCATGATAGGTCTTCGTGCGCGTAGGAAATTTTTTGTTTCCCATGCGACGTTCCCCAACAGGCGCCGGCACGGAAGTGCGTAGCTTCGCGACTGGGGAGCGTCTCGACGTCGAGAGGGGCGTCCCGAAGCCATGCCGAATCGTCGATGACGAAGGAGAGAGCGCCGAAGAGGATCTCGTGACCCATGCTCAAATCTCCACCGGATGACATGATGAAAAAATGTAATCGCAAACTCGCCGGAAGTCGCTTAGACGCCTGCCCCACGGTGGGCGCCAACTGTCGTGGGTATAAGTCTGACAGTAGATGTGTAGGGTACGAAAGGATGGGTAGAGCCTTAGCTACGGCGAGGTTGTATGATTTCAGGCCCCTCTACGGTGGAGGTAAAAGCCCTACGTCTCAGTGCTCTTGGGAGCTTGTTGTCGAGTGGAATATGGATTACAGTGAATTGCTAACCCCTGCACCAGTGGGGAAGGGCGGCTTATATAGAGTGTGCTGCCCTTCACAATGGTTCGGTGCACAAGGGTGGAGTAGTGGCGAATAAATGCCTACGTTACAGGTAACGTATGTCTTAAATGCTAATAAAGGTACATGGAAACGTATGACCGTTGCCCTCGAGGGGGGTTACGATGCACATAGTGGAATCCAGTCGGTAAGTTCGATATGCTCCAAATGCTCATCTCCGTCTGGATGATGGAGGGATCGTCATCGACTGGATGATGGGAAGTCCTTAAGTCAGTCGGAACTGACTAAGGGCCTTATCCCTTATGAAGGGTAGTCCTTGGGTAGGACTCATAGGGCAGACCTATGACCCTACCCTAGGACTATAACCCCATCACCGAGCCTCCGGCTCTTTACCCCAAAACTTGCATCTGCTAATATCTCGGGCAACTAAGCAAGTATACAGGTCAAGGTTCTCCCTAATAATGTAATCCTTGGAGCCAGTTCGAATCGTACCTCTTTGTGGTGGTATCTAAATAAACAAGATTTCGAGATTCACACTGAACACTAGCTAACTATCTGCAAGCTGTTCTCAGTATACTGGGATAAAAAAGAGGGGTCATGGTTTTCATGATTGATCTCAGATTGTGAACAAGGTTGAAACAGCCTATCATTTTATTTTAACCAAAAACTCTCACTTCAACTACAACTAATTGCCAGATCAAATCATTTCTTGGCATGATCATGGACATTCTCTAATACTGAAGATGTAGCAGGGCACGAAACTTCACACAGAAATTTTATTTCAACCAAAAACTCTCACCTACGTGTACATCGTCTGGTCGCCCATCGCTGTAGCAGCCGCCTTCCGCACGGGGAGCAGAGCACGGACCAAGATGCACCACTAACAGGGCAACATGTCAGATTGGTTAAGGGACTCCGATCTTTGATGAAATTCATTGAACCTACCATAAAGACATCGCTGCCCAATCGCTACTAAAATCATGTCCATTCAGCACGTGAAGTTGTACATTGTATGTGATCAAATGCTAACAAAATGTAGTGTTCCCTGACCCCGACAAAGTGTTTCTACCTTCGAGGGATCTTATACTGTCCACTCATTTCTTACTATTGAAAATTTGAAGTTACCCGATGAAAGTTGATGCTCCCCTCCTTCATGCCAGATTTTTTTGGGTTTGATTCCACTATTTTTCATTTGGAAGTTGGGAACTGTTGGGTTGATAGTTCTAAGTTTGTTCAATTTGAAATTTGGTGGTTGGAAAATTGCATACTCCGATTGGAAGTTCTGGTTTTCAAAACTGCTGAATTTATGCTGAAGGCTACCACGATCTGCAATGGTCAAAGAGATGTTATGTGCCCTGCGAATCAGATGTTCCCGTAGCTGATAGTTGCAGATCTATATGATATTGTTAACACTGCCTGAGAGGAGTTCTTGGAAGAAAGCGGAGAGACTCCCTGGCTCAGCGGTCTTTTCCTTTCAAGTGCCAATTTGGTGCAATTGGTACACATGTACTTTCCACCGCAATATCCTACGCCGGCATACAAGTATGTTATCTACTTGTCTCAATGTTTTTCTTGGTCATTATGCCATCACGCCATCTTCTGAAACCTGTAGTTCGTACATGCGCTTCTTGTCTCTTATAACAGTATTTCTTCACAAGTGTATTTGGACGAATGGAGTATGACAACAGGGAGTGTGAATTTGGGGTTTTAGTTCATTTGTAGTTTCATCAGTTTTGCCTTCTAGTTCCTGCACCCCAGCAATACATTTTGCCTTCTAGTTCCTGAATCTATTTGGTAGAGTAGTTATATTTTTAATCTAGTCTATATGGATCTAGTTTAATTTATGGCCACATTTGTTCTTCACTCTCAGATTATATGTGTCATTGTTCCATTTACATTTAGAACTGTTTAGGAGCCATTGTTTCTTTAGTTTGTTCCCTTACTATGGCCAGGCCGTTTGGAACTTTTGATGTTAACATCTGCATTGCAACCAGAAAAAAGATTTACAATACATGTCATAGTATCACTTTTATTCATCTTTGTGTTGTATTTCTGAAGGCGCTTTAATGTTCATCTGTTTATGTTCCATCAGGTTCTCAGTCATCAAAAGAAGCAACAATAAACAAGCTGGATGGATAAATTTCTCTTAGGTTCCCAGAGCTAGATGATCATGACACCAAGAGATGATATATTTGTCTGCAAAAATATAAACAATCTTGAGCTATTCCAGAAGTACTTGTGTCGCATTATATTTGTCGCAAAATTATGTTGTGATTGTGATGATCTGTTGTTGCCGTGAAAGATCGTGTTGTCATAATAAATTATGATTGCTGACATTTGGGAATCGAAGTAACACTGTTAAGATAAATTATGTTGCTGCTGGGAGGAACTGCTGGTAAATTACCACCGTTAGCAACTTTGTTTCATTTTTATTTGAGTGTTATAATCCAAGTATGTAGCAAGGATATAAGTCGAGTTAGTCACATGGTAAAGATTGGATTTTTATTTGGCGAACCCCTGCCAGGAGAACTCGTAGCTCCACCGCCACCACGTCGTCGTGCTGCCGGAGCTCTTCCACAACCTCTCCCTCCTCCTTGCTGGTTCAAGGTGCGGGAGACGTCACCGGGTTTCACGTGTGTTGAATGTGGAGGTGTCGTGGTTCGGCACTAGATCGGAATCACACCACGATCTGAATCACAGCGAGTACGACTCCATCAACCTCGTTCTAGCAACGCTTCTTCTTAGCAATCTTCAAAGGTACGAAGATGCTCTCACCCCTCTCTCGTTGCTGGTTTCTCCATAGGAAGATCTATGTATGGCGTAGGAAAATTTTGAATTTTTGCTACGTTACCTAACAGTGGCATCCGAGCCACGTTTTCTATGCATAGATTCTTTGCACAAGTAGAACACAAAGGTTGTGGGCGCTGATTTTGTCAATTGCTTACCACTACTAGTCTTATTCTTTTCCGGCGGTATTGTGGGATGAAGCGTCTCGGACCGAACTTACACGTACGCTTACGTGAGACAGGTTCCACCGGCTGACATGCACACGGTGCATAAGGTGGCTAGCGGGTGACTGTCTCTCCTACTCTAGTCGGATTGGATTTGATGAAAAGGGTCCTTATGAAGGGTAAATAGCTTTGGCATATCAACGTTGTGGCTGTCATGTAGGTAAGAAGGCGTTCTTTCTAGAAACCCAAATCAGCCACGTAAAACATGCAACAACAATTAGAGGATGTCTAACTTGTTTTTGCAGGGTATGACATGTGATGTGATATGGCCAAAGGATGTGATGTTACATGTGTGATGTATGAGATGATCATGTTCTCGTAATAGGATTCACGACTTGCATGTCGATGAGTATGACAACTGGGATAGGCATAGGAGTTGTCTTAATTTATTTTATGAGATGCAACGCCATGTGTTTACTACTTTTACTTCATTGCTAATGGTTAGCTCTAGTAGTAGTAGTAATAGCAGGCGTGACAACTTCACGGAGACACAATGATGAAGATGATGATGATGGAGATCATGGTGTCACGCCGGTGACGATGATGATCATGTGATGCCGAAAGATGGAGATCGAAGGAGCAAAGATGATGACGGCCATATCATTTCACTAGATGATTGCATGTGATGTTTTTCATGTTTTTCATCTTATTGCTTAGAAAAACGGTAGCATAATAAGATGATCCCTCATAAAATTTCGAGAATGTATTCCCCTAAAGTGTGCATCGTTGCAAAGTATCGTTGTCTTGAAGCACCACGTGATGATCGGGTGTGATAGATTCTAACGTTCGCATACAACGAGTGTAAGCCAGATTTACACAGGCGAAACACTTAGGTTGACTCGACGAGCCTAGCATGTACGGACATGGCCTCGAATACGAGAGACCGAAAGGTCGAAGATGAGTCGTATGGTTGAATGCGATCAGCATGGAGATGCTCACCATCGACGACTAGTCCGTCTCACGTGATGATCGGACACGGGTTAGTCGACATGGATCATGTAACACATAGATGACTAGAGGGATGTCGATTTAAGTGGGAGTTCATACATAATTTTATTAGATGAACTTAATTATCATGAACTTAGTCTAAAAGTTGTCTTTCCAAATATTGTAGATCCAATGGCCAACGCACCTGTCAACCTCAATTTCAACGTGTTCCTAGAGAAAAACAAGCTGAAAGATGATGGTAGCAACTATGTGGACTGGGTCCGCAACTTGAAGCTCATCCTCATTGCATCCAAGAATGCCTATGTCCTTCATGCGCCTGTAGGTGACCCTCCTGCTCCCGCAGCAGCCCAAGACATCAGAACGTCTGGCAAACGCGGAGTGATGACTACTCTCTGGTTAGATGTGGCATGCTATACAGTTTAGAAATGGGGCTCCAAAGGCGTTTTGAGCAACACGGGGCATATGAGATGTTCGAGGAGATGAAACTAGTTTTTCAAGCTCATGCCAGGGTCGAGAGATATGAAGTCTACGACAAGTTCTTTAGCTGTAAGATGGAGGAGAACGGTTCTGTTAGTGAGCATATACTCAGAATGTCTAGGTTGCACGGTCGTCTGACTCAGCTTGGAGTCGAACTTCCGGATGACGCTGTAATTGACAGAATCCTCCAGTCTCTCCCACCAAGATACAAGGGTTTTGTGCTGAACTACGACATGCAAGGGATGGAGAAGACCATTCCCGAGTTGTACTCGATGCTGAAATCTGCAAAAGTTGAAATCAAGAAAGAGCATCAAGTGCTGATGGTCAATAAGACCACCAGTTTCAAAAAAGGCAAGGGTAAGAAGAACTTCAAGAAAGACGGCAAAGCTGTTGCCGCGCCCGGTAAGCCAGCTGTCGGGAAGAAGAAAAAGAATGGACCCAAGCCTGAGACTGAGTGCTTCTATTGCAAGGGAAACGGTGAGTGGAAGCCGAACTACCCCAAGTACTTAGCGGATAAGAAGGCCGGCAACGTCAAAGGCATATATCATATACATGTTATTGATGTGTACCTTACGAGCGCTCGTAGTAGCTCATGGGTATTTGATACCGGTGTGTTTCTCACATTTGCAACTCAAAGCAGGAAATGCGGAATAAACGGAGGCTGGCTAAGGACCAGGTGACGATGCGCGTCGGGAATGGCTCCAAGGTCGATGTGATCGCCGTCGGCACGTTACCTCTACATCTACCGTCGGGATTAGTTTTAAAACTAAATAATTGTTATTGAGTACCAGCTTTAAGCATGAACATTGTATTAGGGTCTTGCTTAATGCGAGACGGCTACTCATTTATGTCAAAGTATAATGGTTGTTCTATTTATATGAGCGATATGTTCTATGGTCATGCTCCGCTGGTGAATGGTTTATTCAAGACGAATCTCGATCGTGATGTTACGCATATTCATAGTGTGAATGCCAAAAGATGTAAGGGTGATAATGATAGTCCCACATACTTGTGGTACTGCCGCCTTGGTCATATCGGTGTCAAGCGCATGAAGAACGGCCATACTAATGAAATGTTAGAGTCTCTTGACTTCGAATCATTTGACACATGTGAACCGTGCCTCATGGGCAAGATGACTAAGACTCTGTTCTCAGGAGTAATGGAGCGAGCAACCGGCTTATTGGAAATAATACACACTGATGTATGCGGTCCAATGAACGTTCAAGCTCGCGGTGGCTATCGTTATATTCTCACTCTCACTGATTATTTTAGTAGGTATGGATATATCTACTTAATGAAGCATAAGTTTGAAACATTTGGAAAGTTCAAAGAATTTCAGAATGAGGTTGAGAATCAATGTGACAAGAAAATAAAGTGTCTACGATCTGATCGTGGAGGAGAATATTTGAGTCACTAGTTTGTCACACACCTAAGGAAATGTGGAATTGTTTCACAACTGACGCCGCCTGGCACACCGCAACGTAACGGAGTGTTTGAACGTCGTAATCGCATCTTATTAGATATGGTGCAATCTATGATGTCTCTTACCGACTTACCCGCTATCATTTTGGGTATACGCATTGGAAACTGCAGCATTCACTTTAAATAGGGCACCACCTAAATCCATTGAGACGACACCGTATGAATTATGGTTTGGCAAGAAACCTAAGCTATCGTCTCTCAAAGTTTGGGGCTGCGATGCTTATGTGAAGAAATTTCAACCAGAAAAGCTCTAACCCAAAGCGGAGAAATGCGTATTCATATGATACCCTAAGGAAACTATTGGGTATACCTTCTATCTTAGATCCGAAGGTAAAATCTTTGTTTCCAAGAAGGGATCCTTTCTACAGAAAGAGTTTCTCACGAAAGAAGTAAGTGGGAGGAAAGTAGAACTTGATGATGTAATTGTACCTCCTCTCGAACTGGAGGGTAGCGCAGCGCGGGAAAATGTTCATGTGGCGCCTACGCCATCTGAAGAAGAAGTTAATGATGATGATCATGAAGCTTCGGATCAACTTGCTACTGAACCACGAAGGTCCACAAGGGTACGTTCTGCACCAGAATGGTACGGCAACCCTGTGATGAAGATCATGTTGTTAGACAACCGTGTACCTTCGAACTATGAAGAAGCAATGGCGGGCCCGGATTCCAACAAATGGCTTGAGGCCATGAAATACGAGATAGGATCCATTTATCAGAACAAAGTATGGACTTTGGTTGACTTGCTCAATGATCGGCGAGCCGTAGAAAATAAATGGATCTTCAAGAAGAAGACTGACGCAAATGGTAATGTGACCGTTTATAAAGCTCGACTCGTCACAAAGGGTTTTCGACAAACTCAAGGAGTTGACTACGATGAGACTTCCTCTCCCGTAGAGAAGTTGAAGTCAGTCCGAATCATGTTAGCAATTGCCGCTTTTCATGATTATGAAATTTGGCAAATAGACGTCAAAACAGCGTTCCTTAACGGGTATCTTAAGGAAGAGTTGTATATGATGCAACCAGAAGGTTTTGTTGATCCTAAGAGTGCTAGCAAGGTATTCAAGCTCCAGCGCTCCATCTATGGGCTGGTGCAAGCATCTCGGAGCTGGAACATTCGCTTTAATGAGGTGATTAAAGCATTTGGGTTCATACAGGTTTATGGAGAAGCCTGTCAGTACAAGAAAGTGAGTGGGAGCTCTGTAGCTTTTTTCATACTATATGTGGATGACATATTATTGATGGGGAATAATATAGAGTTGTTGGAGAGCATAAAGGCCTACTTGAATAAGAGTTTTTCAATGAAGGACCATGGAGAAGCTGCATACATATTAGGCATCAAGATCTATAGACATATATCGAGACGCCTCATAGGTCTTTCACAAAGTACATACCTTGACAAGATATTGAAGAAGTTCAATATGGAAAACTCGAAGAAGGGGTTCTTGCCAGTTTTACAAGGTATGAGATTGAGTAAGACTCAGTCACCAACCACGGCAGCAGATAGAGAGAACATGAGTACTATCCCCTACGCTTCAGTCGTGGGCTCTCTAATATATGCCATGCTGTGTACCAGACTTGATATAAACCTTGCCATAAGTTTGGTAGGGAGGTACCAAAGTGATCCCGGTATGGAACACTGGACAGCGGTCAAGAATATCCTGAAGTACCTGAAAAGGACTAAGGAGATGTTTCAACACAGATCCGGATGACTCTAAGTCACAAACCGGATACGTGTATGTTCTGAATGGTGGGGCAGTGAGTTGGTGCAGCAACAAGCAAGATGTCGTGGCAGCATCTACATTTGAAGCGGAGTACATAGCTGCTTCGGAAGCAGCTCATGAAGGGATCTGAATGAAGGAGTTCATCACCGACCTTGGAGTGGTTCCCAGTGCGTCAGGTCCAATGACACTCTTTTGTGATAACACTGGAGCCATTGCCATAGCAAAGGAGCTCAGATTTCACAGGAAGACCAAGCACATCCAACGCCGCTACAACTCCATCCAGGACCAGGTCCAGAGATGAGTCATAGATATTTGTAAAGTACACACGGATCCGAATATTGCAGACCCGTTGACTAAACCTCTTTCACGAGAAAAACATGATCAACACCACAATGCTATGGGTGTTTGATTCATCACAATGTAACTAGATTATTGACTCTAGTGCAAGTGGGAGACTGTTGGAAATATGCCCTAGAGGCAATAATAAAATGGTTATTGTCATATTTCCTCTCACCCTCTCTCGTTGCTGGTTTCTCCATAGGAAGATCTATGTATGGCGTAGGAAAATTTTGAATTTTTGCTACGTTACCCAACACCTTATGGGCTGAGGAGGATACAAACCAGCCCCTAGTGGGCTAACATAAGATCCCACTAAGGCCCAAGAGGTTTCAGAGGCAAAAATCCAAAGTTGGAAAAGGTGGAAAGGATTTCCAAGTGGAAAGGAGGAATCCTACTCCTGGTAGGATTGGAGTAGGACTTCTCCACTTCCAATTTCGGCCAAACCTTGAGGGTTTGAGGCTGCCTCCTCCCCTCCCTCCCTCCTATATATACTATAGGTATTGAGGGTTTTTGAGACATACAATTTCAGCCACGTGCTACCCTCTCCTCTAGTTTGTAGTTCTTCCTCTAGATCGGATTTCTGCGGTGCTTAGGCGAAGCCCTACAGGAATAGATCACCACCATCACCAGCGCGCCGTCACGCTGCCGGAGAACTCATCTACTTCCCCGTCTCTCTTGCTGGGTCGAGAAGGCAGGGGTTGTCATCGAGTTGTACGTGTGCTGAATGCGGAGGTGTCGTCCTTTCGGCACTAGATCGGGATGGATCGTGATGGGATCGCGGGACGGATCGTGATGGGATCGCGGGACGGATCATGGTGAGATCGTAGGACGGGCTGTGATTTGAATCGCGAAGATGTTCCACTACATCAACCGCGTTATATACGCTTTCGCTTAGGATCTACAAGGGTATGTAGATTCACTCTCCCCTCTCGTAGATGATCATCACCATGGATAGGTATTGCGTGTGCGTAGGAAAATTTTTGTTCCCCAAGCGACGTTCCCCAACATAAAAGGCGTACGTGTGTGGGATGAGCACGAACAGGAGGAATTTGACCTACGAGCGTTGCTATTTGTAACCATCAATGATTGGCCTACTCTTAGTAACCTTTCACAATAGACAAATAAGGGATACAATGCACGCATGCACAGTTTAGGTGAGACCGAGAGTATATATTTGGATAACTATATGAAGAATGTGTACTTGGGACATCGTCGATTTCTTCCAATCAAGTATCTCTTAAGAAACAAAGGCTAGCATTTCAAAGGTGAGGCAGATCACCGGAAGAAGCCTAACCACCGTACTAGTGATCATATACTTGATATGGTCAAGGATTTAAAAGTAATCTTTGGAAAGGGTTATCGCGGACAATTTGTTCCAAATGACGCGGACAGACACCCACCCATGTGGAAGAAGAAATATATATTTTGGAACCTACCCTATTTGAAAGTCCTAGAGGTCCGCTCTGCAATCGACGCGATGCACGTGATGAATAATCTTTGCGTGACCCTACTAGGTTTCTTGGGCACGTATGGGAACACAAAAGATACACCGGAGGCACGGGAGGAGCAGCAACGTATGCACGGAAAAGACGGCATGCATCCAAAGCAGTATCAAGGTCCTGCCAGGTATGCTCTTACCAAAGAAGAGAAATAAATCTTCTTTGAATTCGTGCTCAGTATGAAGGTTCCGTCTGGCTTGTCATCGAATATAAAGCGAATAATAAATATGTTAGAGAAAAAATTCCAAAACCTAAAGTCTCATGACTGCCACGTGATTATGATGCAATTGCTTTCGGTTGCACTAAGGGGGCTTCTACCAGGAAATGTTCAATTAGCCATTGTGAATCTATGCGCATTCCTCAATGCAATTTCTTAGAAGGTAATCGATCCAGAAATCCTACCAAGGTTACAAAATGATTTGGTGCAATATATTGTCAGTTCCGAGTTGGTGTTCCCGCCATCCTTCTTCAATATCATGACGTACGTCCTAGTTCACCTAGTCGAAGAGATTGCCATTATGGGTCCTATATTTCTACACAATATATTCCCCTTTGAGAGGTTCATGGGAGCCTTAAAGAAATATGTTCATAACCGTGCTAGGCTAGAAGGAAGCATCTCCAAGGGCCATGAAACAGAGGAGGTTATTGAGTTTTGTGTTGACTTTATTCCTGACCTTAAGCCGATTTGTGTTCCTGAATCGCGACATGAGGGCAGATTGAGTGGAAATGGCACACTAGGAAAGTATTCGGTAATATGTAGGGCGTGCATTCTTGGGCGCAAGCACACTACAAAGTTCTACAAAATTCTACCTTGGTGGCCCCGTATGTCACTGAACACAAGAATATTCTATGCTCCAAACACCCAGAGCAGTCTGACGACTGGATTACATGTGAACATATGGGGACTTTGGCGTTTGGTTGCAAACACATCTCATGGGTAACAACACTTTTGGAGATGACATGTACTTGTTGGCCAGGACACCATCTTCGATTGTATTGACTTTCCAAGGGTATGAGATAAATGGGAATACATTTTACACGATCGCCCAAGATAAAAGGAGCACCAACCAAAACAATGGTGTCCGCTTTGATGCAGCAAACACCAATAGGGCAAAGAACACATATTACGGTTACATATAGGAGATATGGGAACTTTACTATGGACGTGATTTTAAGGTCCCTTTATTTTGGTGCAAATGGGTCAATCTGACAGGAGGCGGGGTAATGGAAGACCCATGGTATAGAATGACAACAGTGAATCTCAACAAGCTTGGGTACACAAACGAACCATTCATCCTAGCCAATGATGTGACGCATGTTTCTATTTGAAGTACTTGTCTACCAAACCGAGAAAAAGAAAAGATAAGGAAGTGTATACATCATACGATGAGCCAAAGCGCCACATAGTTCTTTCAGGGAAAAGAAAGATCATGGGAGTGAATGACAAGATAGACATGTCACAAGATTATGAAAAGTTTCATGAAATTCCGCCCTTCACAATGAAGACTGGCCCAAGCATCCTGTTAAATGATAAAGATTGTCCATGGTTACGGTGCAAAGTGACACACGCGAAGAAAAAGTTTTGTACCCCAAGATCCCACTCTGGGATGTGAGTTTCTGGACTTCAGCTCAAAAGTCCCACTTCGCACAAACCAAAGGGAATCTTTGTAAGAGTTAGGGTATATATGTGTTTTGGCACTTTGGCATTTGTCGTAACCCTCTCAACTTTTTGGCACATGCTATGTTGGTGAAATGATGTTATTGTGCCAAATTTCAACCTTTTCATAGTTCATTCGTAGTGATTTTCAATTTCAGGGTCATTTAGCTTTAAAAAATCATTAAATGCATGAAAATAGCAAATGAAGTCACAAAGTGTTGAAAATTGATGAGGTGGATTTGAATGGTGCATATTGAACGCAGAAAAAGTCTAGAGTTGAAATAAGCTTAAAAAATGAAATGCCTTTGTAACAGATGAGTATTCGTGTGAAACCATTATACTTCGAAAGAGGATTTCCAGTCTGTACACGAAGTTCATCCAGTTTTGCCGTAACCCTCTCAACTTTTTAGCACATGCTATGTTGGTGAAATGATGATATTGTGCCAAATTTCAACCTTTTGCGAGTTCATTTGTAGTGATTTTCAATTTCAGGGTCATTTAGCTTTTTAAAATCATTAAATGCATGAAAATAGAAAATGAATTCATAATGGGTTGAAAATTGATGAGGTGGCTTTGAATGGTGCATATTAAACGCACAAAAGTATGGATTTGAAATAAGCTTAAAATGAAATGCCTTTGTAACAGATGAGTATTCGTCCGAAACCCTCATACTTGGAAAGAGATTGTCCACTTTGTACACAAAGTGCATCCAGTTTTTGCTGTAATCCTCTCAACTTTTGAGCACATGCTATGTGGGCTAAATGATGATACCATGCCAAATTTCAACCTTTTTACAGTTTATTTGTAGTGATTTTCAAATTAATAAGTGCAAAAATAATTATGCCATTTCCTGTGAAAATGATACTATATAGTTGATAGAAATCTTCAAGATGAATCCATAGAAATTTGAATCAATCATTTCGTTTAGTTTCAAAATGTTATGTATTTTACAAGAATTAATTTTAATCAATAAATTTGAATCTATCAAATAATTAAAACAAAGGAAAAAGGTATAAAACTAGAAGAGCTAACATAATCTGTTTTTGATTAAAATAGCTATTTAAACTATACTAAACATTTCCAAATTGAACATACTCATAAAACAGACTAATATTTAAACAGTAGGAAAAAGAATCACTAAAAAACTATTTTTAAACTAAAGTTATTCACAAAATAGTGATTCACACAAATTTCAAAGAATTCAAATTTATACTATTCAAATTTCAAAACTACTAGCACTAATAGAAAGTTTATAATTTTTGTGACCTAAAGCAAAAAAGATTCCCTCAAAAACTCTAATTATTTTAATAGTTATTCTAAATCTAAAAACAGAAAGTGTTCTCTTTCGAAAAACAAATAAGAAAGGAAAAAATTAACCTTTAGTCCCGTCTCTAGCCACCAACCAGGACTAAAGGTTCCTTCTCCCGCACGGAATTTGGGCCGCCGACAAGAAGGACCTTCAGTCCCAGTTGGTGGTTGGAGTCGGGACTAAAGATCCTTTAGTCCTAGTTAGTGGCTCAAACCGGGATTAAAGGGCTCTACTATATAAGTGCCTCTTCTCCCTGTGCCAACCACCGCCCAGGAGAAGGATCTCTTCGATGCTGCGAGGCAGTGCAAAATCGCCCCGACGCCATTGCCGTCGATGCTCCTCAACGTCGCCCTCCTCCTCACCGGTCTCCTCCATCGTCATTGTCGCCCCTCTCCTCGGCAACACTGGTAAGGTCCCTCCACTTTCCTCCAATCATCTGTCCCTGTCGGCCCCGCCTCCGATGCTCGCCCTCGCCCACTTCAGTACCGCCACCGGCCCATCCTCCGCCTCCCCTACTCGCCCCCGCCCACCGCAGCGCCGCCGCCGCCCCCGCGCCTCTCATTTTAGAAATTTTATACATATATCTTACATATTTTAGAATGTAGATTAACTCATTTTGATTTGTATGTAGTCCATAGTGTAATCTCTAGAAGGTCTTATATTTAGGAATGGATGGAGTAATGTTCATGTGAATTACTAGGTTACTTCTTATTAGGCCCCTCCCATATTTCTGGTAATGTTCATGTGAAAATACTGGTTACTTTTTATTAGGCATTAAGTTCTCGACGTCGACGGATAACTACTATATATGATTCGGTTTTTTCATTAAATACTAAAATGTAATCTTAGAATGAATGAGCTTTAAGAAAAAAATTGCCATTGATTTTTAATCTTAGAATCATGAACATAGAAAATGGCGTGGTCCGACTACGACAGGATCCCTAAGTGCCATTTGTGCTCGGATGACAACGGTACGTCCTTTACCATCAAGCTACAGGATGACTTTGAGATTATTACGTTATGTAAAGACGGCATGTGTTTTTCTGTTAATAAAGTATGACATGTGCTTTTTTGCTTTAATTAACCTTTAATTTTCTTTTGTAGAATTCGACTAGTGCGTTCCCTATCATGCAAGATTTGCTGTCTTGGACAAGTTTCATTTCAAAGAGAAGGACAGTACAGAGCCTAAGATAGCTCACCTAAGAACGGAGCATTTCACTTTTGTTGTTAAGGTACAAAATGAAGAAGATAGCACATATGTTGGTTGTTATAATTGGAGAGAATTTTCCAAGGCGTATCAGTTGGATGACGACATGAACATTACCTTTGATCTTGGTAATGATGATGTTCGTGATAATAATATAGAAAATAGGGCGCATGCGGAGGATGACTTGATTCTAGTTCTACCTGCAGGTGCGTTTGTCAACGGTTTTGTTAGGTAATTTATATTGATTATTGAAAAGTATCACGTACTCATCCCGACTAAATTTCTTTATTTTCAATTATTAGCTTATTTCCGTGCCACAAGAACTACACGGCAAATAATAGATCGGACCTACTACAGTTATGGCTCCGAGCTTACTTGGTTGGAGAACAAATCATCTCACCTTATTTATTAAGGATGTTCAGTATCATGCTAAGTATTATATGACTGGCAACATTTATCATGAATATGTGCCACTAGTGCACGAGTTAAGCCCTTATAACATCACCTCTGACAACTTTGTAAGAATTTTTTTACCATTGCATCCTTAGTTCATCTTTTTCATACATTGTTCTTAACCAAAACTAGTTTAGCTAACAATGTTATTATTACTTATGTTCTTCAATAGGTACTCCCGCCAGAGACTGTACCTAAATGGATGTTTACCAGCAGTGATTTGCATGTAGTTAGCTTACGCCCAATGTGAATGAGTTACCCTCGTAAATAAAGAATATCTCAAAGTGTAGATACCCTGTGTCAGTGAAGGATCGACACCTATGGGGGCCTCAACGGACTCCTTTTGCTGGTTTGGCGGGGAGAGGGGTCGCGGCAAGAGCAGAACCAACAGTCAGGGGCCGGCAAAGTCTTTTTTACCCAGGTTCTGGCCGCGTGGTGCGTAAAACCATACTCATGCATGTGTTTAGTTATTAGTTTTGGGTTACTATAGATATGTCCCTTTTACAGCATTTCGATTGGTCAAAAAGCCAAAAGTCACTACTACTGAGCCTCGGGCCTCCTTTTATAGGCGAAGGAGTCACCCAAGTGGCTCAATGGGTGAAGGGTGGGTTCACGAGTGAAACAGCGCCGACCGACAGTTATAGTGTTACTTCCTTGTCAGAGGTGCATTAAATGCTTCGACAGACTTCCCTGACATCGTCAAGGGGGTTTGGACACGTACCCACACGTGGCAACTTCACGGTGTTGCGTTGGCGTGTGGGCGGACGCGTGGTCCATGCATCGTCGGTGGCGTGTTTGTCGGTGGAAGCACTCACAGGACGCGAGGGCGCCCTGGGCCCGCGCCTCTCCTCGGGCCTTCTCTTCCTTCCCGACAAGGTTACCTTGCCGGGGGTTCTTCTTGTTCCTCTCGGCAGAGAGGTGATGGCCTGCCGAGGCCTTGTTAATCTTCCCGGCAAGGGTGGCTTGCCGGGGCTCAGTCCTTCTTCCTTGGCGGGAGGGTCTCATCGCGGCACTGTCTACCTCCACGGCAGGGAGCTCCCACCGGGGTCTATTCTTCCTTCCCAGCAAGCTGGTGCTTGTCGGGGATTGGAATCTTCACTTGGGGGCTTCTCAGCCTTGCTTTCTCCCTAAGCCTCAGTGATGCGCCTTTCCACTGTGGAGGGGCTGCTGGTGTCCGCGCACTAGTCCGGGGCACTGGAGACCCCAGTCTTTAGTGCACCGACAGGAGCCCCAGGGCCTGGGCCACACACGCATTCGATGCGTTGTTGGGCCAGGCCCAAAGAAGTGCGCGGACTCACGGGCGCCGGGCTTATCAGAATTGAGCCATTACAGGCTTTCTTTCCCCACGTCGCGCATTGAACGCGCGAAGTGGGAGGGTGCGTGGCGTGAGCATGATGGCCTCTTTATTCCCTGAAAATGCCTCTGCCACGTGTAGGACATGCGCAGCGGCGGTCGGGCAAGTGGTGATCGTGGCCTCAAAAGCCACGGGCGAGGATGGGCCCGCCCCTGCATGCATTGGCGCATCAAGGCGGCTCCATGTTCCGCTTGTGACTTGAGGGCGATTGGGCGAGAGGGACGGTGGCTTCTAGAGCGGGGAGGGTGGCCTCCAAGCTTTGCCCTATAAATTAGGGTGTTTGCGCTGAGGTTTTGCCCATCCACCTCACTCACGAAGCCTTGAGCGCCAGTCACCTTGTCTTCTCTTGTTTCTCGCGACCTTGTCGATGGCACCCGCCCCTGACCATGGTTAGGGGACGGGGCTGGCCTCCGTCGGCCGCCAGGGTGGAAAGGGGATCCCGCTCGGGTCATGCCATAGCTTCAGGGGCCGCAGCCAGCGGCAGCCCCGTCGACCATGGAGGGAGAGGCTCGAGGGGCCGAGGGCGCCAGGCTCGTGGCCAAGGGAGGCAGAGTGCTACTCCAGCGTCTCTGCCTTCCCCTGGGCTTGTTCCAATGGGAACTCACGTCGAAAGGACCCCATTGGAGTTCCTCGTCGAATTGCAAGGACACATCAGGACCCGGCTACAGCTCCCCAGCGCCTTTGCCAAGGCGATGGAGGAAGAGAAGCCCCCGACGCTATGGGTACGGGTGCACGGGTACGGCAATGGTGTCGTACCGGTGTCCACAGAATATCCGGGGCCTCGGCTCATGTTCATCGGCTGTGGGTGGAAGAGCTTCGCTCGTGCCCACATTCTTTGGGATGGGCACGTTCTCCGCTTCAAGATGACGGCGGACAACCTGCTCTCCGTCAACCTATATGGGAGCTTGATACGTCCATTTTGCATCATGCTTTCATGTTGATATTTCTCGCTTTATGGGCGGTTATTATACTTTGTGGAACCTTACTTATGCCTTTTCTCTATTATTTTGCAAGGTTTATTTGAAGAGGGAGAATACCGGCAGCTGGAATTCTGGACTGGAAAAGGAGCAAGTTTGAGTGCTCTATTCTGGGAAACTCTAAATGCCCTGAAAATCAACGTGGATTTTTTTTGGATTTTATAAAAAATACTGGGCGAAAGAAGTGTCAGAGGGGAGCAACCAGGGGCCCACAAGCCTGGTTGTCGCGGCCTACGCCCCTGGCCACGGCAACAGGGCTTGTGGGCACCCTGGCGGCCCACTAGCCCCCCTCTTTTGCTATATGAAGGGTTTAGTTCCAGAAAAATCATTCGGGAGCTTTTTCGTGGTTTCGCCGCCGCCACAAGGCGGAACTTGAGCAGATCCAATCTAGAGCTCCGACAGGACGATCCTGTCGGGGAAACTTCCCTCCCGGAGGGGGAAATCGTCGCCTTCGTCATCACCAACACTCCTCTCGTCGGAGGGGAGGCATCTTCATCAACATCTTCATCAGCACCATCTCCTCTCCAATCCCTAGTTCATCTCTTGTAACCAATCTCCATCTCGCGACTCCGATTGGTACTTGTAAGGTTGTTAGTAGTGTTGATTACTATTTGTAGTTGATGCCAGTTGGATTACTTGGTGGAAGAGTTTATGTTCAGATCCTTGATGCTATTCATTATGCCTCTGATCATGATTATTATTATGCTTTGTGAGTAGTTACTTTTGTTCCCGAGGACATGGGATAAGTCATGCTAATAATAGTCATGTGTCGTTCGGTATTTTGATATGTTGTATGTTGTCTTTTCCTCTAGTGGTGTTATGTGAACGTCGACTACATAACACTTCACCATATTTGGGCCTAGAGGAAGGCATTGGGGAGTAGTAAGTAGATGATGGGTTGCTGGAGTGACAAAAGCTTAAACCCCAGTCTATGCGTTGCTTCGTAAGGGGCTGATTTGGATCCACTAGTTTAATGCTATGGTTAGACGTTGTCTTAATTCTTCTTTCGTAGTTGCGGATGCTTGCGAGAGAGGTTAATCATAAGTGGGATGCTTGTCCAAGTAAGGGCAGTACCCAAGCGCCGGTCCACCCACATATCAAACTATCAAAGTAACGAACGCGAATCATATGAACATGATGAAAATAGCATGACAGAAATTCCCGTGTGTCCTCGGGAGCGCTTTTCCACTTATAAGACTTTGTTCAGGCTTGTCCCTTGCTACAAAAGGGATTGGGCCACTTGCTGCACCATTGCTACTACTTGTTACTTGTTACTTTTCGCTTGCTACGATTCACCTCACTACACCTTCACTTGTTACCGCTACTTTCAGTGCTTGCAGTTATTACCTTACTGAAAACCGTTTATCAGAGCCTTCTCCTCCTCGTTGGGTTCGACACTCTTACTTATCGAAAGGACTACGATTGATCCCCTCTACTTGTGGGTCATCAGAGCTCAGGTCTGGCGCCGTTGCCGGGGAGGGAAGCGCCTTTGGTAAGTGGAATTTGGTAAGGAAACATTCATATATTGTGCTGAAATTTATTGTCACTTGTCACTGTGGAAAATTTTCCTTTGAGGATTTTGTTCGGGGTATCTTCACCAAGAACGGAAGCACGAGGAGTTGTTCCTCAACATGAGGTACCTACTGAAAATATCTTTTATGAAATCCCTTCGGGTATGCTTGAGAAACTCCTGGCTAATCCTTTTACAGGAGATGGATCTTGACATCCAGACTTGCATCTAATCTATGTAGATGAAGTTTGTGGTTTATTTAAGCTTACAGGTTTGCCTGAGGATGAGGTAAATAAGAAATTATTTCCTTTATCTTTGAAGGATAAGGCGTTGACATGGTATAGGCTATGTGATGATACTGGATCATGGGACTACAATTGGTTGAAATTGGAATTTCATCAAAAGTTCTATCATATGCATTTAGTACATAGTGATCGGAATTATATTTATAACTTTTGGCCTCGTGACAGGGAAAGCATAGCTCAAGCTTGGGGGAGGCTTAAATCAATGCTATATTCATGCTCCAATCATGAGCTCTCGAGAGAAATTATCACTCAAAACTTTTATGCTCGGCTTTCCCATGAAGATCGTACCATGCTTGACACTTCTTGTACCGGTTCTTTTTTGAAGAGGGATATTGACCACAAGTGGAATTTATTGGAAAGAATCAAACGTAATTCTGAAGATTGGGAGCTGGAGGAAGGTAAGGAGTCAGGTATCAATTTCTAGTTTGATTGCGTTAAATCTTCTGTTGAGACAAACACTTCTAGAGATTTTAGTGCTAAGTATGGACTTGACTCTGAGATAGTAGCTTCTATTTGTGAATTTTTTGTTGCTCATGTTAATCTTCCCAAAGAGAAGTGGTTTAAATATCATCCTCCTGTAGAAAGCAACATAGCCAAAACTAATCTAGTTGAGGAGAAAGTCATTGCTTTTAGTGATCCTGTTGTTCCTTGTGCCTACGCTGAGAAACCACCTTACCCTGCTAGGATAAAGGATTATTCTAAAGCTCCAACTGTGATACGTAGGGGTTACATTAGACCACTTGCACCCCCTGAGGAAATTAGAGTCGAACCTAGTGTTGTTATTATCAAAGATCTCTTAGCCGAAGACATAGATGGGCATGTTATCAAATTCTGTGAGGACTCCGCTAGAATTGCTAAACCTCACGCGAAGACAAATACGGACGTGTAGTTGGCCTGCCCGTTGTTTCTATCAAGATAGGAGATCAGTGTTACCATCGTTTATGTGATATGGGTGCTAGTGTTAGTGCAATACCCCGTTCCCTATATGATGAAATCAAAGATGAGATTGCACCTGCTGAGTTAGAACCCATTGATGTCACTATTACGCTAGGTAATAGAGACACTATCCGCCCTGTGGGAATTGTGAGAGACGTAGAAGTCCTGTGTCATAAGACGAAGTATCCTAATGATTTCCTCGTCATTGGTACTGCACAAGATAGCTTTTGTCCCATCATATTTGGTAGACCCTTTCTCAACACTGTCAATGCTCACATTGATTGCATTAAACAGACTGTCACTGTTAGTTTCGAAGGTGTGTCTCATGAATTTAACTTCTCCAAGTTTGGAAGACAACCTCATGAAAAAGAGTCGTCTGGTAGGGATGAAATCATTGCTCTTGCCTCTATTGTCGTGCCTCCTACGGATCCTTTAGAGCAATATCTGCTTGAGCATGAAAATGATATGCATATGGAAGAAAGATATGAGATAGATAAAATTGTCTTAGAACAATATCCTATTCTCAAGAATAATCTGCATGTTGAACTGCTTGGGGATCCTCCCCCACCAAAGGGTGATCCTGTGTTCGAGCTGAAACAGTTACCAGATACTCTTAAGTATGCTTATCTTGATGAGAAGGAGATATATCCTGTTATTATTAGTGCTCACCTCTCGAATCACGAAGAGAAGAAGTTATTAAAAACTTTGAGGAAGCACCGTGAGGCTATTGGATATACTCTTGATGATCTTAAGGGTATCAGTCCCACTCTATGTCAGCACAAGATTAAAACCGATTCTGATTCTAAGCCAGTTGCTGATCATCAACAGAGATTAAATCCGAGGATGAAAGAGGTCGTAAGAAAAGAAATATTAAAGCTTCTGGAAGCAGGAATCATCTATCATGTTGCTCATAGTGATTGGGTAAGCCCAGTACATTGCGTACCTAAGAAGGGAGCTATTACCGTCGTTCCTAATGATAAGGATGAACTAATCCCGCAGAGGATTATTACTGGCTATAGGAAGGTGATAGACTTCCGAAAACCTATCTAAACACACACACCTCTGGTTTCTAGACGGTTATTCAGATTTCTCGCAAATACCATGTGCACAGGCTGATCAAGAGAAAACCACCTTCACATGCCCCTTCGGTACCTTTGCTTATAGACGCATGCCTTTTGGCTTGTGCAATGCACCAGCCACCTTTCAAAGATGTATGATGGCTATATTCTCTGACTTTTGTGAAAAGATTGTTGAGATTTTCATGGATGATTTCTCCGTCTACGGTTCTTCCTTTGAAGATTGCCTCAGCAACCTTGATCGAGTCTTACCGAGATGCAAAGATACCAACCTTGTCTTGAACTGGGAGAAGTGCCACTTCATGGTTAATGAAGGCATCGTCTTAGGACACAAAATCTCTGAGAGAGGCATCGAAGTTGATAAGGCTAAGGTTGATGCAATTGAGAAAATGCCTTGCCCCACAGATATGAGAGGTATACGAAGTTTCCTAGGTCATGCTGGTTTCTATAGAAGGTTCATTAAAGACTTCTCTAATATTTCTAGGCCTCTTACCAACCTCTTGCAGAAGGATGTTCCTTTTGTTTTTGATGAGGATTGTGAGGAAGCTTTCGAAATACTTAAGAAGGCCTTGATAACCGCACCTATTGTTCAACCACCTGATTGGAACTTGCCCTTTGAAATCATGTGCGATGCTAGTGATTATGTTGTTGGTGTTGTTCTAGGACAAAGAGTTGACAAGAAGTTAAATGTCATTCACTACGCCAGTAAAACTCTAGACAATGCCCAAAGAAACTATGCCACTACAGAGAAGGAGTTTTTAGCAGTCGTGTTTGCATGTGAAAAGTTCAGATCTTATATAGTTGACTCCAAAGTCACTATTCACTCTGATCATGCTGCTATTAAGTACCTTATGGAGAAGAAGGATGCTAAGCCTAGGCTAATCAGATGGGTTCTCCTACTACAGGAATTTGATTTGCACGTCGTTGACTGAAAAGGGTGCTGATAACCCTGTAGCTGATAACTTGTCTAGGCTGGAGAATGTCCTTGATGACCCACGACCTATTGATGATAGCTTTCCTAATGAGCAATTGAATGTCATCCGTACTTCACATAGTGGACCGTGGTATGCTAATTATGCAAACTATATCGTAGCCAAATACATACCACCCAGTTTCACCTACCAGCAAAAGAAGAAATTCTTTTTTGATTTGAGACACTACTTTTGGGATGATCCTCACCTTTATAAGGAAGGAGTAGATGGTGTCATTAGATGTTGTGTGCCTGAACATGAACAGGAATAGATCCTGCAGAAGTGTCATTCCGAGGCCTACGGAGGACACCATGCTGGAGACAGAACTGCTCATAAGGTATTGCAATCAGGTTTCTATTGGCCTACGCTCTTCAAGGATGCCCATAAGTTTGTCTTGTCTTGTGACGAATGTCAAAGAATACCGAACATCAGTAAGCGTCAGGAAATGCCTATGAACTATTCACTTGTCATTGAACCATTTGATGTGTGGGGTTTTGATTATATGGGACCCTTCCCGAGTTCCAATGGGTACACTCACATCTTAGTTGCTGTGGATTATGTCACTAAGTGGATGGAGGCTATTCCCACTAAGAATGCTGATCACCACACTTCTATTAAGATGCTTAAAGAAGTCATTTTCCCAAGATTTGGAGTCCCTAGATATCTGATGACTGATGGCAGTTCACACTTCATTCATGGTGTTTTCCGCAAGATGCTCGCTAAGTACGATGTCAACCATAGAGTTGCATCTCCTTATCATCCTCAGTCTAGTGGTCAATTGGAGTTGAGTAATAGGGAGATCAAATTGATCATACAAAAGACCGTCAATAGATCTCGGAAGAATTGGTCTAGCAAACTTGACGGTGCGCTATGGGCTTATAGGACTGCTTATAAGAATCCCACGGGCATGTCACCGTCCAAAATGGTTTACGGTAAGGCGTGTCATTTACCTCTTGAGCTTGAACACAAAGCTTATTGGGCAATCAAAGAGCTCAACTTCGATTTCAAACTTGCCGGTGAGAAGCGGTTGTTTGATATCAGCTCATTAGATGAATGGAGGGCCCAGGCATATGAGAATGCCAAGTTGTTCAAGGAAAAGGTTAAGAGATGGCACGATAAAAGAATACAAAAACGAGAGTTCAATGTAGGTGACTATGTCCTACTATATAATTCTCGTTTGAGATTCTTCGCAGGCAAACTCCTCTCTAAATGGGAAGGTCCCTACGTTGTCGAGGAAGTATGTCGTTCCGGTGCCATCAAAATCAATAACATGGAAGGCAATTTTCCTATAGTGGTAAACAGGCAAAGAATCAAGCATTATATCTCTGGTACTCCCATAAATGTTGAGACCAATATCATCAATATCTTAACTCCAGAGGAGTACATAAGGGATGTTTATCAGCCTGTTTCAGACCCTGAAAACCAAGAGGTATCTGTTTCGGTAAGTAATTGGACTCGGAAATTTTTCCAATAGGAAATTTTCTCCATTTTGGAATTTATGGAAAATTAGAAAAATAAAAAGGAGTCCGGAGAGCGCACGAGGCGGCCACAAGCTTGGTTGCCGCGGCCTCCCCCCTGGTCGCGACAACAGGACTTGTGGGCAGCTCATGTGCCTCCCGGACTCCATTTTCTTGCGGAGCACTCCTTCTGGTCCAGAAAAAATCATTATATATACGCCCGAGGGTTTTGATCTCCGTATCACGCAGTTTTCCTCTGTTTTCGTTTCGAGCCTGTTGTCTGCCGCAGATTTAGAGCAAAGATGTCTCAGGAATCTGTTGGGGAGAATAATCTCCCTCAAGTTCATGAAGAAGAAGATACTGATCTGAAAAGAGTAGAAGTCACGGAAGTCAGGGACAAAACTAAGGAGAAAACCCAAGCTAGGGAGGAAACTCAACCTAGGTTCAACATTGAAGACGTTGAAGGAGTAGATTTTCTCCAACCCTTCCTCCACGTGTTGTCTCCTTCCTTGATTGAACTCTTGAGGTTTTGTCAAACAACTCGTGCTCGCAATATTTCCCTTTCTCGTGAAGTTTTTTTGTTGGAAAACCATGTCGCAGATCTCAAAGGTATAAATCAAAGATTGATAGCTCTCTTAGACAAGCTCAAGATTACTTCAACAACTCCACCACCATCACCACCAAAGGAATACAACTAATCATTGGTATGGGCAATCCCCTTGGCTTTTGCCAAGATTAGGGGAGTTGCCCTGGTATCGTAACACCATTATATCGTTTGCCTTTACCTTTGTTTTATTTCTTTCCTTTTTAGTTTTTATTTCTTCTCTTAGTGGAATAAGTCTTTAGTGTTTAAGTTTGAGTCTTTTACTCTTGTCTCTCCCCCGATGTATTCGAGATTGCGAGCTATATAATAAAGAGTATCTTAGTCAAGGGCTTTGTTTTGTGCCGTGATCAAAAGTATGAAAAGAACGATAGCATGAAAGATCATGAGATGATCTTATGGAAAGTGATAGCTTCACATATAACAGGTATGATGATTGAAACTTGTTGAGAGTAGACCAACATAGACCTCAGTCATTGTTGCAATTAATAAGAAGTAATAAGGAAAGAGAGGTTCACAAATAAATATATCATCTTAGACACTTTCTATAATTGTGAGCACTCACCAAACTATTACATGCTTAGAAGTAGATGTTGGACAAGGAAGACGAGATAATGAATTGTGTTTGCTTAGTTCCAAACAATGTTATATGATTAGAGATCCCTTAGCATGTGACGATTGCTTCCACCTCATATTAGCCAAAACTCCCGCACCAAGTAGAGATACTACTTGTGCATCCATAAACCTCCAACCCAGTTTTGCCATGAGTGTCCACCATACCTACCTATGGATTGAATAAGATCCCTCAAGTAAGTTGTCATCGGTGCAAGCAATAAAAATTGCTCTCTAATATCTATGATCTATTAGTTTGTGAAAAATAAGCTTTGTACGAACCTGTGATGAGGAAGACATAAAAGCGACAGACTGCATAATAAAGTTATTTATCACAGGAGGCAATATAAAGTGACGTTCCCCGCACTAAGAGGACACGCATCCAAACCTCAAAAGCGCATGAGAACCTCTGCTTCCCTCTGCGAAGGGCCTATCTTGTACCTTTCCTTTTTTCCTTTGTAAGAGTCATGGTGATCTTCACCAATTCCTTATTTAGCCTTTTTCTTGGTGAACGTCATATGCTTGGGAAAGATCTATATTCATATATCAACTTGGAGCTGAGTACTTATGCTTTATTATTGTTGACTTACCCTTGAGGTAAATGGTTGGGAGGCAAACTATAAGCCCCTATCTTTCTCTGTGTCCAACTGAAACTTCAATACCATGAGTACCACATGAGTTGTAACAATTGTGGAAAGCAAAATAGATGATTAAGTATGTGGATTTTCTTTGCAAGCTCTTATTTGACTCTTTCTGACAATATGATAAATTGCAATTGCTTCAATGACTATGGACTGTTGTTGGCTATTTCTCAGTAAGGTTTTTGTTTCATACTTTGCTTTGTGAAGGAATTGTTACTTTCCCATAAGAATCTCTATGATGCATTGTTGTTCTATGTGTGATCATGATGCCCTCTTGTCCGTATTTTGTTTTATCGACACCTTCATCCCTAAACATCTGGACATTTTTGGGTCTTGGTTTTCGCTTGAGGACAAGCGAGGTCTAAGCTTGGGGGAGTTGATACGTCCATTCTGCATCATGCTTTCATGTTGATATTTATCGCTTTATGGGCTGTTATTACACTTTGTGGAACCATACTTATGCCTTTTCTCTCTTATTTTGCAAGGTTAATTTGAAGAGGGAGAATACCGGCAGATGGAATTCTGGACTGGAAAAGGAGCAAGTCTGAGTGCTCTATTCTACGCAACTCTAAAGGCCCTAAAAATCATCGTGGATTGTTTTTGGATTTTATAAAACATATTGGGCGATAGAAGTGTCAGAGGGGAGCAACCAGCGGCCCACAAGCTTGGTTGTTGCGGCCTACCCCCTAGCCACGGCAACAGGGCTTGTGGGCACCCTAGCGGCCCACTTGCCCCCCTCTTTTATTATATGAAGGGTTTCGTTCCAGAAAAAAAATCATTCGGGAGCTTTTTCGTGGTTTCGCCGCCGCCACGAGGCGGAACTTGAGCAGATCCAATCTAGAGCTCCGGCAGGATGATCCTGCCGGGGAAACTTCCCTCCCGGAGAGGGAAATCGTCTCCTTCGTGATCACCAACACTCCTCTCGTCCGAGGGGAGGCATCTTCATCAACATCTTCATCAGCACCATCTCCTCTCCAATCCCTAGTTCATCTCTTGTAACCAATCATCGTCTCGTGACTCCGATTGGTACTTGTAAGGTTGCTAGTAGTGTTGATTACTATTTGTAGTTGATGCTAGTTGGATTATTTGGTGGAAGAGTTTATATTCAGATCCTTGATGCTATTCATTACACCTCTGATCATGATTATGATTATGCTTTGTGAGTAGTTACTTTTGTTCCTGAGGACATGGGATAAGTCATGCTAATAATAGTCATGTGTCGTTCGGTATTTTGATATGTTGTATGTTGTCTTTTCCTCTAGTGGTGTTATGTGAACATCGACTACATAACACTTCACCATATTTGGGCCTAGAGGAAGGCATTGGGGAGTAGTAAGTAGATGATGGGTTGCTGGAGTGACAGAAGCTTAAACCCCAGTCTATGTGTTGCTTCGTAAGGGGCTGATTTGGATCCACTAGTTTAATGCTATGGTTAGACGTTGCCTTAATTCTTCTTTCGTAGTTGCAGATGCTTGCGAGAGGGGTTAATCATAAGTGGGATGCTTGTCCAATTAAGGGCAGTACCCAAGCGCCGGTCCACCCACATATCAAACTATCAAAGAAACGAACGCGAATCATATGAACATGATGAAAATAGCATGACAGAAATTCCCGTGTGTCCTCGGGAGCGCTTTTCCTCTTATAAGACTTTGTTCGGGCTTTTCCCTTGCTACAAAAGGGATTGGGCTACTTGCTGCACCGTTGCTACTACTTGTTACTTGTTGCTTTTCTCTTGTTATGATTCACCTCACTATACCATCACTTGTTACCGCTACTTTCAATGCTTGCAGTTATTACCTTGCTGAAAACCGTTTATCAGAGCCTTCTCCTCCTCGTTGGGTTCGACACTCTTACTTACCGAAAGGACTACAATTGATCCCATATACTTGTGGGTCATCAGAGCTCAGGTGCACGTCTCGGCTGCTGCAAAGAGAGCTCGAGCGGCACTGACAACCCTTCCTTGTCTGAGGGTGACGAGGAAGGGACGGATGGCAGCGACAGCGGGGACGGGTCACATGATCGGCGGGTTAAGCTTCTGTATGAGGATCTGACCTCGGATTGACCGTCGGTCGCACCGTCACCGTCAGCCCGCGGCCCACCTTGCCCTGAGCCGAGAGCCATGCATCGGAGAACCGACGCTGCCTCGTCTTCTCGACAGCTTCTGGAGTTCGGCTCCGTCTTCCCTCCTGGCTCCGTTCTCCTGTGCGCAATGTTGGTCCAGGAGGAACCAACTTGGGTTGCGCAGAGGGCCCGACCCCTTTTTGTCTTCTTGAACTTCACTTCCTCCGCATAGGTCGTTCCGCGTCAAAAGACAGAGTCTTTAGGTTAGGACAACAATGTTTTGTAAGTGGAATTGAATGTATCCAGACAAATGAATGAATAGATGCATCCTTTATTCGACTCTCATTTTGTATTATTATTCCATTGCACTTCCCGGATGCTTGCCAGCTTGACTTATCCTGCCGTGAGCATTTAGAGGAGCGGATCCTCAGAAAACTCAACAGAGGAGGTCGTCACCGGCAAGACTCCCTACCGCACTCAGTGCAACCATGTAAATCGTCGAGCGCGGCTCGAGGCGAAATAAGGTGCTACGTAGGCGTCTGAAACGTCGAACGAGTTCAAAACGAGATAAGGGCGTTGTGTGGCCGCTCAAGTCATTGAACAGGCTCGAAACGGAGTCGGAGTGCACTGATCCTAGCACGGTCCATCTGCACGTGGGATTCTCACAGAAAATTCGATGCTTCAAAAGGATACAACTAATCTACCAAGAGTCTCGCAAGAAGTTAGCCTCTGTACTTATCTGGCGCGTCGTGGCATTCTTAGCCGCAGCGTCTGAAGGTATTGCCGGGGAGGAATATCCATACCCTGGCACGCTGATGTTGCCTCCAGCGGCCTCCTTGCCGACGAGGTTCTCGCTAGTGGCCTCTGGCCACTCTGAAGGAAAGAGGCACGTCGGGGCGTATCACTTTCTCATCTCTTTTGCAAGGGATTTGCTGGCGGATCCCCCAAGCGCATCTTTCTGGCATCACAGTGCTCCAAGGAGAAATGCGAGCAGGAGGGCACATCAACGACCATGCAGCACTCTGGAGATGTGCAACGGACGGAGTAAGCGTCGGAGGCCTGGCCGAAGCCGCCTTTCACGCCCTCGACAACAGCGCGGCGTTCCAAATAGGTGTGTCGGCCAGGCGATGCAGAGGTCGGGGCTTCTGCTCCTTCCACCCGCGCTCGCATAGCACCTATGGAGGCGCTATGAGCTCTTGCGTGGGCAGAGCAACCACTGCTTCCTTCCACTCAGGAAAGATGTCGCGGCGAACTCGGATCCGTGGAGCCGACGAGCGGCTCGTCGGATCGGGGTGGTGCTGACGCCGACCTGCTTCCGGCGATCCCCCTACCTGGCGCGCCAAAGGTGTCGGTGAAGGATCGACACCTATGGGGGCCTCAACGGTCCCCTTCTGCTTGTTTGGCGGGGAGACGGGTCGCGGCAAGAGCAGAACCAACAGTCAGGGCCCGGCAAGGCCTTTTTTACCTAGGTTCAGGCCGCGTGGTTCGTGAAACCCTACTCATGCATGTGTTTAGTTATTAGTTTTGGAATACTGTAGATCTGTCCCTTTTACAGCCTTTCAATTGGTCAAAAAGTCAAAAGTCCCTAGTACTGATCCTCGGGCCTCCTTTTATAGGCGAAGGTGTCACCACAGTGGCTCAGTGGGTGAACGGTGGGTTCACGAGTGAAACAGCGCCGACTGACAGTTACACTGTTACTACCTTATCAGAGGTGCATTAAATGCTTCGACACACTTCCCTGACCTCGTCAGGGGGGTTTGGACACGTACCCACACGTGGCAACTTCGGGGTGTTGTGCTGGCGTGCGGGCGGACGCGTGGTCCATGCATCGTCGGTGGCGTGTTCGTCGGTGGAGGCGCTCATAGGACGCGGGGGCGCCCTGGACCCGCACCTCTCCTCGGGCCTTCTCTTCCTTCCCGGCAAGGTTACTTTGCCGGGGGTTCTTCTTTTTTCCTCTCGGGAGGGAGGTGATGGCCTGCCGAGGCCTTGTCAATCTTCCCGACAAGTGTGGCTTGCTGGGGCTCAGTCCTTCTTTCTTCGCGGGAGGGTCTCGTCGTGGCATTGTCTACCTCCCCGAGAGGGAGCTCCTGTCGGGGTCTCTTCTTCCTTCCCAGCAAGCGGGTGCTTGTTAGGGCTTGCAATATTCACTTGCGGGTTTCTGAGCCTTGCTTTCGCCCTAAGCCTCAGCGATGCGCCTTGCCGCTGTGGAGGGGTTGTCGGTGTCCGTGCACTAGTCCAGGGCACTAGAGACCCCAGTCTTTAGTGCACTGACAGCCTGAAAAATCAAAGGATGGAGCAAGGCAATGAAAACATCCACACGACCACTTGTACACGATATCTTGATTGCTGGAGATTAGATGATCACGCCACAAGTTGGAGATAGGTTGATTTGTCTTCTTCAATACGAAGATGTGGGAGTTTACCCTTTTTATGTTATTTTACCTAGGAGGGAGGGTAGTAATTAGTGTTTCTTACTTGTGATAACTTGAACACTTCCTAGTATGATTATAACCAGAATGATGAGGAGTTCACCTTTTTTATGCTATTTTACTTATAATGATGAAGAGTTGATTAAGATGATGATGAGCTGTTATATGACATATAATAGTACCAATTAGATGGATGCAATAGACCAAGTTGAATTAGAGGAAAATACGATGTTGCAAATCGCAACATCGTATTTTCCTCTAATTCAAGTTGACCTTTTGCATCCATCTAATTTGTACTGATGTTGGATGTTGTTCTTCCATAATTTCTACTGATCTATTATATAAATATGTGTAACGCGCTGGTCGACCCACGCGTTCACGGAGAAACCCCCGCCCTAGACTGGGAGGTGGAGGACGCGAAGCAACAGTGGAAACCGACTTTGCTGGGCTAGTCCAAGACCGGGACTGCGATGTTGCCCATCACGCCGGAGTTGGCGTCGGACGGGTCGTGTGGGTTGGGGCCGATACACGGTCACTGTCCCGCAAGCCAATGCAGGCGTTGTTGCCCCTTACAATGCAACCGTTGTAGGTGCTACCCACCCACATGTGGAAGTTGCCGCGTGCTACCCATCCACATGTGGCAGTTACCGCCCTTCATCGACGTTAGTGTAGACGAGGAAGACCCGACGACGACCAGTGAAGACGACCAAGGACGACGAGACGTCCGATCTAGGGTTTCTGTCTAAGTTTTTTTAGTGTTCTTAACTTATGCTCAAGCATAATTTGTGATGGACAACTCGCCCGGTACTTTTGAACTTGGTTTAATATGTTAGTTTTAGTTTATATCCTTTTTGCCATAAATTTTAAGTTTCAACTGCAAACGCCATTTCGAAATGCATTGAGCCATTGAGCACTTCGATAGGCAGACGGCGGCAAAACGGACGCTCGTGGCCGTTTTGCCAATGCAAACGAATAGAAATCGGAAAAAACCTACAACGTGGGGAGAGAGGTAGCCTGTGAATGCAAACAAGCGAGGCCTAGCTGTCGCACTTATAGCATCTCCAACAGGTGCGGTAGATATGGCGCGCGTGGGAGAAAACGTGTTTTTTGCGCACACGACTAGTTGGTGCCCTCTAGCAGGCGCGGGAAACTTTGGCATGTTAAAAGAAACTGTGTGTGTCAGGGGGATAACCCCAGGGTAGGCTCATCAAGCCTGCTCCCTTGCCTTCGGCCAAGAAAGAACAACAAGAACCATTCTGTAAAGACCTAGTCCCCCTGGCCGGCTAGGAAGCACCTGCCGTCTAGGGGCGAGACGGCCAACTCTCTGTCCGGCCAGGAAGCACCTGTCGGCTAGAGGCCAGATGGCTACCTCTCCCTGGTCGCCTAGGCCAAGCCAACCGTCTAGGGGCGAGGCGGTCGTGCCCAGGCCGGCTAGTCAAGCAGGCTTGCCGGCTGGGGATCTCAAGTCACATCACACCGTAGGTCATGACGAGACCCTACAGTTAAAGGTGGCTACGCGTCAGCAAAGGTATTGGATCGGGGTGCACGGCAGGTACAAGCGTCGGCGGCCACGCCGCTGACCTCCTCCGGCTCCAATCCATCACCGTGCACAGTGTCGGCCCGTCAAACTCCCACTCCATTACTGCACTCGGTGTGGGAACAATGGAGACGGCCGTACTGCCTGCCCATGACGATTCTCGCTGGATGACGTCGGACGTACCACACATGTCCTGCGTCAACCTTACGCGAGAGACTTATTGGCTAGCTGGCAGGTCCCACGGCGAGACGGGATCTCACAGCCGGCGGGCCCCTCCAGCGACAAGACAAGTCCCCGTGGGCCCCCTGGCCAGCCGGCGAGGCTCTTGTACCTTTTATCCATATTGTAGGTCGGTTGGTTCGTCTATAAAACCCCCCGGCCCCCCTCCATGCAAAGGGTCGGTCAAGTCAGCACACACACCAACCACATAGGAGAGGCAGACCCGAGCCGGCAGCTCCTTCTTCCTCCTCCGCAATACAGCTCCAGGAGCACTTTGTGCTCCCATTCATACATCATACACTCCGGCAGGATTAGGAGTGTTATCTCTATGGAGAGCCCTGAACCTGGGTACATCGTGTGTTCCATGCTTGTACCAACCTCGTTCCCAGTGCCCTCCGGTGCCACTTCGGTTCCCACCATCTTTATCCTACCCATGGCTTATGTTGTGAGTAAACACCGACATTTGACGCCCACCTTGGGCCCGTTCGCGGCATCGGCTCGCTTCACGCACTCGGTGGGGCCCCGCGCTTACTCCGCCGGATGCATCGCATCCGGACCGATCTGCATGCCCGTGGAGCCTGCCTTCGATGAGGCTTCATCGATGATGATCGACGTCCTAGTCCGTCATGCGGACTCGGACGGGGAGTCCGACAACGAGTCACTCCCCAGCGTCGTCGTCACTGCTATGGAGAACCTCAGCGTTCTCTTTAGCGATTTGTGCCTCAACGATGGTCCTCGCTACTTTGGCAAGGACTTCGATGTCGAGGCATTATGCGCCAGCTTCAGTAGGCTCTCTATCGCTGAGACGCCTACATTTGACGTGCACCCCAGTAATGTACTCGTTTTCGACGGTCCTCCGTCGTCCGCGGGGTTCTATACCCCGTACCATGTCGCCACCGTCTCCAACGTCGTGGAGATGATGGTCATCGACGCCGGCACCAGCACGGCTCATGGCAAGGCGTCAGCAGACGCTGGTGAGCCTGCTGCTGTCTCCATCGACACTCTTTAGGCCGCGCTTACCGGCTTGAGGACGCCCATCGCCACCTCCACAAATCCCACCGACGCGCGGGTCTCGCTGGAGGAGGCTCGTAGGCAGATCTTGGAGGAGGGCATCGCCATTGCCACGGCTAAACGTTGGATGGAGGCCACGCAGCGCGAGTATAACTCTGCCTATGGCCTCACTTCGGTTTCCGAGGTCCCTAGCCGGCTTGGCTCAGTCTGCGGCCGCGGCCGTGTCATTGCCGAGATTCTAGGCGGCAAGCAGCCCATCTATGAGACTCCTGCGGCCAACTTACGGGTGGCCCAGGCGTGCATGGCAGAAATGCCAAGCTTGGAGGGCGAGGAGCACGCCTTCCAGGAGAAGTGGGTCAAGGATCTCCTTGACGCCGCCAACGAGCAGCAGACACGGCTAGACCCCGGTCAAGCTCAATCGGAGTCTCCGGGACCCAATCCCGAAGCGCGTCGTAATCCCAGTAGTCATCAAGAGGCCGAAGGATCTTCCTTGCACCGTACTTCCGGTCGGAACGGCGAGGGCAGCCATGACAGGCGTTCTCAGTTCCAGAGCGAGCGTACTTCGAGCCGGCGTCGCGGGGATGATGAAAGTGATTCGGTATATGAGGTTCCTCGTCCAGGGAGGACCCATGCTACCGGCTCACAAGGCATCATTTCGATCGCGGCTCGGATCGGCGCTCGCGTCCCACAGGGCGACCACGACGCCCGCAGGCGTCTCAACACTCTGGCTCAGTCAGCTCTTTTGGAGGAGGACGGTCCCATCGGTCCTGCATGCTTCGGCCCCCGGATCCGAGGGGAGCCGTTTCCCCGAGGCTTCTCTCTGCCTCGGGACACTCCCAAGTACAACGGCACCGTTGAGCCAGAAGACTGGCTGATCGACTACACCACTGATGACCCACAAGTGTAGGGGATATATCATAGTCCTTTCGATAAGTAAGAGTGTCGAACCCATCGAGGAGCAGAAGGAACTGACAAGTGGTTTTCAGCAAGGTATTCTCTGCAGGCACTAAAATTATTGGTAACAGATAGTTGTGTGATAAGATAATTCGTATCGAGTAGCAAGTAACAATAGTAACAAAGGTGCAGCAAAATGGCCCAATCCCTTTTGTATCAAGGGACAAGCCTGGACAAACTCTTATATGAGGTGAAGTGCTCCCGAGGACACATGGGAATTTCTGTCAAGCTAGTTTTCATCATGTTCATATGATTCACGTTCCCTACTTTGATAGTTTGATATGTGGGTGGACCGGTCCTTGGGTGCTGCCCTTACTTGGACAAACATCCCACTTATTATTAACCCCTCTCGCAAGCATCCACAACTACGAAAGAAGAATTAAGAGTAAGTCTAACCATAGCATTAATCTAGTGGATCCAAATCAGCCCCTTACGAAGCAACGCATAAACTAGGGTTTAAGCTTCTCTCACTCTAGCAACCCATCATCTACTTATTACTTCCCAATGCCTTCCTCTAGGCCCAAATAATGGTGAAGTGTTATGTAGTCGACGTTCACATAACACCACTAGAGGAAAGACAACATACATCGCATCAAAATATCGAACGAATACCAAATTCACATGACTACTTATAGCAAGACTTATCCCATGTCCTGAGGAACAAAAGTGACAACTCACAAAGCATAATTATGTTCATGACCAGAGAGGTATTGAATAGCATTAAGGATCTGAACATATGATCTTCCACCGAGTAATCCAACTAGCATCAACTACAAATAGTAATTACCACTACTAGCAACCTTACAAGTACCAATCTGAGTCGCGAGATGGAGATTGGTTACAAGAAATGAACTAGGGTTTGGAGATGAGATGGTGATGATGAAGATGTTGACGGAGATGAGTCCCCTCTGATGAGAGGAGTGTTGGTTATGACGATGGCGACGATTTCCCCCTCCGAGAGGGAAGTTTTCCCCGGCAGGACGGCCCTGTCAGAGCTCTAGATTGGTTCTGCTCAAGTTCCGCCTCGTGGCGACGGCGTATCTTCCCGAAAGCCTCCTCCTGATTTTTTCTGGGACGAAACCCTCCTTATAGCAGAAGATGGGAGCCAGAGGGGCAACAGGGGGCCCACAAGCCACCCAAGCGCGGCCAGGGTGTAGGTCGCGCCTGGCAGGCTTGTGGCCTCCTGGTGGCTCCCCTCCGGTACTTCTTCCGTCCAGTATGTTTTATAAAATCCAAAATAATTCCTCGTTGATTTTCATGTCTTTTGGAGTTGCGCAGAATAGGTAGCTCAAACTTTCTCCTTTTCCAGACCAGAATTCCAGCTGCTAGCATTCTCCCTCTTCATGTAAACCTTATAGAATAAGAGAGAAAAGTCATAAGTATTGTACCATAAAGTGTAATAATAGCCCATAAAGCCATAAATATCAACATAAAAGCATGATGCAAAATGGACGTATCAACTCCCCCAAGCTTAGACCTTGCTTGTCCTCAAGCGGAAGCCAAGATCAATAAATATGCCCACATGTTTAGAGATAGAGGTGTCGATAAAAAAAATACGGACATGCAGGCATAATCATAGTTAGAACAGCAATATCGTCATATAATCTCTTATGCTAAAGTGACAATTCCTTCACAATGTAAAGTATGGATCAAGAACCTTATTGAGAATTAACAACCAATAGCCTTTAATCATTGAAGCAATTGCAATTTATCATAACATCGGAAAGAGTCAAATAAGAGCTTGTAAAGCAAATCCACATACTCAATCATCCTTTCGTCTTCTATAATTGCTAAAACTCACATGGTACTCATGAGATCAAAGTTTCAGTTGGACACAGAGAAAGATAGGGGCTTATAGTTTCGCCTCCCAACTACTTGCCTCAAGGGTAATGTCAACAATAATAATTCATGAATACTTACTTCCAAGTTGACATATGAATATAGATCTTTCCCTAGCACATGACGTTTGCCAAGATAATGGCGAAATAAGGAATTGGTGTCGATCACCATGACTCTTTTAAGGATAAAAAGTAAAGGTACAAGATAGGCCCTTCGCAGAGGGAAGCAGAGGTTCTCATGCGCTTTTGAGGTTTGTATGTGTGATCTCTTAGTGTGGAGGAACGTCACTTTATATTGCCTCCTGTGTTAAAGAACTTTATTATGCAGTCTGTCACTTTTATGTCTTCCTCATCACAGGTTCGTACAAAGCTTATTTTCCACACACTAATAGATCATACATATTTAGGGAGCAATTTTTATTGCTTGCACCGATGACAACTTACTTCAGGGATCTTATTCAATCCATAGGTAGGTATGGTGGACTCTCATGGCAAAACTGGGTTGAAGGTTTATGGATGCACAAGTAGTATCTCTACTTAGTGCGGAAGTTTTGGCTGATATGAGGTGGAAGCAAGCGTGACATGCTAAGGGATCTCTAGTCATATAACATTGTTCGGAACCAAGAAAACATAATTCATTATGTTGTCTTCCTTGTCCAACATCTACTTCTAAGCATGTAATAGTTTAATGAGTGTTCACAATCATAGATGGAGCCCAAGATGATATATTTATATGTGAACCTCTCTTTCTTTATTACTTCCTATTAATTGCAACAATGACCAAGGTCTACGTTTGTCCACCCACAACAAGTTTCAATCTACATTCTTTTTATATGTGAAGCCATCACTTCCCATAAGATCATTACATGATCTTTCATGCTTTTGTTCTTTTATTATTCTTTTCTTTAGATCATGGCATGAAGCAAGGCCCTTAACTAAAACACTCTTTATTATATGACTCACGGACTCGATTACATTGGGGGTAACACAAAGCAAAACTAAAGCCTAGATCATACTAAGAACTTCATTCTACTAGAAAAAGATAAAACTAAAAAGGACCGAACTAAGAAAAAGGTAAAGGCAAAAGATGTGATGGTGATACGATACCGGGGCAACTCCCCCAAGCTTGGCACAAGCCAAGAGGAGTGCCCATACCCGTGCTTAATTGTCTTCCTTCGAAGGTGATGGTGGTGGAGTTCTTGCAGTCTGGGGTTGATTCTCCGTCTTCCAAGCCATAGGTGCTCCATCATGGAAAGATGATCGAGTCTCCGGAATCCTCAAATCTGCAGCCAACCGTATCGATTTAAATCTATACTCATACTCACAGTTTTAGTTCTGCAGGTCGTAGATCTGGGCTTGGAGGTGATCAATTCTTTCATAGAGCCTGGAGAGGTGCTTCCCAATGTCATTGGCATCGATCTTATGCTTGTTGGTGAACACCGTGATCATCATGTGGTTGGCGTTGAGTCCGCGTTCCACCATCCCTTGGCACTTGAAGACTTGTTGCTCCATTGCTTCGAGCCTCGCCTCCACCCTTCCGGTCTTCTTGGGCCCATCAACATCACGGATGTGCAGCACCCCCTCATGCATCTCGATAGATTGAGGGTGTTGCAGCACTCCCGCGAGGTAGGGATTGATTACCTTCTCGAAGAACTTGTCCTTCAGAACTTTTGGGGACGCCATAGCGATCTAGATCTGTCTGCACAATAGCTCGAAACGAAAACAGAGGATATTTGTGTGATACAAGGGTCAAACCTTTCGGGAGAATATATAATGAATTTTTCCCGGCCAAAAGGAGTATTCCACCAGAAAATGGAATCCTGGAGGCACACGAGGTGCCCACAAGCCACCCAGGCGCGGCTAGGGGGGTAGGTCGCGCGTGGCAGGCTTGTCGCCTCCTCGTGCGCTTTCCGGACTACTTTAAATTTTTTCTATTTTTCTAAAAATTCCAAAACGGAGAAAAATGGCTACTAGAAAAGTTTTGGAGTCGGTTTACTTACCGAATCACATACCTCTTCGTTTTTGGAGTCTGAAATAGGCTGATAAATATCCCTTATGTACTCCTCCGGAGTTATGGTATTGATAATATTGCTTTCAACATCTATGGGAGTACGTGAGATATAATCCTTGATTCTTTGCCCATTTACAACTCTCTGAAAATTCCCTTCCGTGTTGTTGATCTTGATGGCACCGGAACGATACACTTCTTCGACAATATAAGGACCTTCCCAATTAGAGAGAAGCTTGCCTGCAAAAATCTTAAACGAGAATTGTATAGCAAGACAAAATCACCTACATTGAACTCACGTTTTTGTATCCTTTTATCATGCCACCTCTTAACTTTTTCTTTAAACAACTTGGCATTTTCATATGCCTGAGTTCTCCATTCATCAAGTGAGCTAATATCAAATAACCTATTCTCACCAACAAGTTTGAAATCAAAGTTGAGCTCTTTGATTGCCCAATAAGCCTTATGATCTAGCTCAAGAGGTAAATGACATGCTTTACCGTATACCTTTTTGTACAGAGACATGGCCATGGGATTCTTATAAGCAGTTCTATAAGCCAACGGTGCATCATCAAGCTTCTTAGACCAATTCTTTCTAGAACTATTAACAGTCTTTTGCAGAATTAGTTTAGTTTCTCTATTACTTAGCTCTACTTGACCACTGGACTAAGGATGATAGGGAGATGCAATTCTGTGGTTGACATCATACTTAGCAAGCATTTTACGGAACGCACCATGAATAAAATGTGAACCACCATCAGTCATTAGATATCTAGGGACTCCAAATCTTGGGAAAATAACTTCTTTAAGCATCCTAATAGAGGTGTTATGATCAACACTACTAGTTGGGATAGCTTCTACCCACTTAGTAACGTAATCAACAACAACTATGATATGAGTATACCCGTTGGACTTTGGAAAAGGTCCCATATAATCAAAACCCCAAACATCAAATGGTTCAATAACAAGTGAATAATTCATAGGCATTTCCTGACGTTTACTAATATTACCTATTCTTTGGTATTCATCACAAGACAAGACAAACTTATGAGAAAACTGGAAGAGAGTAGGCCAATAAAAACCGGATTGCAATACCTTGTGTGCAATTCTATCTCCCGCATGGTGTCCTCCGTAAGCCTCGGATTGACACTTCTGTAGGATCTGCCCCTGTTCATGCTCAGGTACACAACGTCTAATAACACCATCTACTCCTTCTTTATAAAGGTGAGGATCATCCCAAAAGTAGTGTCTCAAATCAAAGAAGAATTTCTGCTTTTGTTGGTATGTGAAACTAGGTGGTATATATTTAGCAACAATATAATTTGCATAATCAGCATACCATGGTGTACTACGTGAAGCATTGATGACATTCAGTTGCTCATCAGGAAAGCTATCATCAATAGGTTGTGGGTCATCAAGAACATTCTCCAACCTAGACAAGTTAACTACTACGGGGTTCTCAGCACCCTTCCTATCAGCAATATGCAAATCAAATTCTTGTAGCAAGAGAACCCATATGATAAGTCTAGGTTTAGCATCTTTATTTTCGATGAGATACTTAATAGAAGCATGATCAGTGTGAATAGTAACCTTGGAATCAATAATGTAAGATCTGAACTTTTTGCAAACACGACTGCTAAAAAATCATTTTCAGTAGTAGCATAGTTTCTTTGGGCACTGTCTAGAGTTTTACTAGCATAGTGAATAACATTCAATTTCTTATCAACTCTTTGTCCTAGAATAGCACCAAGAGCATAATCACTAGCATCACACATAATTTCAAAAGGTAGGTTCCAATCAGGTGGTTGAACAATAGGTGCAGTTATCAAGGCCTTCTTAAGTATTTCAAATGCTTCCTCACAATCATCGTCAAAAACAAAAGGAATATCTTTTTGCAAGAGATTGGTAAGAGGCCTGGAAATCTTAGAGAAGTCTTTA
This sequence comes from Hordeum vulgare subsp. vulgare, assembly GCF_904849725.1. NCBI lineage: Eukaryota > Viridiplantae > Streptophyta > Magnoliopsida > Poales > Poaceae > Hordeum > Hordeum vulgare. Next base: position 148,715,399 of record NC_058522.1, on the reverse strand, counting down.
ATGAACCTTCTATAGAAACCAGCATGACCAAGGAAACTTCTTATACCTTTAATGTCTGTAGGGCATGGCATTTTCTCGATCGCATCAACTTTAGCCTTATCGACTTCAATACCTCTTTCAGAAATTTTATGTCCTAAGACGATGCCTTCATTAACCATAAAGTGGCACTTCTCCCAATTCAAGACAAGGTTCGTAACTTTACATCTCTGCAGAACTCGATCAAGGTTGCTGAGGCAATCATCAAAATAAGACCCATAAACGGAGAAATCATCCATGAAAACCTCAACAATCTTTTCACAAAAGTCAGAGAATATAGCCATCATACATCTTTGAAAGGTAGCAGGTGCATTACATAAGCCAAAAGGCATACGTCTATAAGCAAAGGTACCGAAAGGGCAGGTAAAGGTGGTTTTCTCGAGATCAGATTGTGCAACGGTATTTGGGAGAAACCAGAATAACCATCTAGAAAGCAGAAGTGTTTGTGTTTAGACAATCTTTCTAGCATTTGGTCAATAAAAGGCAAAGGGTAATGATCTTTCCTAGTGGCTTTATTCAATTTCCTAAAATCAATTACCATCCTATAGCCAGTAACAATTCTTTGTGGGATCAATTCATCTTTATCATTAGGGACAATGGTAATACCTCCCTTCTTAGGGACGCAATGCACCAGACTTACCCAATCACTATGAGCAACATGATAGATAATACCTGCTTCCAGGAGCTTTAGTATTTCTTTTCTTACTACCTCTTTCATCTTAGGATTTAATCTCCGTTGATGATCGACAACTGGTTTGGAATCAGGATCGGTTTTAATTTTATGTTGGCATAGAGTGGGACTAATGCCCTTAAGATCATCAAGAGTATATCCAATAGCAACACGGTGCTTCCTTAGAGTTTTCAATAATTTCTTTTTGTCATGCTCTGAAAGTCTAGCACTAATAATAACATGATATATCTCTTTTTCATCAAGATAAGCATACTTAAGAGTATCAGATAACTGTTTAACCTCAAACACAGGATCACCCTTTGGTGGGGGTGGATCTTCAAGCAGTTCAACAGGCAAATTATCCTTAAGGATAGGATGTTGTTCAAAGATAACTCTATCTATCTCATCCTTTTCATCCATATGCATAGCATTTTCATGCTCAAGCAAGTATTTCTATAAAGGATCAGTAGGAGGCACAGCAATAGAAGCTAGGGCAATAATTTCATCCTTACTAGACAATTCTTTTTCATGAGGTTGTCTACCAAACTTGTAGAAATTGAATTCGTGTGACACACCTTCAAAGCCAATAGTGACAGTTTGCTTCACACAGTCAATATGAGCATTGACAGTATTCAGGAAAGGTCTGCCAAATATGATGGGACAAAAGCTATCTTGTGTGGTAGCAAGAACGAGAAAATCAGTAGGAAACTTAGTTTTACCACACAAGACTTCAACATCTCTAACAATTCCAAAAGGGCAGATAGTATCTCTATTGGCAAGCTGAATAGTAACATCAATAGGTTCCATCTCGACAAGTGCAATCTCATCTTTAATTTCATCATACAAAGATCGAGGTATTGCATTAACACTAGCACCCACGTCACATAAACCATGATAACAATGATCTCCTATCTTAACAGAAACCACACGCATGCCAACAAAAGGCTTATGCTTGTCTCTAGCATGAGGTTTAGCAATTCTAGCAGCATCTTCACAGAAGTGAATTACCTTCGAGCAGATGCTTGACGCGCCCTGCAAGATGCATTCTGGGGCGAAGCCCTCAACCCATACCCTTCGACAGTGCAACTTTGCACGACGACTGTCGCAAGGGGAGGGCATGCCGGCTGCCCCAAGTGCACATGCAGCGCCTCATGCTCCGGCTCCTGCTCTAGCTCCGACTCCACCGCCGCCGCCTCACGACGACGGCTGTCTCCATGACGGCTACCCCCATCAAGACGGAGAATTTGTGGTCTTCACCAGTGAAGGCGACGACAAGCACAACGAGCGCCAGCGTCGGCACAAGGTGAATGCCATGGTCCCCCCCGGTTCCCCAATACATGCACTGGTATGAAAAGCCCATCACATGGAGCCGGATTGACCATCCTACGGTGATGCTAAATCCTGGCTCATACGCGCTCGTCCTCGACCCCACTTTCGCATCCCAGAGGCTCACCTGCCGGTTCTCCCGGGTGTTGGTCGACGGCGGCAGCAGCATCAACATCCTCTAGCTCGACACCCTCCTCAAGCTTGGGCTCAAGGAGAAGGACGTCTTACCGACCAGCACTGTCTTCCACGGCATCGTGCCGGGACAGTCCTGCTCGCCGATCGGCAAATCCAGCTGAACGTCCTTTTCAGTGACAAGGCTCACTTCCGCCGAGAGTCCATATGGTTCGAGGTGGTGGATCTCAACAGCCCGTATCACGCGCTGCTAGGCAGACCGGCTCTGGCCAAATTCATGGCTATCCCCCACTATGCCTAGCTGAAGATGAAGATGCCGGGTGCAAAGGGCATCATCACCATCGCTGGCGACTACAAGAAGTTGCTCGAGTGTGCACAGGACAGCAGCCGCCTGACCGACGCCATGGTGATTGCTGAGGAGAAAAGGTAGATGGACCGGCTCGTGGCTCATGGCTACCGAGCAACCGGCGATCCCTACTCCTCCATCCCAGTCGGCCGGCGATGGCTCCTTCAAGCCGGCCAAAGAGACCAAGCAGGTGCCACTCGACCCTGCGAACCCCAAGCAGTGCGTCAGCATCGGGGCTAACCTTAGCCCCAAATAGGAAGGTGAGCCCGTCGACTTCCTGTGTGAGAATCGGGACATCTTTGCATGGTCCCCCAAAGACATGCCTGGTGTTCTGAGGAAGTACGCCGAGCACAAACTTCACGTGCGACCGTATGCAAAGCCGGTGAAACAACCTTTGCGCCGCTTCGCCGAGGGGAAGAGACGCACAATCGGAGAAGAGATTGCCCGGCTCCTTGCGGCCGACTTCATCATGGAGGTTTTCCACCCGGACTAGTTAGCCAATCCAGTCCTAGTGCTGAAGAAGAACAACCCTGGAGAATATGTATCGACTACACAATCCTGAATAAGGCATGCCCTAAAGACCCTTTCGCCTTGCCCCGGATAGATCAAGTCATCGACTCCACAGCCGGCTGCGAACTGCTGTCGTTTCCGGACGCCTATTCAGGCTACCATCAAATCAAGCTGGATCCAACTGATCGCCTGAAGACCTCCTTCATCACGCCCTTCGGGGCCTACTTCTACACCACCATGACGTTCGGTCTGAAGAACGCTGGTGCGACATTCCAACGTTGCATGCAGCAGTGCCTACTGTCGCAGATTGGCAGAAACATCCACGTCTATGTGGATGACATCATCGTCAAGACCAAGCAGCACTTCAGCCTCCTCGACGACTTGCGGGAGACGTTCGCCAACCTGCGCGAATACAAGATTCAGCTCAATCCGGAGAAGTGCATCTTTGGGGTTCCAGGTGGCAAGCTCTTGGGGTTCTTCGTGTCCGCTCGCGGCATTGAAGCGAACCCTGAGAAAATCGGCACCATCGAGCGGATGGTGAAGCCGTCTCGAATCCTAGACGTCCAGAATTTCACCGGCTGCCTGGTGTCCCTTAGCCGGTTCGTCAGCCGGCTCGGTGAGAAGGCCCTTCCACTCTATCAGCTCATGAAGAATACAACCAAGTTCGAGTGGAACGACTAGGCGGACGAAGCCTTCCGCGACCTCAAGCGGGTCATCTCAAGCCTGCCAATCTTGGCAGCACCGGCTGAAAGGGAACCCATTCTCATATACATTGCAGCGACCACTCGCGTGGTTAGTGTAGTGCTGGTAGTTGAGCACAAGGAGCAGGGCAAGGTACTGTTAGCGCAACGCCCTATCTACTACCTCAGCGAGGTCTTGTCCGCCTCCAAGGAAAACTACCCCCAATACCAGAAAATGTGTTATGGTGTTTACCTTGCCGCAAAGAAGTTGAAGCAATACTTCCAAGAGCATGCCATCACTGTGGTGAGCACTGACTCCGTGTGACAACAGTCCTTCCACAGCAACGGCACGAGAAGAATGCTGCTAGCACTCTCCGGCAACGAAACTAGAAGAATGTTGTTGACGGCCGACCAGTGCGTGGGATCGCAACAGTTTTCGAGGGTAGAGTATTCGACCCAATTTGTTGGTAAGCCAATAGGAGGTGAGAGGATACTCTCAAGTATTAGCAATTGAATGTGTCAGATTCATCCACACCTGAAAGATTAGTATCTGCAAGCAAAGAGTCAGCAGCAAAGTAGTATGATAACAATGGTGTCAGAAATGATCTGTTGACGGCAGACTATTCCTAACTGTCGTATCAATGGCGCCACAAGTTGCCTCGTTGACGGAAATTGTCTATTCTCGTCAACGATCAGCGAATCAAAATTGTAGCAGGTAACAGCAGTGTAACGAGTAACAGTAGTGGCAAGGAACAGCAGTAGTGACAGCGGTAGCAAGTAGCAACAGTAGCACGCGACAGTAGCAGCACCAGAGCAAAACAAGTAACAGCAGTAGTAGGACAAACTCGTAGTCAATGGGTCAGTGATTCGTTTGGATGATATTCATCATGCAATAGTTATAACACAGAGAGATATGTGGCTAGCTCCCGTTCGTCAATGTGATGTAGGCATGCATTCCGTGTGTCGTCATACGTGCTAAGGGAAAAGAACTTGCATGACATCTATTGTCCATCCCTCCCGTGGCAGCGGGGTCCAAAAGCATACCATAGGATATTAAGGTTCTCCTTTTAGTAAAGAACCGGAGCAACACATTAGCACTTGGTGAACACATGAACTCCTCAAACTATGATCATCACCGGGAGTGGTTCCGTTTATTGTCACTCCGGGGTTTCCGGGTCATAACACATAGTAGGTAACTACAACTTGCAAGATCGGATCTAAAACACACATATATTGGTGACAACATAATAATTTCAGATCTGAAATCATGGCCCTCGGGCCCTGGTGACAAGCATTAAGCATGGAAAAGTAGTAGCAACATCAATCTCAGAACATAGTGGATACTAGGGATCAATCCCCGTCAAAACTAACTCGATTACATGATAGATCTCATCCTACTCATCACCGCCCAGCGAGCCTACGAATAGATTACTCACGAACAATGAAGAGCTTCATGGAATTGGAGAGGGAAGAAGGTTGATGATGACGATGGCAACGATTTCCCCTCTCCGGAGCCCAAAACGGACTCCAGATTTGTCCTCCAGATGAAGAACAGGATGTGGCGGCGCCTCCGTATCGCAAACGCGACGAAATCTTCTCTTCTGATTTTTTTCTGGGCGAAAGTGAATTTATAGAGCTGAGATTGGGGGTGGCAGAGCCATGTGGGCCCCACAAGCTTGGTTGTCGCGGCCAGGGGGTGGCCGCAGCAACAGGGCTTGTTGCCCACTGGCCCGCCCCCTCTGGTGGATCTTTGCGTAGGTATTTTTCATATTTTCCATAAAAATTCTCCGTAAATTTTCAGAACGTTCTGAGAACTTTCATTTCTGCACAAAAACAACACCAAGACAATTCTGCTGAAAACAGCGCCAGTCCGGGTTAGTTCCATTCAAATCATGCAAGTTAGAGTCCAAAACAAGGGCAAAAGAGTTTGGAAAAGTAGATACGATGGAGACGTATCAACTCCCCCAAGCTTAAAACATTGCTTGTCCTCAAGCAACTCAGTTGAAAAACTGAGAGAGAAAGAAAAACTTTGACAAACTCTGTTTGATCTTGTTGTTGCAACTATGTCTAACTCATAACCAGAATTTCAGCAAGATCACAAGTTAACCACATAAGCAAGTGACACAAAGGTCTCACGGTAAACTAATATCAATGGCATAATCAGCTAGCGAGCAAATAATAATGAGTTTCAAATACCAACCATTCAATCAAAACAAGCATGAAGCAATATGAATAGGTGGTATCTCGCTAGCTCTTTCTGAGACCGCAAAACATAAATGCAGAGCACTTTCAAAGATCAAGGGCTGACTAAACATTGTAATTCATAGCAATGAAGATCCGGTCATAGTCATACTCAATATCAATCAAAAGCAAAGCATAAAAATGACAGAGGTGCTCTCTAATTGGTGCTTATATAAGAAGAGGATGACTCAACAGGAAAATAAATAGACAGGCCCTTCGCAGAGGGAAGCATTGATTTGAAGAGGTGCCAGAGCTCAAGCTTTGAAAATACAGATAATAATTTTGGGTGGCATGCTTTCAGTGTCAACGCAATGACCAAGAGTTCTCAATATCTTCCACGCTACTCATGCTATAGGCGGTTCCCAAACAGAACAGTAAAGTTTTAACTCCCCCACCACCAATCAATCACACTCCACGGCTAGCCGAATCCTCGGGTACCGTCCATACTAACATCAATCCGGGGGGAGTCTTGTTTTACAGTTATGTTTTTGATTTAAGCATGGAACTGGGCATTCCAATTACCGGCCCCTTTCTCGTGAATGACTGTGAATAAACACATGTCGAGGATAACACGCCTAGCATGGAAGATACTAATAGCCCCCTGTCACCACATGAGCGGTTTGGGCATGCAAATCAGATTATTTCTTGAAGGTTTAGAGAATGGCACATGCAAATTTACTTGGAACGGCAGGTAAATACCGCAAATAGGTAGGTATGGTGGACTCTCATGGGAAAACTTTTGGGTTTATGGAAGTGGATGCACAAGCAGTATTCCGCTTAGTACAAGTGAAGGCTAGCAAAAGACTGGGAAGCGACCAACTAGAGAGCGACAACAGTCATCAAGATGCAATGAGTTTGACTAACATTGAATGCAAGCATGAACAGGATATAAATCACCATGAACACGAACATCATAGAGGCTATGTTGATTTTGTTTCAACTACATGCATGAACATGCGCCAGGTCAAGCCACTTGAAACATTCAAAGGAGAATAACATCCTATCATACTACATCATAGTCATCTCAAAATCTATGTTGGCATCCAAGACAAACCATTATAAGCTCCTAGCTAAATAAGCATGGCATCAGAAACTATGATCTCTAAGTTGTCACTGCAAACATGGTTCTCTCACAACAAAGCTGAATGTGGGATGACAAGCTAGTCATATTTACAAAAACAAAATAGATAGAGTTCATACCAACTTTTCCAGTCTCAGTCACTTCATCATATATCATCATTATTGCCTTTCACTTGCACGATCGAACGATGTGAACAATAATAAGCGTGCTCGTGCATTGGACTAAGCTGAAATCTGCAGGCAAACACAAAGGAGAAGACAAAGTAATATGGCTCTTTGAAAGCTAAATAGGTATGCATGCAAGAGCCACTAAACGTTGTAACCAATATCTTCTACCTTAACCCAAAGAAAAAGAAAACTATTTACACGGGAAAGCTCCCAACAAGCAAAAGAAGAAAGGAAAATCTTTTTGGGTTTTCTCAAAAGGACACGAAACAAGAAAACAAGAAAACGAGAATAAACTAGCATGGATAATACAGTGGCATAGTGTAAACACCGGCGAACAAAGCGAAAGCATAAGCATGAATGTAAAGTCGGTGAGAACACGTACTCCCCCAAGCTTAGGCTTTTGGCCTAGCTTGGTCTACTCCCAAGGACGGTCCTGGCGAAACCCAAAATCATAATCGGGGTTATACGGGAATGCTGCAGCCGCTGCCTGAATAGCTGCCTCGCGAAGACGAGCAGTCGTCGCCTCCCTCTCATACTCCTCTGCCTCTCCTATGGTTATGTAGTATCTCCGTTTTACCTGAAAGTCAAAGAAAGCAGGAGCAGGGAGGGTAATATGGAAGACACGTTGCCGGTTAAATATCAATCGGTATAGGAGGGATTCATCATCCCTCTCAAGAAACTGGTAGTGTGTCAAAGTGACGCGGTCAAGGAAAGCTGTATGGAGCGGGGGATCTCCTGCGCGGATGGGTACTCCAAGATAATTTGCTATGCGAGTGGCATAGATGCCGCCAAAGAAATCTCCCTCAATAGCGTTTTTATTCGGCCTCCTTGCTATAATAGCACCCATGTTGAAGATTTTGCCACCCGTAACTGTGCTCTTAAGGATACTAAGGTCAGAAGCGCATAGGTGACAATGTTCAACCTTGCCATTAATGCATCTACCTATGAAGAGGGCAAAGTAGTGCAAGGCAGGGAAATGAATGCTTCCTATGGTAGCTTGTGTGATGTCTCTAGTTCTCCAACAGATATACTAGAGAAAAAATCTCTAACCGAAGATTTAGCAGGATCTTTAAGATTACCCCCATCGGGTATTTTACAAATCCTGATGAAATCCTCCAAATCCATGGCATAGGATTTATCATACAAGTCAAACAGTATGGATGAGTCACGGCCAACTGAAAATTTAAATATACGTACGAAAGAGGCAGTGAGCATAGCATACTATTCACATTTATCTGAAAGGAATTCTTCTAACCCGGCATTGCGGACAAGTGTATCAAACTCATCCTTGAAGCCTGCTTCGATCATGAACTCATCGGGAGGCCATTCACATGGTTGTACCGGTGTGTCCCTTAGTTGATAAGGATCGGGCTCCCGAAAAGAAATACGGGGACCCTTCTTACTTGAGGAACCACCATGAAACTTCCTCCTGAACATAATTCCTTTTGCTGAAATTTTTCAAGTTCAAGAGAAAAGTGAATAAAAACCAACCACACCTAGTAGCAACTACTCCAACTAGTGCCTAGAGACCGTATCACATGCTAAAACTACTTGGAGCCAGCTAAAATCAACATTTCAAGCTCAAGAACAGGGTCACCAAGGTAGCAAGAATACGCGAAGGATAAAGCACTAGAGCAAAAACTAATTGGACCAATGGAGGGGTCACTTACCAAGGAGCAATTTCCCCAAAACGGTTCGGAGAATGGTGCTTTGCGAAAGGAGATCGAAAATCACAGCCAAATGAGCAAGAACACGGCTTTGAGCTGTGAAACAATTTTTTCTGGAGGAAGAAGAAGAGGATAGGAGCTGGAATGAGTGGAGGGGGCCCCTGTGGGCCCCACAAGCTTGCTCCCCGCGGCCAGGAGTGTGGCCCGCGGTGACAGGGCTTGTGGCCCACTAGGGTGGCCCCCAGGCCAGCTCTCTGTCCCAGTATTTTTCAAATATTCCAGAAAAAATCATACTAGATTTTTAGGACCATCGGAGAACTTTTATTTTCGAGGTATTTTTCTTCAGGACGCTAAAACAGGAAATAGGGAAAACTAAACTAAATCAATCATTTTTCTTCTAAGAAAAAGAAAGTGAAAGCTTAAAACAGAGGTATGTGACTTCTTGGTTCATCCATTTCATGGTCATCGAAAGAAATCCGTCAATGGGGTTGATCAAATCCTTATGACAAAACTTTCTCGAATCGCAAGAGAGAACGGAGAATTTTCAAATAGATACTAAGTCACCTGAATGGGGATGTGAATCTCCCCAACAAGCAATTCATACTTCATCTTGACACAAGGAATAGGGCATTCAAAGCTCCCAATAAGAATCGATGAAGTTTTTTCGATATCATGGATGCAATGTACTGGATATCGTTTCTTCGAAAACTGCACGATATGCTCATTACCGTTGACGTGGAAAGTGACATTGCCTTTGTTGCAATCTATAACAGCCCCTGAAGTGTTTAAAAAGGGTCTTCCGAGGATGACAGCCATGGCATCGTCCTCGGGAATATCCAAGATAACAAATCTGTTAAGATAGTGGTATTAGCAACCACAACAGGCACATCCTCACAAATGCCGACGGGGAAAGCACTTGATTTGTCGGCCATTTGCAGAGAAAATTCAGTGGGTGTCAACTTATCCAGTTCAAGTCTACGATAAAGAGAGAGAGGCATAACACTAACTCCGGCTCCAAGGTCACATAAGGGAGTTCTTACGTAGTTTCCTTTAATGGAGCAAGGTATAGTGGGCACTCCGGGATCACCAAGTTTCTTAGGAGTTCCACCTTTGAAAGTGTAATTGGCAAGCATGGTGGAGATCTCAAGATCTGGTATCTTCCGTTTATTGGTCACGATATCTTTCATGTACTTTCCATACAGAGACATTTTGAGCATACCAACTAACCGCATCTGCAGAAAGAAGGGTCTTATCATTTAAATGAAGCGCTCAAAATCCTCATCATCCTTTTTCTTGGATGGCTTAGGCGGAAAGGGCATAGGTCTCTGAACCCATGGCTCTCTTTCTCTACCATGCTTCCTAGCAGTGAAGTCATTCTTATTGTATCTCTTAGGTTGTGGGTTATCAGGATTAACCGTAGGTTCAACCTCCACATCCTTATCATTGCTAGGTTGAGCATCATTATGAACATCGCTGTCCATATTGTCACGAGGTTCATGTTCATCACCAGATTGTGTTTCTGCATCAGACGCAGAAATATCATTTGGTTCTTCAGGTGTGACAGTATTTGGTGAACTAACATGCAGGTTTCTATCATCCTTCTTCTTCTCCTTAGAATGACTGAGTGGATCTGCATTAATTCCTTGAGAATCTTGATCGATTCTCTTAGGATGACCTGCAAGATACAAAGGTTCCTGAGTCATTTTGCCTCCTCTAGTAATGACTCTGACAGAGTTGTCATTTAATTCATTGAGCAGGTCATTCTGAGCTTTAAGTACTTATTATACCTGAGTAGTAATCATAGAAGCATGTTTACTTAGAAGCTTCAGGTCATTGACATTTCTGTCTACACAAGCACTTAAATGGCTAAGCATACGAGTACTTTGTTCCAAATGTGTGCTAACATAATCATTGAAACTCTGTTGTTTGGCAACAAAGTTGTCAAATTCATCAAAGCATAGGCTAGCAGGTTTATCAAAAGGAATATCACTCTCATCAAACATACGCAGAGAATTTACTTCCACTACCTGTATCGGGTTATCGAGACCATGGATCTCTTCGATAGGTGGTAGATTTTTGACATCTTCAGATCTAATGCCTTTCTCTTGCATAGATTTCTTGGCTTCTTGCATATCTTCGGGACTGGGGAATAGGATACCTATTTTCTTCGGAGTTGGCTTAGGAGGTGGTTCGGGAATAGTCGAAGCATTATCGTCGATCAAGATGTTATTCAGTAGAGTCTCAGCTTGTTCCACAGTTTGTTCCCTAAAAACACAACCGGCACAATTATCTAGGTAGTCTCTAGAAGCATCGGTAAGTCTGTTATAGAGGATATCAAGTATCTCGTTCTTCTTAAGAGGGTGATCCGGCAAAGCATTCTGTAGCTGGACGAGCCTCCCCCAAGCTTGTGGGAGACTCTCTTCTTTGAGTTGAGCAAAGTTGTATATTTCCTGCAAGGCAGCTTGCTTCTTATAGGCAGGGAAACATTTCTCACAGAAGTAATAGATCATATCCTGGGGACTACTCACACATCCAGGAGCAAGAGAAGTGAACCAGGCTTTAGCATCATCCTTTAGAGAGAAAGGAAACAGCTTAAGGATATAGTAGTGACTGATCTTCTCCTCACTAGTAAAAAGGGTGGCTATATCGTGTAGTTTGGTAAGATGGGCTACGGCTGTTTCAGACTCATAACCGTGGAAAGGATCAGATTCGACTAAAGATATTATCTCAAGGTCGACAGAGAATTCATAATACTTATCGGTGATAAAGATAGGTGAAGTGCCAAACTTCAGGACGTATTTCATCCTAGCTTTCAGAGATTTTTCCTTCCACTTGAGAAATAATTTCTCAGCATCATAGGTATCGTTACACGCAAGAAAATCCTCAGCTATCTCTCCCTCCATAACGTAACCCTCGGGTATATCAGGCAATTCATATCTAGGAGAGCTAGGTCTAGCAGGAGCAAAAGCAGGTTCTATCTCAATAGTATCGGCAGTTTCAGAAGCATCACGAGCATTGGCAGTAACTCTAGCAATATGAGCATCAAGGAATACCCCTAGTGGCACATCTGGCAAAATAGCATCTCTAGCAGTATCAAGCATAGCATCATCAGGCAAAGCAGTATCAGGCATAGCATCTCTAGCAGTATCAGGCATAGCAGTATCAAGCATAGCATCTCTAGCAGTATCAGGCATAGCATCAGGAATAGTATCAAGCATAGCATCATCAGGCATAGTATCTCTAGCAATAGCATCATAAGCATCATCAAGCACAGGCGACATATCAAGATTTCTAGTAGGAGGTGATGTCGCAAACTTACTCATAACTGAAGGTGAATCAAGTGCAGAGCTAGATGGCAGTTCCTTACCTCCCCTCGTAGTTGAGGGCAAAACTTTGGTTTCAGATCGTTCAAATTCTTCATAGTGATCAGCAGATATAAATCCCAAGTGACTCAGAGAATATAGCAATACCTCCCCAGCAACGGCGCCAGACTAATGCTGACTCCGTGTGACAACAGTCCTTCCACTGCAACGGCACCAAAAGAATGTTGCTAGCACTCTCTGACAAAGAAACTAGAAGAATGTTGTTGACGGCCCACCAACGCGTGGGATCGCAACAGTTTTCGAGGGTAGAGCATTCGACCCAATTTGTTGGTAAGCCAATAGGAGGTGAGAGGATACTCTCAAGTATTAGCAGCTGAATGCGTCGGATTCAACCACACGTGAAATATTAGTATCTGCAAGCTAAGAGTCAGCAGCAAAGTAGTATGATAACAACGGTGTCAGAAACGATCTGTTGATGGCAGACTATTCCTAACTGTCGTATCAATGGCGCCAGAAGTTGCCTCGTTGATGGAAATTGTCTCTTCCTGTCAATGATCAGCGAATCAAAATTGTAGCAGGTAGCAGCAGTGTAACATGTAACAATAGTGGCAAGGAACAGCAGTAGTGATAGCGGTAGCAAGTAGCAACAGTAGCAAGCGACAGTAGCAGCAGCAGAGCAAAACAAGTAACAGCAGTAGTAGGACAAACTCGTAGGCAATGGGTCGGTGATTCGTTTGGATGATATTCATCATGTAACAGTTATAACACAGAGAGATATGTGGCTAGCTCCCGTTCGTCAATGTGATGTAGGCATGCATACCGTGTGTCGTCATACGTGCTTAGGGAAAAGAACTTGCATGACATCTATTGTCCATCCCTCCCGTGGAAGCGGGGTCCAAAAGGATACTACAGGATATTAAGGTTCTCCTTTTAATAAAGAACCGGAACAACGCATTAGCACTTGGTGAACACATGAACTCCTCAAACTATGATCATCACCGGGAGTGGTTCCGGTTATTGTCACTCCGGGGTTGCCGGGTCATAACACATAGTAGGTAACTACAACTTGCAAGATCGGATCTAAAACACACATATATTGGTGACAACATAATAATTTCAGATCTGAAATCATGGCACTCGGGCCCTAGTGACAAGCATTAAGCATGGCAAAGTAGTAGCAACATCAATCTCATAACATAGTGGATACTAGGGATCAATCTCCGTCAAAACTAACTCGATTACATGATAGATCTCATCCTACTCATCACCGCCCAGCGAGCCTACAAATAGATTACTCACGAACAATGAAGAGCTTCATGGAATTGGAGAGGCAAGAAGGTTGATGATGACGATGGTGACGATTTCCCCTCTCCGGAGCCGAAAACGGACTCCAGATCTGTCCTCCAGATGAAGAACAGGATGTGGCGGCGCCTCCGTATTGCAAACGCGACGAAATCTTCTCTTATGGTTTTTTTTGGGCGAAAGTGAATTATAGAGCTGAGATTGGGGCGGCAGAGCCATGTGGGCCCCACAAGCTTGGTTGCCCCGGCCAGGGGGTGGTCGCGGCAACAGGGCTTGTGGCCCACTGACCCACCCTCTCTGGTGGATCTTTGCGCAGGTATTTTTCATATTTTCCCTAAAAAATCTCCGTAAATTTTCAGGACGTTCCGAGAACTTTCATTTCTGCACAAAAACAACACCAAGGCAATTCTGCTGAAAACAGCGTTAGTCCGGTTAGTTCCATTCAAATCATGCAAATTAGAGTCCAAAACAAGGGCAAAAGAGTTTGTAAAAGTAGATACGATGGAGACGTATCAAGCACTGCTCCACTTTCAGAAATCATGGGCAACCGCGACGCGACTGGCCGGATTGCCAAGTGGTCCATCTCCATGGTTGATCACGACATCCCCTACGAGCCTCGCACTGCCATCAAGTCTTAGGTGGTGGCCGACTTCCTTATCGACTGGGCTGAAACCCAGTTTGAGCCACCGCCTCCAGATTCCACTCATTGGCGGATGCACTTCGACAGCTCAAAGATGCGAACTGGTGTGGGAGCCGGCGTTGTCTTGACGTGTCCGAAAGGAGACCAGCTCAAGTATGCTCTCCAGATTCACTTCGCCGCCTCCAACAACATCGCCGAGTACGAAGCGCTCGCTCACGGCCTCCGGCTTGCCAAGGAGATTGGCATCCGGCGGCTCCTTTGCTTCGGCGACTCGGACCTCGTGGTGCAGCAAGTCTCTGGCGAGTGGGATGCCAGGGACGCCAACATGGGGAGCTACCGCTTCCTCATCCAACAGCTCAGCGGCCCTTTCGAGGGTTGCGAGTTTCACCACGTTCCCAGGGCGGACAACAAGGCGACTGATACATTGGCCAAGATTGGCTCTACAAGACAAGCAATTGCAGCCGGCGTCTCCCTCGAACAGCTGCACAAGCCGTCCATCAAGCCGTCTCCAGAGTCGGCATCTTTTTGTGTCGGCTGATCCCTCGGTGCAAGCGCCATCGGCTACACCAGCTGCCTCGGCTACAGCTCCTCTCCCGGCTACACTAGCCATGCCGACTCCAATTGTCTCACCGGCTACAACCACTTCGCCGGCTACGACCACTTCGCCAGCTACAACAACAAATCCGGCTCCGCCAAGCCTCGAATCATGTCGTCTCGACACCCGGTGGGTGGACGTCATGGAGGTAGATGGCGAGCCGGCTGCCAGGACGGCATGAGAGATAGAGAGTGTCGAGCCTGCGACTGCTTCATCAAGCACGGGGGAAGCCCCTGACACTTAGGTCGAGATGGAGCCAGCCCTTGTGTCGGTTCTGTCGTGGGCTCAACCCATCCTGGCCTTCCTTCTTTGTGGCGAGCTCCCTCAAGAGGAGACGGAGGCAAGGCAGATCCAGCGCCGATCTGCAGCATATGCCATCATCAATCGTGAGCTGGTTTGGCGTAGCATGACTAGCATGTTCCAGCGCTGCGTCTAATCAGAAAAGGGACAGGAGATCCTCAGAGATATTCACCAGGGGGAGTGCGGGCATCATGCCGCCTCCAGAACCCTGGTGGCCAAGGCGTTCCGCCATGGATTCTACTGGCCCACAGCCCTCGAGGAGGCCGTGGACATGGTCAAAAAATGCGAGGGCTGCCAATGCTTTGGAGCGCATAGCCACATGCCGCCTTCGGCCCTCAAAACCATCCCCTTGTCATGGCCTTTCGCCGTCTAGGGGTTGGACATGGTGGCACCATTCAAGACCGCTCGAGGCGGCATGACTCATCCCTTGGTAGCCATCGATAAATTTACCAAGTGGATCGAGGCTAGACCCATCAAGAAGCTTGACGGCCCCATGGCCGTCAGGTTCATCACGGACATCGCTGTCCGATACGGCGTTCCCCACAGCATCATCACCGACAACGGCACCAACTTCGCCAAGGGTGCTTTGGCGCTCTACTGCTCCAAGGTAGGCATCCGGCTCGACTTGGCATCGGTGGCACACCCCCAGTCCAACGGCCAGGTGGGGACGGTCGACGGCCTAATCCTGGCCGGCATCAAGCGAAGATTGGTGGCACCACTCGTCAGGTCAGCCGGCTGCTGGATCGAAGAGCTGCCGGCAGTACTGTGGAGCCTCCGCACCACTCCCAAGCGGTCAACCAGCTTCACCCCATTCTTTCTGGTATATTGGTCTGAGGCTATCATCCCTACGGATGTTGAGTTTGACTCACCTCGGGTCACCCTATACACAGAAACAGAAGCGAAGGAGGCAAGAGAAGACGGCGTCGATCTGCTCGAGGAGGCACGGGACCTAGCCTTGAGCCGGACGGCCATTTATCAACAGAAGCTGAGATACTACCATATCAAGAAAATCAAGCCTCTCTCTTTCAGAGAGGGAGACTTGGTGCTCAGAAGAATCAAGTGAACAGCCGGCCAGCACAAGCTCTCATCCCCATGGGAGGGACCCTTCATCATCAGCAGGGCATTGCATAACAATGCGTACTACCTGATCAATGCCCAGAAGCCAAGGAAGCGCAAGAGGGACGACTCCGGCCAGGAGATGGAACGTCCATGGAACGCAACGTTGCTTCGCCCGTTCTATTGCTAGAAGGCAAGTAACAAAAATGGAAAGAGCATGCACATATGTATCTTTCTTCCTTTTCGGCATTTCCAATGAATGCAATAGAAAGAGCATGCACATATGCTTCTTTTGGATTCATAACTAGAGTTTTCACTCATTCTGTGAGTCCCTTGGTGTAGTGCCCCAAGTGTAAAGCTTTCCCTTTCTGTAACCTTCCATGTGGGACCACCTTGTCTTTGTTATGTGAGAGGTCCTTTTGCATGTATGATTTCATGTGCCCCTATGTCTTCATTGCATGCATGCATACCTCATGATTCATGCCATGTATCCTTGTGTTGCATTGAGTTATTGTGATCCCATGTGGTGCCCTGTGTTGTTGTGCATGTGATGCATAGCTTGTGTAGGGTGATGCATGTGATAGCATATGCTAGGTTTCAAAACCATCTTGACCCCCTCTCTCTCTATTTCCCCTATGTCAAGTTTCACCTCTTCCTTCCCCTTTTAAAAAAAGCCCATGTTTTAGCTTGGAATTGTGGTGAATGAGATAGGTGTTTTGCTGGTTTTGATTGGGTGTTTAAAAGGTGTAAGCAATTACAAAACAGCCCCTAGCATGGCTGTTTTATAAAATAATTACTTGCTCCTCAATTCTTGTTCTCATTTTTATCAAATAGGTCTTGTTTTTACATGTCCAGGACAAGTGCTATTTTATTTTTAGCACTTTTAGTTTTTCTTGGGTTTTTTGTTTTTCTCCATGTTATTTTTTCTGTAAATAGAAACAGTCCAGGGAGTTTTCATTTTAATTGGCGCCCCTGTGGGCTTCCTCCCACATGGTCGGCCTAGCTTCTAACGTTTCCCTCGCGCACCAGCCCACGCGGCATCCTTTCCTCCTCCCTGACGTCGTCTCCTTCCTCTGCACCTTTCCGTCATCCATCAGAGAGCTCAGGTTGCCGCCGTGAGTGCACCAACGTCGAGGGAACCCCCTTAAATAGTCTCAGCGTCCGTGCATATCTCCCCTAGGGTTTCCATCTCTCCCCATCTGCGCCGCCACCCCTCTCCTTCCCCATCTTCTCGTCCTTCCCCACTGGTAAGTTCTGTAGGCAGAGAGAGAAGTGAATGATCGCCACCATCTACTCCCGCCTTCGTCGCCGTCCGGCGAGGCCACCATGTCCAGGGGCGAGGGGTTGCTCCCCGCGTCCCATTACCGACCTCGCTGAGGCCGGGGAACGCCCTCCTCGATGGGTAGGAGCTCGCCACCACGTCGGCCGCGGTGAACTTCTTCATCCTGTCGACCTGCAGCAAAGAGAGTCTTCTGCGTTGATCTGCTTCCTCTCCGTCGTCGGTCTGCTTCCCCTTGCTCCGATCGGATCACTCCTCTTCCTTTCCCCGAGGTGAGCGTCGCCCCCTTCCTTGTTCCTCCTTGGTTCGGCCTAGGTCCGCCGTATGCTCGTCGTGCCTCTCTGTCTGTGGTAGATCGGCAGCAGGTTGTGGTGTGTGGTGCAGTAGTTGGGTGATGTCGTGCTTGTATGTTGTGTAATAGGGGTTCCTCCCCCTCATAGTGCATAGTTGGTAGTAGTGGTGGCTCGCCTCTCTAGCGTGGCGCAGCAGCAGCAGCAACGGCGAGGCATGCCCGACGACCTCCCTGGCGCCGGCAGCCTTTGTAGGCAGAGCAGAGAACCGTTGCTAGTATTCCTCGCATGCGTACTCTTCTCTTTCAGTATCCTTGCCCGTAGAGTAGTGGTACCGCTCGTATTGTGCCTGTTGAAAGGCGTGGGTTCGAATCCCCCTTGGCACCCCTTTTATTTTGTATCTCTTCGGCACAGTAAGCCACTAGGGTCAGGTTAACCTGCTATGTTCCCCTCTCTCTGTCAAAACAATGCCAGCAGCAGAGTGGTTTGGGTTTTGGCTTGGACCAGGGGCTCTAGGGTTCGATTCCCCACCAGTCCTTTTATTTTTTATTTTTTGTTGCAATTTTTCTGTTTGGGCTTTGTAAACTTGCAGAGATGGAGGTGGGGTGTTAGATCTAAATTGTGGGTATTATTTTCCTTGCTGCCTCCAACAGCAGGAGTTGCTAGTATTGCTAGCTAAGTATTTTGCTAGCATGTGTATATGTGAGTGTGAAGGTATTTGCAAGGTAGTGTGTGATGCATGTGTGTGCAAGTATCATGTGTGTGTGTGCACCTTGTTAGTTATTGGCACCATGAGATGATGCATATGTAGGTGCATGTGCTGGTATAATCTTGTGCTTGCAAGCATAGTGGAGTGCATGTATGTGTTGTTTCCAAGTTTAATTGCTTAGTAGATTTTCCCTTCATGTTATACTTTGGTTCAAGTGCTTGTGAAGTGTGTGTGATGATGTATGTGGGTGGTAAACCAGCCCCAGTTGCAACTTGTGCACCTCCTCATGTTAATATGAGAGAGGGCATGATGATGTGTGTGTGGGTGATCTAGTGAGAGAAGTGGTTGTGAAGTTGATGTGCATGACACAAACATGGGGTTCAAACCCCCATGTCACTTGTCATTGTGCACATGAGCTCAACCATGTAGTAGTTGATATAGTGAAACTACATGAAATGATGCACTATTCACTAGGCATGATTTGGAGTAGTTTCTTCTTCCTTAATTTGTGGTCACTTGTTCCAAGTAAGTGCCCACATATTATATATGATTTTGGGGTAGAATATCCCAAGGAATACAGTGGTGAAGTTATTTTTGCAATTATGATACTTTCTGGAGTTGACATATTCATATGTGTTGCAAGTTTGCTCTTTGTTTCCATGGAATAGGTTGAGCCCAAGGGCATGAGCTTTTGTGTGGTAGTAGTAGGGGTTTTGCTCTACAACATAGTGGTGTGATTTCTCTCTTGGTGTTACTTTGTGCAAGTTATGCCTAGACAAAGTGGGCATGTGGCTGGAAATTCCAGATTAGTGAAAATCTGAGATTTTCACTAAGTCTGAGAATCTCTTTATATTTTATTCTCCTGTTGATGAGGTTGTGCAGGTCATTCTGTTGTGATATAGCCTTAGCTTTCAACTAGAAAGTTGGACCTGATATGTTTGTCTAGCTCCCTGTAAAATTTCATGTCATTTGGAGCCCTTTAGGTTATGTTTTGGATGCGGTCAAAATGCTTCACAGCATAGACAGAAAGTGAGAATCTGGAATTTTAACCAAGTCCCTGAAAACTGATGGTTTTGGGCAAGTTTGCAGCCTTGTAACTTTCTGTGTTTAATTCCTTTTTGTGTGATTCTTGCTTGTGCTTGTAGTATTCTTGGCTAGCTACAGACACATATATTATTTGTCATAGTTGGGTGGCTGTAGGTGCTTTGCATGTAGCTCACAAAGTGCTATGATGCAGTTTATGGCAGATTGTGTAGTTTTGTCATTTTGATGTTTGTGAGTGCTTAGTTGGTGTTGTGGTGTTCTTATTTGCTCCACCCATCCATGATCGTTTTCTTTATGTCTTGGCAACTTGAAAATACGAGAGTTGTGCCATTTGAGTGTGTGGTGATGATTTTTAAACATAGGGCTTCATATCTTGTTTCGTTGGTTCACGTTGATCCGTAGCTCCGATTGTAATGCTCTTTATATGGTTTTGCATCGTTTTCACGAGACGCATCTGATCATGTAATTCTCCTGCATGTCAAAATAGGTTGGCATGCAGTTCTGTCCATGAACTTGTTTTAACTCCTTAAGCTTGTGCTAGCGATAGAAATAGTGATGCATGCTCATATTCATCTCATGCATCATGTGATTGTTGCATCTTGAGGTGTTGTTGTTCGTTGGATGTTATTCTTATGTTGGGTATCACCGGGATCGGAGAACGAATACGTGGAGTCAGGAGAGTACGTGCAGGACGATCAAGAACCATTCCAAGCTGAGGATCTCACAGGCAAGATGATATGACCTTGATTCCATCTCTAGACTTGTTATGCTAGATTACGTTTCCTTGTCATATGATCGCTGCCTACCACTGAAATATTTGCCTCTTGATATGCCATGAACCCAAACACTGATCCCTTCCTAGCAAACTTGAATGGCTAAGTAGGCTTTGCTCAGCTACTAATGATAGCGTTGCTAGATGCAGGTGCTTTGTCTCATGTGTTAACATGAGCTTGATATCATTATCATAAATTCTGTTATTTAATTAATGCACCTATATACTTGGTAAATAACGGTAGGCCTTGCCTTTTGCCGGGTGCTTTGTTCCGTTATTGCCTCCATAGTTACCGGCTACCGGTGTTTGATTCCATATTGATCGCTCCTAACACGTTCAGGGTTGTTATGGGGACCCCCTTGATAAATCGCGTAGTGTTAAGACTTGTCCGGCAGGACCCAACATTGGTTTTATTTTGCTAATCACTTAATAATAAACTGCATAGGGAATAGCTACCCCGAGGAATTTAATCAACAACCCGGGCGAGTGCTCCTCATGAGTGTTGGCCCAAACTGGGCAGACTATGGGGCCACCATAGGGAAACCTGAGGTTTGGTATACCTTTAGTGTGACTCATCCGGCGTGTCCTGAGACTGAGATACGCGGCTCTTATC
This sequence comes from Hordeum vulgare subsp. vulgare, assembly GCF_904849725.1. Classification (NCBI taxonomy): domain Eukaryota; kingdom Viridiplantae; phylum Streptophyta; class Magnoliopsida; order Poales; family Poaceae; genus Hordeum; species Hordeum vulgare. Next base: position 148,694,620 of record NC_058522.1, on the reverse strand, counting down.
AGGGTCGTCGACACGTCGGGATGTCCTGCTAGTCTTGTCTTACCTTAGCGATATATCTTGCGTATAGGAATCCCGGTGAAGCTTTGGTTCTCCCGAGAGTTGAGGTTTTCCTCTAAGGAATCCGACGAGATCACGAGATTCATGATAGAGGATTACTTTGCGGCCTGTGTACGTTTGTGATGGACTATTTGGAGCACCCTGCACGGTTTAATCTTTCTGAAAGTCATGCCCGCGGTTATGTGGCAACTTGGAATATTTTTTTAACATCCGGTATTAGATAACTTAAACATAAGATAATAAAATTGCCAACTGTGTGCGTAACCGTGACTGTCCCCTCGAAGATCTCTCTTCGATCGGGAACACGGTGGAGTTATGAATGACGTAGGTAGGTGTTCAGGATCACTTAGTGATCAAGTATTCTCGACGGCTAGTATATTCCACCTTCTTAAATGTTCTACGTAAGTTAGCCACCATATCAACCTTAGGATGCTGCAACCTTAAACACTCTACCCTATCCAACCTAATAACGTGACTAGTTCTGGCACCAAGGTCTTAGATTGCTGAGTCCCCGTGGCTCACGGATTCCTCCACAATACCAACAGGTTCAGGTACCCCAGAGACAGATGATCCCGACGGCACGCAGCTGGCATGGCAGTATGACGATGAGACCGACCGCCTGTACGTGAACTATCCCGAAGATTGAGGCGTGGTCGTGATCGTGGGCCAGCAGGCAGGGTAGCATAGCCTTTTCTCTGTTTTGTAGTCCGTAGCGGAACTACTTTGGTTGTATGCGTTATGTACTCTGATATATTTATGAGAAGGCAATTGAACCCCTGATTGTCTATCTTTTATTATTATGTATGTGATGTGTTACCTGTTTGCGAGACGCTTAGATGCGCTCCTTTCCAATTCGGGGCCTCGGTCCCCAGATCGGAAAGGACCGCATCTGGGTCGTTACACTTGGTCCGGCTCCAACGGGCTCGGGGGCTTGCTAGCCGCCCGAACGATTACCTTAGTTGTAGAAGAATATATAGTGCACGCCGGGTCGAACCCTGGCCGTTTCATAACAGCTACAGACCGGCTCCCGGCTGTCCGTCTAGCGAGGCGGTGCCAGGTAAGGCCTGCTGCGCGAAAAGTTCAAACTACAAAAAGGGTTGCCGGCTCGGGTTGGTTTGATCCTTTTTTGCGATCTTATTCTAGCCGGCCTCTGCTGGTTTGTGTTCAAATCTTTAAGTCTTGATGGCTTCGAAAAATCTAAGTCGAATATTCCAAAGGCAGAAGCCTCGACCCAGTCACAGACCAGCTCCCGGTTGGCGGGCTGGCAGGGTAGATGCTAGAGGGAGTAAAGGGGTTGGAGAAAAAAGGAAGTCAACCAGGAATCAAAAGATGAAAACATAAAGCAGCACGCATGGCATTACGAATTTAATGCAGAATTCATACATTCATAAGCATTGGCCCACGGCCGAAGTTCATTACACACCCCTAGTGGGTGGAACTGTTGGACTCACAAAATATTGGAGAGAACTAAAACAAAAACAGGATAGGCTAAGGGGCGGCGGCCTCGTCTGTTGCCCCGGCTACTGCTCCTGAAGTGGTGGCTTCACCATCGCCGGCTGCTCCCGAGGTGGCGGCGCCATCTCCTCTGCGAGGGCTTTCGGCTTCGTCCATGGCGGAGTCGGCGTAAGCTTCGCTGCTGGAGCCGGCGTCTTCCTTCTCAAGGGTCGCCTCGTCGGAGTTGCCATCGGCAACATACGGCTGAAGACGGTGCAAGTCCTCAGGGACCACATTGTCGTCCCCATCCCGTTCCAAGTTGACCTCGTCCCAGGTGGCGTACGAGGCGATGTCGCTGGCCCTCACACGCAGATGCTCATCCACGGCGTGCAGCTCCCCCTCCAAACCATCGCACTGGGCGACGAGCTTGCCCAACTCCAGGTTCCGATACCAGGACTTGGCCAAGCGCAGCGCCATGTAGGCACCAGCACGTGCGGCTGAGGCACGCCAGGCGTCAAGGCGATCGTCACCAGTTGCAAGCCAGCGGGAGAGCCGGCTCATCAACGCCGGCTCCACGGTGTCGGGTCACAGAGCCCTTATCATCGACGAGCCTAAACTCTAGAGACGGATTCGGTGAGGACACGCACGCGGGCTCTGAGGCCTACGCCAATCTTCTCCACACTCGAGCTGGCAGTGGCATCCACCTCCTGCCCGGCAACGCGACGCTCCTCGCTGCTGACCTCGACAACCGTTTCAGCCGCTTCCCGTGTCTTAGGGAAGAGTCCTGGGATAGGGAAAGGGGTGCGAAGAAGAATAAGAGGAGAGAGCAACAAAGAATAAAAATTCAAGACAAAGTAAAAGAAGGCTTACGGTCGAAATGGGTGTCGGTCTTGTGGACATCCTCCAGGGCTTCGAGCTCCCGCACCTTGCTCGCTTGGGCTGCGTGGGAGATCTCTTCCTGAAGGGCCGCGACCGTCTCGAGCGCCTTGGCCAATTGTGCCTGCTTCTGGATCAGGGCTTCCTCCTTCTCCTTCAGGGCAGCATCCTTAAGCTTCATCTCTTCAAGATGAGCCGTCTTGAGGCGCTCCACGTCGGCAGTATGGGAGGCGTCCTTCTCGTGCAGGGTGGCGCACAGCTGCTCCTGTTCAGCCTGGCGGGCTGCCTCGCGATCCTTCTTCTCCGTCTGGAGAAGGGTCGGCTGCTGCTAGAGCCGCTCGCCCGCCTCGCGCAAGATGTCTGGCTCCGAGACGGCCACACCCAGCCGGCCCTGAAGATCAGCAACCTGGCCATCAGCCGCCTGGGTTTGAGCCTGCAGCATGTTGTATGCCTACACTTGGGCGTCATGAAGATCCTACGGGCAAAAGCAAAAGGGAATAAGATTCGGCTCGGCTAAATTCATAGTCGACCCGATTCTCGGGGGCTACACCCAGTGGGTGCGCTAGCGCGCTGATACGTCTCCGTCGTATCTATAATTTTTGATTCTTTCATGCCAATATTCTACAACTTTCATATACTTTTGGCAACTTTTTATACTATTTTTGGGAATAACATATTGATCCAGTGCCCAGTGCCAGTACCTGTTTATTGCATGTTTTTTGTTTCGCAGAATATCCATACCAAACGAAGTCCAAACGCAATAAAAATACCTACGGGGATTTTTTGGAATATTTATGATTTTTGGGAAGAAGAATCAACGCAAAACGATGCCCGAGGGGGTCACGAGCCCAGGTGGCGCGCCCTACCCCCAGGCATGCCTGGCAGGCTCGTGACCAATCCCTAAGGCGGTTGGGGCCCTTCTTTCGCCGCATGTAAGCTAATATCCAGAAGAAAATCGTGTTAAAGGACACCTCAATCGGAGTTACGGATCTCTGGGAATTTAAGAAACGGTGAAAGGCCAGAATCGGGGAGCGCAGAAACAGAAGGACACAGAGAGAGAGATCCAATCTTGGAGGGGCTCTCGCCCCTCCGCCTCCATGGAGACCATGGACCAGAGGGGAAACACTTCTCCCATCTAGGGAGGAGCTCAAGGAAGAAGAAGAAGAAGAAGGGGGGCTCTCTCCCCTCTCTCCCGGCAGCGCCGGAACGCCGCCCGGGACATCATCGTGTGATGACGATCTACACCAACACCTCCATCACCTTCCCCCATCTATATTCGGAGGTCCACTCTCCCGCAACCCGCTGTACCCTCTACTTGAACATGGTGCTTTATGCTTCATATTATTATCCAATGATGTGTTGCCATCCTATGATGTCTGAGTAGTTTTTCGTTTTCCTATCGGTGATTAATGAATTGCTATGATTGGTTTAAATTGCTTGTGGTTATGTTGCTGTCCTTTGGTGCCCATCATATGATCGCACACGTGGATCACACCATAGGGTTAGTAGTATGTTGATAGGACTATGTATTGGAGGGCAAGGGTGACAGAAGCTTCCGCCTAGCATAGAAATTGATGCATACGGGATTGAAGGGGGACCAATATATCTTATTGCTATGGTTGGGTTTTACCTTAATGAACGTTAGTAGTTGCGGATGCTTTCTAATAGTTCCAATCATAAGTGCATAGAATTCGAAGTAAGGGATGACATGCTAGCAGTGGCCTCTCCCACATAAAACTTGCTATCGGCCTAGTAACGTAGTCAATTGCTTAGGGACAATTCCGCAACTCCTACCACCACTTTTTGACACTCGTTAAACTAACTTAATTGTTTCTTTATCTAAACAACCCCTAGTTTTTATTTATGTGTTCTTTATTATCTTGCAAACCTATCCTATCACACCTACAAAGTACTTCTAGTTTCATACTTGTTCTCGGTAAAGCGAACGTAAAGTGTGTGTAGAGTTGTATCGGTGGTCGATAGAACTTGAGGGAATATTTGTCCTACCTTTAGCTCCTCGCTGGGTTCGACACTCTTATTTATCGAGAAAGGCTACAGTTGAGCCCTATACTTGTGGGTTATCAAGACCTTTTTCTGGCGCCGTTGCCGGGGAGCAATAGCGTGGGGTGAATATTCTCGTGTGTGCTTGTTTGCTTTATCACTATGTAGATTTATTTGCTGTTCTAAGTTGTTCTATATCTTTAGTTATGGATATGGAACACGAAATACCAAAAAAATAGGTGTACTTGCTACTCATGGAGATGGGGAACCTCCTAAAACTCTCGATGCTCGTTATGTGGAAAATATTATGCACTTCTTTAATAATCCTGAGAAAACCCCATTCAATTATATAATGGGAGACACATTGGATCAACGTGAATACTTTAGGGATTATCGCTTGACTCAAAAAGGGGAACTATTATGGGATCAAATTCATATGTTGAAATGGTATGCTTGGGAACTATGCTTGAGATATGATATTACTTGTTGCTGTAGGATGAAGGCTAAACACCTTCCCTTTTCTTGTAAATTTAATGCTAACGAAACCTTGGCTTCTTATGCTAATGGTATATATGATTACTATGATGTGGAACAAATAGAAGAGTTTGTTGCTTTTATGGGTGCTTATGAAATTGAAGCTCTGTTTAAAAAGTGTGATGATAATGATGATGTTTACAGATCTGAAAATTTGGTTATGCTTCGTTATTGTTATACTAATTATGAATATAATGCCCATATTTATCGATTTATGGAGAAATTCTTCGCTTCCCAAGAAGAGACTAATATTTTGCAGGAAACTATGGAAGAAGAAAATGCTGAAACTGTGAGCTCATTAGATGAAAAAGATGACGAGGACAGCGAAGAACAAAAGGAGGAAGAGCGGACTACCTACGCATGCCCACCTTCTAATGAGAGTAACTCTTCAACTCATACATTGTTTAATTTCTCTTCGTTCTTACCGAAGGATGAATGTTATGTTGATTCTATGATCCCTTGTATTCGTTTGAAATATCCCTTTTTGATGAACTTGATGCTTGCTATGCTTGTGGCCATGATGCCAATATGAATGATGCTTATGAAGATGAACTTGTTATAGTTCCTTACGTTAAACATGAAATTGTTGCTATCGCACCCACTTATGATAGTCCTATTATCTTTTTGAACTCTCCCAACTACACTATACCGGAGAAGATTGCTCTTATTAGGGATTAGATAGATGGGTTGCCTTCTACTATTACACATGATGATTTTGATGAATATAATATGCATGTGCTTGCTACTCCTACTTGCAATTATTATGAGAGAGGAACTCCATCTCCACCTCTCTATGTTTCCAATGCGATAAAATTGCAAGAAACTGCTTATGCTATGTATTGGCCTTTACTTGATATGCATGAATTGTTCTTTTATGATATGCCAATGCATAGAAAGAGAGTTAGACTTCGTCATTGCATGATATATGTTACCTTGTGCTCACTACTAAATTACAAATCAATGTTAATTACAATTGGCTTTAATATACCTTGGGATCCGGGTGGATCCATTACTTGAGCACTTTATGCCTAGCTTAATGGCTTTAAAGAAAGCGTTGCCTGGGAAACAACTCGGAAGTTTTAGAGAGTCAATTATTTCTGTTGAGTGCTTTTATATAGTTTAAAAACAAAAAATATAGAGGAGAACTTAAAACTTTTTCAAAAAGAGAAGCGATTGAAAGGTGATGCATTGCGGAAGTGAGGGTCGACCTTGAACACTTGTGTTCATGCTCATGGAAACAATGTAGAATTTTTCATGGAAGTTTCTCACAAAAATAGTTATCCCCTTGTACAATTCCATTGTATTATAAAAATAATGTGCCAAGTAAAGCCTTTATGATTAGTTTGGGTGATAGTTTTTTGACCATGCTCAAAAAGACAGAAACTTTATGCTCACGAAATCATTTCTTATTTCTATACACAAAACGCTATTCAGTTGATTATTTTTGTTGCTGATTGATATACAGATTGCCTTAATTATCATAATTTTTTTCAGAATTTTTGGAGTATCAGAAGTATGGTATGTGTTCAGATTACTACACACTGTTCTATTTTTGACAGATTCTGTTTTCTATGCATTGTTCTCTTATTTTGATGAATCTATGGGTAGTATCGGGGGGTATGAACCATGGTGAAGTTGGATTACAGTAGATATAATGCTAATATGAATTTGGAATGAGTTCACAACAGTACTTAAAGTGGTGATTTACTTTATTATACTAACGGATCTCATGAAAGTTTTGTTGAGTTTTGTGTGATTGAAGTTTTCAAGTTTTGGGTGAGCCCACGATGGATGAAGGAATAACGAGAGGCAAGAGCCTAAGCTTGGGGATTCCCGAGGCACCCCAAGGTAATATTCAAGTAAGACTCAAGCGTATAAGCTTGGGGATGCCCCGGAAGGCATCCCCTCTTTCGTCTACAATCTATCGGTAATTTTACTCGGAGCTATATTTTTATTCGTCACATGATATGTGCAAATGCTTGGAGTGTATTTTGTGTTTATTTTCCCTTTTTATTTTATGCACCATGCTGGTATGAGATAATCCTTGGTTGATTTATAGAATGGTCTTTGCACTTCACTTATATCTTTTGAGTATAGCTTTATAGAATGCTTCATGTGCTTCACTTATATCATTTAAAGTTTGGATTGCATGTTTCCCTACACATGGAAAACCGCCATTTGTAGAATGCTCTTTTGCTTCACTTATATTTGTTAGAGCGGGGCATATCTTTTGTAGAAAGAATTAAACTCTCATGGTTCACTTATACCTATTTAGAGAGTTAACAAGAGTTGGTCATTCACATGGTTAGTCATAGAATCCTACATAAAACTTGTAGATCACTGAATATGATATGTTTGATTCATTGCAATAGTTTTGCGACACGAAGATGTGATATTAGAGTCATGCTAGTGAGTAATTGTGTATTCGTAGAAATACTTGTGTTAAGGTTTGTGATTCCCGTAGCATGCACGTATGGTGAACCGTTATGTGACGAGGTCGGAGCATGATTTATTTATTGATTGTCATCCTTTGTGTGGAGGTCGGGATCGTGCAATGGTTAACTCCTACCAACCCTTCCCCTAGGAGCATGCGTGTAGTACCTTATTTCGATGACTAATAGACTTTTGCAATAAGTATGTGAGTTCTTTATGACTAATGTTGAGTCCATGGATTAGACGCACTCTCACCCTTCCACCATTGCTGCCTCTCTAGTACCGCACAACTTTCGCTGGTGCATTACACCCACCATATAACCTTCCTCAAAACAGCCACCATACCTACCTATTATGGCATTTCCACAGCCATTCCGAGATATATTGTCATGCAATTTCCATCTTCCGTTTATTATGACACGCACCATCATTGTCATATTGCTTTGCATGGTCGTAAGATAGCTAGCATGATGTTTTCATGGCTTGTCCGTTTTTTGATGTCATTGCTATGCTAGATCATTGCACATCAAGGTACACCGCCGGAGGCATTCATATAGAGTCATATTTTGTTCTAAAAATCGAGTTGTAAGTAAATAAAAGTGTGATGATCATCATTATTAGAGCATTGTCCCACGTGAGGAAGTAATAAAAGAGGCCAATGAAGCCCAAATAAAAAAAAGACCAAAGAAGCCCACCAAAAAAAGGAAAAAAAAGAGAAAAGAGAGAAGGGACAATGCTACTATCCTTTACCACACTTGTGCTTCAAAGTAGCACCATGATCTTCATGATAGAGAGTCTCCTATGTTCTCACTTTCATATACTAGTGGGAAATTTTCATTATAGAACTTGGCTTGTATATTCCAATGATGGGCTTCCTCAAATTGCCCTAGGTCTTGGTGAGCAAGCGAGTTGGATGCACCCCCACTAGTTTCTTTTTGAACTTTCATACACTTATATCTCTTGTGCATCTATTGCATGGCAATCCCTACTACTCACATTGATATTTATTGATGGGCATCTCCATAGCCCGTTGATATGCCTAGTTGATGTGAGACTATCTCCTCATTTTTGTCTTCTCCACAACCACCATATTCTATTCCACCTATAGTGTTATGTCCATGGCTCACACTCATGTATTGCGTGAAAGTTGAAAAAGTTTGAGAACACTAAAGTATGAAACAATTGCTTGGCTAAAACCGGGGTTGTGCATGATTTAAATACGTTCTGTGGGGAAGGTGGAGCATAGCCATTCGTAGGGATAACTTTCTTTGGCCATGATATTTTGAGAAGACATGATTGCTTTGTTAGTATGCTTGAAATATTATTGTCTTTATGTCAAATGATAGACTATTGCTTCGAATCACTCGTGTTTTAGTATTCATGCCATGATTAGATTATATGATCAAGATTATGCTAGGTAGCATTCCACATCAAAAATTATCTTTTTATCATTTACCTACTCGACGACGTGTAGGAATTAAGCTTGGGGATGCTGATACATCTCCGTTGTATCTATAATTTTTGATTGTTTCATGCCAATATTCTACAACTTTCATATACTTTTGGCAACTTTTTATACTATTTTTGGGACTAACATATTGATCCAGTGCCTAGTGCGAGTTCCTGTTTGTTGCATGTTTTTTGTTTCGCTGAATATCCATACCAAACGAAGTCCAAACGCAATAAAAAATCTACGGGGATTTTTTTGAAATATTTATGATTTTTGGAAAGAAGAATCAACGCGAAACGATGCCCGAGGGGGTCACGAGCCCAGGAGGCGCCCCCTATCCCCCAGGTGCGCCTGGCAGGCTCGTGACCAATCCCTAAGGCGGTTGGGGCCCTTCTTTTGCCGCAAAAAGCTAATATCTGGAAGAAAATCGTGTTAAAAGGACACCTCAATCGGAGTTACGGATCTCTGGGAATTTAAGAAACGGTGAAAGGCCAGAATCGGGGAGCGCAGAAACAGAAGGACACAGAGAGAGAAACCCAATCTCGGAGGGGCTCTCGCCCCTCCGCCGCCATGGAGACCATGGACCAGAGGGGAAACCCTTCTCCCATCTAGGGAGGAGGTCAAGGAAGAAGAAGAAGAAGGGAGCTCTCTCTCCCCCTCTCTCCTGGCGGAGCCGGAACGCCGCCCGGGACATCATCGTGTGACGACGATCTACACCAACACCTTCGTCATCTTCACCAACACCTCCATCACCTTCCCCCATCTATATTCAGCGGTCCACTCTCCTGCAACCCACTCTACCCTCTACTTGAACATGGTGCTTTATGCTTCATATTATTATCCAATGATGTGTTGCCATCCTATGATGTCTGAGTAGATTTTCGTTGTCCTATCGGTGATTGATGAATTGCTATGATTGGTTTAAATTGCTTGTGGTTATGTTGTTGTCCTTTGGTGCCCATCATATGAGCACGCGCGTGGATCACACCATAGGGTTAGTAGTATGTTGATAGGACTATGTATTGGAGGGCAAGGGTGACAGAAGCTTCCGCCTAGCATAGAAATTGATGCATACGGGATTGAAGGGGGACCAATATATATTATTGCTATGGCTGGGTTTTACCTTAATGAACGTTAGTAGTTGCGGATGCTTGCTAATAGTTCCAATCATAAGTGCATAGAATTCCAAGTAAGGGATGACATGCTAGCGTAGTCAATTGCTAGTAATGTAGTCAATTGCTTAGGGACAATTCCGCAACTCCTACGACCACTTTTCCACACTCATTAAACTAACGTAATTGTTTATTTATCTAAACAACCCCTAGTTTTTATTTACATGTTCTTTATTATCTTGCAAACCTATCCTATCACACCTACAAAGTACTTCTAGTTTCATACTTGTTCTAGGTAAAGCGAACGTAAAGTGTGCGTAGAGTTGTATCGGTGGTCGATAGAACTTGAGGGAATATTTGTCCTACCTTTAGCTCCTCGTTGGGTTCGACACTCTTACTTATCGAGAAAGTCTACAATTGATCCCCTATACTTGTGGGTTATCACGCGCCCCCACTAAAAAGCAAAGACATGGCACAAGGAGATTCGGCCCGGCCAAACGCTTGGCCGACCCGATTCTCGGGAGCTACACCCAGTGGGTGCGCTGGCGCGCCCCCACTGATTCAAGAGAAGAAGAAATCAAAACCAAGACGAGGAAGACGCAAAGGATAAAGCACTCACCTTGGTGCGTTCCTCCAGGCGCTCCAGATCACTCTGGGCCACCCTGGCCGCTTGCTGCACCTTGTCCCGGGTGCTGGCAAACATCGCCACCGGCTCCGGGACACCGCTGAGCACGACGCGTGGGGTCAACGTCAGGCACTCGGCGTTGGCTACGCGCAAGTCTTCATGGGCCGACTCCCAGAGCTGGAGCCAGCTCCTGGAGGAGACGGAGCACGATTGGTCATGATGATGGCACCGGTTTCAGGTGGCTGGTTGGTGGCCGGCTCCATCGACGCCCCAGCCGGCATCGTCTCTGCAGCAAGGGGAGGATTGGTCGCGTCCGGCGCGTCCATGGCCATCTCTGGCGCCTCCAGGTTCAGCTCCGGCGCGTCGGTCGCCGCTTCGGCCTCCGGCGTGTCGGGGATCACCTTGAGGTCCACACGCGCAGAGGCGTCTGGCTCGGACGTCTTTGCTGCCTCGGCCCTCTGGGTACGCCTCAGGGCCTCCTCGCTAGCTGGCTCCTCCACGCGAGCACGCGTGGAGGGGTCATGTCTAGCCTTCGTACGCTTCTCCCTGGGCTTCTCAGCCCGGCTAGCTGACATTGGCATGTGGCCATCTTCTTCGCCGCCTCCTCAAGCAATGGGCGGACTGATCGTCAAGGGTCTTCTGGGCAGCCTCAGCTGCTGCCCAGCCGACCTGTTCGGTGTCGGAGGCAGTTTCTTCCTCCACGTCTTCTGCCTCCCTCCAAGGCATGATTTGAGGAGCCCATCATCATCCGACAAAACTAAAAGAGGGCAGCAAAGGATACTTACCCCACCACGACGGGCACCTGCTTCCTGAGGGCGTCGGATCGATGCTTCTTGGCGCCGCCTGCTCACCCTCCGGCTGGAGGCCCAGGCGCGGCGCGTTTGGAGGCCGGCTTGGAAGTTGTGGCACCCTTGTCCTTGTTCCTGGCCGCCTCACCACGCGCGGCCGTCTCGCCGGCATGACGGCGGCCTCGGGCCAACGAAGGGCTGGTGACTTCCTCCACCTCTTCGGCACCCTCCCCAAAGGTTGCATCATAAGAAGATGGTGCCGTCTCGTCATCATCTGTCCAATCAACAATGGGAGGCCTCAGGTGCTCACCATACGGCTCGGAGCCTTCCGACTCCAACGCCTCCTTCGAAACGGCGTCCCGAGTCTCGATCATCCCCTCTCCTTCAATCTCCGAGGGGTATGACATCTCCACGTCTGGAGCCGACGGGGTAAGCTCTTGCAGCTTCCCAAACAGCTGATACAACAACAGTTGGCAGCCGGCTCAAACAAGAAGAAATAGCAGTTTCAAAACACAAAAGCAAATACCAGATCTAGAGGGCACTTACCATTGGGGGAGGTTGGTTCCTATCGTAAGGGACCAGCTCCCACTCCCAGTCTCCTCCTTCATCCATGTTGGCGGAGGAGATCTGGTTCACGTTCTTCGCCACCGCCCAAGGCGGAAATTTTTGGTGGAGAGCCGGCAAGGATCATGCCAACCACTCATCTGGAATATCAGATGAGGTCGTCTCTGCAGAAGAAGGATCCGGCGTGTCATCATGGTGGTGAGCAAGTCGCGGCCCACGAGGCCGCGATTCTTCAAGCTTTCGAGGTAGGCACCTATCTATGCCACCTCGGGAACCGGCTTGGGGAACTTGGCTTGCCAGTTCTTCTTCGCCATCGGAGGCTCGATGGCGAAGGGGGCATGTTGAGGGCCTCGTGGGTGGGGCTGGCTGTCGGGACCCCGATCCTAAGCCATAGGAATCCAGCCTGTAATACACCGGATCCCATTGCGGTCTCACGCACGGTTAACTCCACGGCTGCAGCCTTACCTTAGCCGGGACCGTTTGCGTCTTTTGACTCACGTATGCAATAGTGTCGCTAGCATTCCAATGTCAAAGAACCCGGATCAACATGTCTAGTCATAAACCAAAGTGGCAGTACCGCACAAGGACAGGCATCCATGACCCAACAAAGGAGGTGTCGGTCATCAGCGAATGTAGACGAGTCGTAGCAAGCTACAAGGACTCCATTACATCGTGAGACATTTCCCCAAAGGGGACAGACACAGCAGCTAAGAAGGACGCATGCCGGTCAACCAATGTGTCCGAAGCAGTAGCGAACTACCAAGGCTCATTGGATCACAAAGGGGCATTTCCTTGTAAGGAGTGCTACTAAAGTTCACGACTAAGTAATCGAACCCCATACATATCAAGTACGACACGCGTACGCATGGCATACCGATATGTATAGATACATCGATGGCATCACAACATAACCATGAACATACAACCTTTATTTAAGAGGCTCGGAAGAGCCACACACATAATATTACACATTACGGGTGTCACGACCCATAATAGCAGTCATTCAGATACAAGCCAGCGGAAGAGTTTAAACTGTCTGAGTACAGACAGGGCAACTAGAAGGCACATGGCCTGACTATACTACAGTCCCAACGTAGGGCCAGATCGTAGCTGGGACACCAGCTACTCGTCGTCGTCGATGTCTACGAAGAACCCTCCATTAGGGTCATTAGCAACCTCTGCAACATTTATTAAGAAAACATGAGTACGAAGGTACTCAGCAAGACTTTTAAGATAACTAACTACTCATTCAAGGTATCAAAAGGTATTGTGGGGTTTCATGCGGAAAGCCAGCATTTGACTCGTGGCTAGACAACTTGCATTTTTAAATAATTTTGACAACTTGATTTCTCGCACACGAGTCCACTAACACCACGACAATACACTATCGTGGAATCATTCCGTCTCCATACAGAAATGCCGTCCACGACACTCACGCTTATCTTGGCAATTTTATGAGTAGCCATTGAAGTTATCTATGAACAACATATGTCTCCAAGTAGTCCATATCCGCAGACGCGGCTATTCGAATAGATCATAACCCTGCAGGGGTGTACTTCGTCACACACGCTCTCGCCACTTATCGCCATGTGCACGTCATGCACCTCAGCAACCTTCAAGCGAAAGCCCAGCGAGGGAGTCGGCCACGACCGTTAATCACACTAGTACCTAGTCCAGGTTTATCGCCTATCTGAGAGTAACCCGTACGGAAGTCCTGCCGAGGTTTCCGCCACGGCCTCAAACGATGTGCGCAGGGTTCCCAAGCCCACCATCCGGGTGCCACTTGGTACACCGTGCCACTGCCTACCGCATCACGGCCCACCTCTCAGGTCAGCACCATGCACGGCCTCCAGCATTACTATAAACACCAGAAACTACTTGCAACTCCTGGACCGAGTACTACGCGATTAATAGGACGAGCGGGGTCATATTTCAGGGCCCAGCATGTGGTAGTATCTAGTCTTGGATTACATACACGGAACTCAGTTCATATGGATGGTTCCAATGAAACAACCCGCCATGTACTCCTACACAGCCTTTCACCGGTACCTTTACCAAGTCAGGTTCAACACACAACCTTTGCTTACCGAACACATTCTCACAACTCTGTTCATCTCCGAGATGACAGACCATACACAACTCTAAGCATAGCATGCATAGCAGTATAAGGCACATCATAGCTCAAGCAACTACCAGGTATGCTAGGTTGCAAGGTTCGGCTATTTACTGTGACAAGGTTAGGTCATGCAAAGGAAGTGGGTTCAACTAACGTGGCAAAAGGAGTTGAAGCATTTGATCCTAATGCAATAAATAAGTGCAGGAGCAAGAACATGGGAATTATCGGGATGATCAAAAGGTTTGCTTGCCTTGTTGCTCAGAGGAGGGACAATATCCGTCAGACGGATATTCGGTGGAATCCGGGGGTGCGGAGCCTACCGAAATGAATGGCAACAATCAATAACAATCATATGCAAGCAAGATGATGCATCAGCATGGCATGCAAGGTGCTTAACTATTGTAATTAACATGTATTAGGTTTGTAATTGATTTGAATCATATTCGGATATCAATTCAAACGAGGTATTCCCGGATACCGATTTAATTGATTCGACCTCATGCTCAGATCAACTTGATGTTAACATGCATGAAATGTCATGTTAGGGTACTGATTTGTAATTAGGACAGTGTGTGATCATGTCATTCATAATGAAATTTGAATATTTTTCCAAATTCCATTTATTAAGTAATTGTAAGAATTGAATTACTCATTATTCTACATGTTAGGGTTCTGTAACTTTTTCAAACATGAATGAAAATAGCATATTCAGATTCCTTGAATTTTTCTGATACTTTTTCATATATAAATTATTTTCATTGGAGTTACAGATTAATTTCTATGAATTTTTGAAGTTTTAAACATTTCTGGAATTATTTTTATACTAGAAAATACTTTTATTGCATCAGCATGACATCAGCAGGTCCATCTGGCCGTTGAAAGTCAAACCTGACCAGTGGGACCCACTGGTCAGTCTCTCTAGTCAATTTTAGATTAGGATTAATCTTATTTAGTTAATTAAACCCACTGGACCCACATGTCAGTGACTTAGCTGATTAATTAAATTTATTTTCTTTAAACTTAATCTCCCAGAGGCTGGCCCCACACGTCAGTGCCTCAGGCCATCCGAGATCCACCGGCGGCGAGGTCGTCCTCGCCGGCGGGGAGCCTTCGGCGAGCACCAGAACGTCGGGAGGGCTCGGAAATGGCGCACAGAGGGCCAAACGCACGGCTGAGACCATGGGAAACGGCCACTCGATGGCGCGCACGATGGAACAAGCCCCAAGGGCTGGGGTGGCCGGGATCAACGCCGGCGACGAGCTTGCCGGCGACCAAGTTCGGCCATCGTCGAAGCCATCGGATACGGGGTCAAAACGCTCGGGGCTGGGCACCTAACGCACCTACACGACGTCCTGACGCTGTTGGTAGCCTCAGATGGACCAGCACTTCACCGGAGGGTTACCGGCGACGAGCTGCAGCGGCAGTCCTCGTCGGGCTCCGATGGAACTTAGCCTAGAGGAGGGGATCGACGGGGAGAGCTTAGGGGAAAGGACCGCATGCTCACGGGGAGTGCAGAGCAGGGTTTAGACGGCTCGGGGAAGGCCTGGGGGCGACGAATCGAGCAGAGCTCGCCGGCGGCCGAAGGTTGAAGACGACGGTGCCGTGGGCGTTGCAGGGCTCGGGGAAGCTTCGGCTTCTGCAGGGAGGACCAGAACGACGAGGCGGAGCTAATGGCGCACTCAAAGAGGGGATCCTATGGCTAGGGGCACGGGTAGCTCGAGCTTTGCTCGGGCTCCAATGGCGGCAGAAGGAGGGAGGAGAGACCCGAGAGGAGGGGGGGATCTGGCGCTGGGAATGGATAGGGTCGGCCACGGGGAGCTTATCCCCGTGCTTGCCAGCGCGAGGCGGCGGCCAGGCAAGCGCACAGGTGCGTGGCCGCGCCGGAGAACGCGGCGGCCACCTCCTGCTGCCCACTGGCGGGGAGGAAGACGACAGGAGCTGAGATGGGCCGGGCCAGGTGAGCGACACGTAAGAGTTTTCCATTTTTTCTGTTTTTGTTTCTGTTTTAACTACTTCAATAATTTGCTATTTATTTCAGCTCCCAAATAATTTGAAAATTTTATTTGAGGCACCCTAGAATATTTGTTGGAATATTTCCAACCATTCCTAAAGTTTTCAACATTTTTGAAAGTTTAAAGTTTCTGCTTTCAAATTTAAAACTTGAAACCAGTAGCTTTTTGCATTTATTTAAAATGCTTAAAGTGTCAAGAAAATAGTTTTCTCCAATGCTCATTTACTTTCATGATTTATCAGAAAGTTTGAACATTTCTTGAGGCCATTTTGGGTTCATTGATTTTAACTAGTTTGAGATCTCCTTTATTTAAAGTAGTGGCTAGGGTTTTGAGTTTTCCTTCACCTCTTTCTTTGATCTTGTTGAAAATTCTTAGATGCAAATGCAAAGAAGACATGAGCACAAGACTAACTTGCTTAAGGTGTCAGGGATGTGACAACTCACCCCCACTCAAAAGAATCTCGTCCCGAGATTTAGAAGTCGTCGGGAATAACGCAGGATACTCAAGTCGGAGACGATCCTCTCTTTCCCAAGTTGCCTCCTTTTCAGAATGATTTGACCATTGAACTTTAAGAAACTTGAGGTTTCGACGTCGAGTGGTACGCTCAGCTTGATCAAGAATACGCACGGGGTATTCTCGGTATGAAAGGTTATCTTGGAGATCAAGCGTTTCGTGGTCCACTTCACGGATAGGATCCGAAAAGCAATGCTTGAGTTGCGAGACGTGGAAAACATCATGAACCTTGGAAAGATGTGGAGGAAGTTCCAACTGGTAGGCAACTTCTCCTCGTTTGGCAAGAACGCGAAAAGGACCAATGTAACGAGGAGCCAATTTGCCTTTGATACCGAATCGATGGGTACCCTTCAAAGGTGTAACCCGAAGGTAAGCCTTCTCGTCAACTTCAAAGGTCACAGCCTTATGATGACGATCATATTGGCTCTTTTGACGAGACTGGGCTGTTTTCAACTTTTCACGAATAATGCGAACCTGCTCTTCTGCATCCTGGATCATGTCCGGGCCAAAGAGTTGCCTCACTCCGGTTTCTGACCAATTAAGAGGTGTTCGACATCTTCGTCCATAGAGAACTTCAAAAGGGGCTTTGCCCAAGATTGATTGGTAACTATTGTTATAAGCGAATTCGGCGAATGGAAGGCACTTTTCCCAATTCATACCGAACGATATAACACAAGCTCGAAGCATATCTTCTAGGATTTGATTCACTCTTTCTACTTGACCACTTGATTGGGGATGGAAGGCAGTGTTAAAAGATAGGTGAGTCCCCATGGCATTCTGAAAACTTTCCCAGAAGCGAGAAGTGAAGATACTCCCACGGTCCGAGTTAATCTCCAGGGGAACACCATGAAGAGACACTATTCGGGAGATATATAACTCTGCTAGCTGGCTAGCTGTTATACTCTCACGAACAGGAAGAAAATGAGCCACTTTGGAAAGACGGTCAATGACCACAAAGATAGCATTATTCCCTTTCTTGGTCTTGGGAAATCCGGTAATGAAATCCATGCTAACTTTATCCCATTTCCATTCAGGAATAGCTAGAGGTTGAAGGGTGCTAGCAGGCCTTTGATGTTCTGCCTTAACTCGACGACAAACGTCGCAGTTAGCAACGAACTCAGCAATTTCTCTCTTCATCCTAGTCCACCAGAACCTCTGGCGTAGGTCCTGATACATCTTAGTACTACCGGTATGAATGGTGAGAGGAGAATCGTGAGCCTCCTTAAGGATTAACTGCCTTAGATGTGGGTTCTTAGGAACCACTAGACGATTCTGGAAGAACACAACACCTTGATCGTTCATGGAGAATTCTTTAGCGTTTCCGCTAAAAATATTCTCCTTGATCCGTGATATACCCTTGTCACGCTTTTGGCCAGCTATAATTTGATCCTTAAGAGTAGGCTTCGCCACCAGTGTAGAAAGGAATCCTTGAGGAACAATATGAAGATTCAACTTCCGAAAGTCCTCATGGAGATGTGGTTGACCTTGTTGTAGCATCAAATTGTTACAATAAGATTTACGACTTAGCGCATCGGCCATAACATTGGCCTTCCCCGGGGTGTAAGTTATCCCTAAGTCGTAATTCGAGATCAACTCAACCCACCGTCTTTGCCTGAGATTCAAATCCGGCTACGTGAAGATATATTTCAGACTTTGGTGATCAGTTCGCAACGATTACCGAGAAGGTAATGTCGCCAGGTTTTTAGTGCATGGACCACAGCTGCAAGCTCAAGGTCATGTGTGGGATAATTATCCTCATGTGGACGCAACTCTTGAGATGCGTATGCGATCACATGACGATCTTGCATGAGAATGCAACCTAATCCTTGTCGTGAGGCGTCGCAGTAGATAACAAAGTCCTTAGAAAAATCTGGTGGTAGCAACACACGTGCGGAAGTCAGGCGTCTTTTCAGTTCCTGAAAACTATGCTCACACTATGGTGTCCACTCGGACTTTTTATCTTTCTTGAGGAGTTCAGTTAGAGGCTTTGCAACCTTGGAGAAATTCTCGACAAAGCGGCGACAATAGCTCGCTAGACCAAGAAAACTCCTAACTTGCTTAACCGATTCAGGTTGAGTCCAATCAAGGACAGCTTGAACTCTCTCGGGATTGACAGCAATACCCTTACCAGAGATTACGTGTCCTAGATAGGTCACTTCTGGTGACCAGAATTCACATTTTGAAAATTTGGCATAAAGGCGATGCTCTCGAAGTTTCATCAATACCAGCCATAGATGCTCGGCATGTTCTTGTTCGTTCTTCGAGTAGATGAGAATATCATCTAGGTATACCACGATGAATGTATCCAAATACTCCATGAAGATTGAATTCATCAGTCGAGAGAAGGTGGCTGGGGCATTGGTCAAACCGAAAGACATGACGGTGTACTCGTATTGGCCATAACGAGTAACAAAAGCCGTTTTTGGAATGTCCCCGTTCTTAATCTTGATTTGATGGTATCCCAACCTCAAATCCATTTTAGAGAAGACTGAGGATCCAGCGAGCTGATCGTACAGGTCGTTGATCCTGGGGAGCGGATACTTGTTCTTTATGGTGACCAGATTAACTGGTCGGTAATCTACAACCATCCGATCTGTTCCGTCTTTCTTCTTGACGAAGAGGACGGGGCAAGCCCAAGGAGAAGAGCTAGGACGAATGAAACCTTTATTCAAGGCCTCATCTAGTTGCTTCTTAAGTTCGGCTAGCTCCAGGGGTGCCATCTTATAAGGTCTTTTGGCTATTGGGACAGTTCCCGGAACAAGATCTATCACAAACTCTACATCTCTGTCAGGTGGAATTCCTGGCAGTTCCTCTGGAAAAACATCCGGGAAGTCACGGACTACCGGAATGTCTTCAAGTTCCGGAAGAGGGTTGGCATTTAAGGAATAGAGTTGGCATTTGGCAACTCGAGTAGAGATATTTACTATCTCACCCGAGGGATGGGTAAGCTGGACATTTCTAGAATGAATATCAATCTTGGCATAGTGAGCTGACATCCAGTCCATGCCCAAGATGATATTAATATCCGAAGATTTCAAGGCTATCAATGAGGCTAGAAAAACTAGCCTGTCTACTAGAATTTCATTGTCATAGGTTATCCTAGAGGTTTGCCATTTACTACCAGGGGTTTGGACAACCAATGGGATTGGCATATCACAAAAAGACATGTTATGCAACTGTGCATAACTTTCTGAAATGAAGGAATGAGAAGACCCAGTGTCAAAGAGAAGGGACGCTGGGTGATGATTAACAAGAAGCGTACCCAGCATGACGTCGGGATCCTCTACAGCTTCTTCTGCTGACACATAGTTCACACGGCCACGTGCAGGAGTTGGCTTCACATAATAAGCTTTGCCCGACTTGGCTTGCCCGGCGGACTTTCCGGGTTGCTTGGCACCCACATTCTGAGGACACTCACGAGAATAGTGCCCTGGTTCTCCACACTTGTAGCATATCACTTGGTTGGCACGTGGTGCAGAATTACTAGCTGGACCACCATAAGCTTTTGCTAGAGGGTTGGCCTGATTCGTCTGAGGCGCCACGTAGGATGGCCTCGGAGTGTATCTTGGTGGCAGAGAACTGTTTGGAACCCATAGCCTGCGTTTTGGAAACCCGGAACTAGAAGACGAGCCAAAGTCACGGGAGTGCTTCCTTGTGGCTTCGAAGTCAGTATGACCAGACTCGGCAATGATCGCTTTGTTGACCAGGGCTTGAAAGCTTTCACACTCATGGAGGCGCAGATCACGACGAAGCTCAGGGCTCAGACCCTTACGGAATCTTGCTTGCTTCTTGGCGTCAGTAGACACCTCCTATGTTGCATAGCGGGCGAGATTACCGAACTCGCGGCTATAGGCATCCACAGACAACTTGCCCTGAGTGAAGGCACAGAACTCCTCTCTCTTTCTGTCCATCAGGCCCTCTGGAATATGGTGCAGACGAAAAGCTGCACTGAAGTCAGCCCATCTGGCCACTGGTTCAGCGGGACGCATAGCTTCAAAGTTCTTCCACCACAGATTGGCGGGTCCTTCCAGGAAATACGCTGCAAAGGTCACCTTGTCGGCCTCAGACACATTCGCAGAGCGAATCTTGCGTGAGATGCTGCATAGCCAGTCATCAGCGTCAAGGGGATCGACGGAATGATGAAACTTTGGAGGATTCAGCTTCACAAAGTCATTGAGGGACACTGCGGCATTCCTAGGTTGTCGAGCCGTATTCTGCTCAATACGATCTAACAGTCGATTGGTCTCCCTTTTGTTTCTCTCTGCCTCAAGCATCACTTCCGCCAGAGAGGGCGGATGAGGCAGGTCTTCCTGCGACGCTTGACTACCCTCGCCTTGCTCATGACCAGGGGCACGGTTCAACCTGGTGAACACCATCCTGACAAACAAACTCATAGCTTAGACCAAGATCATATTAATACTAGCTATGGATTAAGAATGTACTGAACACACGGAATGCGGAAATGAATATCCGAACAGCATGGTAACTAGCAACTGCTATATATACACCATGGTTCATACACACCCTTACATAGTTCAGTACAAACTTACTCGAAGAGTAAACTACTGAAATTATGAAACTACTCATCAGAGGCTTACAAGCTTCCTATAAATTATTTATCTAGGCCTCCGGAATTCATTTCACATCACAGGCATACTTCACAAGTCATACAGGACTGTGAACGTACGGCTACTACCATACTATCCTTCCGCTCACAGCTCAGGCATCCGCATAGAACATCTCATAGAGATTACCTCCATGACCTGGAAGCTCAACCTGCGAATCAGGAAACACTCTAGCCTGAGATCCCTGGGATCCATAAGGACACGGATGTGGCCTTGGTCCCCTGACTGGTGGTAAGAGGGGTCCCCGAAGAGGTGTGACTCCTCCTATAGCTGGCCAGTCAACGTGGGCCGGAAGATGGGTCCTAACAGGGTTCAGCATCTCCATCTCTCCATACCCTGTCTGGACTACCGGTGCCAGCTGCGTCAAAGCCGTCCACAGACGGGCACGGGTAGCATAAAGCTCCATGCGGAGAGCACGAGCATCCCTGTCTCTGTTCTTTAGCATCTCAACAGTGGACTGCAGTAGTGGATCCTCCATAGAAGAATCAAAATAGACTCCACTGAGGTATCCCTCTTCACCAGGCTGAGAGGCCGGAACATAGCAGAACTCTGAATTCTGCAGCAGTGCATGTCTCGCTCTCATAATGGTCAGCATTGAACAGGCAGCATCCTGTACTGCCATGTCAACGGTGACCCCCAACCCATAGGACCAATGGATTGGCTTCTCAGCTCCAGGGTAGTCTGGAAATACCCTAACAGTGCAGATGTACTGGCTCTGGTTGAAGTCTCGGTACTGTTCCTCCACTGTGTACTCAGGGTACCAGCGGTAACCGCACACCAACATCACCCTGACCAGCATGGCCGTATGACCCGGTACATCGATGCACCTGGTCAGATGTACCACCTGACGAGAAGGACGGCCAGGCATCTGTAAATAGAGAGTAATGCAAAAGCATTAGAGCTCCGAATGCAAAATTGGGCAGCATAACGGTTGTCAATGCTCAAAAACAAATTTTGAGACAACCCAAAAATTGGAATAGCGTAACCACTCAACTATCAAGTTCAACTCTCTGATCATCAAACTTACTTCCTTTTTCCTAGGAATGACAGAAACCCAATATCTCTTGACCCGTAGTCCTATAATCTACCGATCAGCAACACGAGCCTAGAAGAAGATGAGTAACCTAGTCCTTAATTCCCGCAGAAAAGACGAGGATGACGAGAATAGAATAACTTGAGAAGAGAAAAAGAGTCTTACGTTCCCTTCCACAAACAATTCCCTTATATATAACTAAAGCAATTCTAGACTCAACTTTGACCAGTTTGGCTTAGTAATCCTACAGTCAGTCAGGCTCTTATACCAACGTTGTTGGGACCCCGATCCTAAGCTATAGGAATCCAGCCTGTAATACATCGCATCCCTTTGCGGTCTCATGCACGGTTAACTCCACGGCTGCAGCCTTACCTTAGCCGGGACCGTTTGCGTCTTTTGACTCACGTATGCAATAGTGTCGCTAGCATTCCAATGTCAAAGAACCCGGATCGACATGTCTAGTCATAAACCAAAGTGGCAGTACCGCACAAGGACAGGCATCCATGACCCAACAAAGCAGGTGTCGGTCATCAGCGAATGTAGACGAGTCGTAGCAAGCTACAAGGACTCCATTACATCGCGAGACATTTCCCCAAAGGGGACAGACACAGCAGCTAAGAAGGACACATGCCGGTCAACCAATGTGTCCGGAGCAGTAGCGAACTACCAAGGCTCATTGGATCACAAAGGGGCATTTCCTTGTAAGCAGTGCTACTAAAGTTCACGACTAAGTAATCGAACCCCATACATATCAAGTACGACACACGTACGCATGGCATACCGATATGTATAGATACATCGATGGCATCACAACATAACCATGAACATACAACCTTTATTTAAGAGGCTCGGAAGAGCCACACACATAATATTACACATTACGGGTCTCACGACCCATAATAGCAGTCATTCAGATACAAGCCAGCGGAAGAGTTTAAACTGTCTGAGTACAGACAGGGCAACTAGAAGGCACATGGCCTGACTATACTACAGTCCCAGCGTAGGGCCAGATCGTAGCTGGGACACCAGCTACTCGTCGTCGTCGATGTCTACGAAGAACCCTCCATTAGGGTCATTAGCAACCTCTGCAACATTTATTAAGCAAACATGAGTACGAAGGTACTCAGCAAGACTTTTAAGATAACTAACTACTCATGCAAGGTATCAAAAGGTATTGTGGGGTTTCATGCGGAAAGCCAGCATTTGACTCGTGGCTAGACAACTTGCATTTTTAAATAATTTTGACAACTTGATTTCTCGCACACGAGTCCACTAACACCACGACAATACACTATCGTGGAATCATTCCGTCTCCATACAGAAATGCCGTCCACGACACTCACGCTTATCTTGGCAATTTTATGAGTAGCCATTGAAGTTATCTATGAACAACATATGTCTCCAAGTAGTCCATATCCGCGGACTTGGCTATTCGAATAGATCATAACCCTGCAGGGGTGTACTTCGTCACACACGCTCTCGCCACTTATCTCCATGTGCACGTCATGCACCTCAGCAACCTTCAAGCGGAAGCCCAGCGAGGGAGTCGGCCACGACCGTTAACCACACTAGTACCTAGTCCAGGTTTATCGCCTATCCGAGAGTAACCTGTACGGAAGTCCGGCCGAGGTTTCCGCAACGGCCTCAAACGATGTGCGCAGGGTTCCCAAGCCCACCATCCGGGTGCCACTTGGTACACCGTGCCACTGCCTACCGCATCACGGCCCACCTCTCAGGTTAGCACCATGCACGGCCTCCAGCATTACTATAAACACCAGAAACTACTTGCAACTCCTGGACCGAGTACTACGCGATTAATAGGCCGAGCGGGGTCATATTTCAGGGCCGAGCATGTGGTAGTATCTAGTCTTGGATTACATACACGGAACTCAGTTCCTATGGACGGTTCCAATGAAACAACCCGCCATGTACTCCTACACAGCCTTTCACCGGTACCTTTACCAAGTCAGGTTCAACACACAACCTTTGCTTACCGAACACATTCTCACAATTCTGTTCATCTCCCAGATGACATACCATACACAACTCTAAGCATAGCATGCATAGCAGGATAAGGCACATCATAGCTCAAGCAACTACCAGGTATGCTAGGTTGCAAGGTTCGGCTATTTACTCTGACAAGGTTAGGTCATGCAAAGGAAGTGGGTTCAACTAACGTGGCAAAAGCAGTTGAAGCATTTGATCCTAATGCAATAAATAAGTGCAGGAGCAAGAACATGGGAATTATCGGGATGATCAAAAGGGTTGCTTGCCTTGTTGCTCAGAGGAGGGACAATATCCGTCAGACGGATATTCGGTGGAAACCGGGGGTGCGGAGCCTACCGAAATGAATGGCAACAATCAATAAAAATCATATGCAAGCAAGATGATGCATGAGCATGGCATGCAAGGTGACTAACTATTGTAATTAACATGTATTAGGTTTGTAATTGATTTGAATCATATTCGGATATCAATTCAAACGAGGTATTCCCGGATACCGATTTAATTGATTTGACCTGATGCTCAGATCAACTTGATGTTAACATGCATGAAATGTCATGTTAGGGTACTGATTTCTAATTAGGACAGTGTGTGATCATGTCATTCATAATGAAATTTGAATATTTTTCCAAGTTCCATTTATAAAGTAATTATAAGAATTGAATTACTCATTATTCTACATGTTAGGGTTCTGTAACTTTTTCAAACATGAATGAAAATAGCATATTCAGATTCCTTGAATTTTTCTGATACTTTTTCATATATAAATTATTTTCATTGGAGTTACAGATTAATTTCTATGAATTTTTGAAGTTTTAAAAATTTCTGGAATTATTTTTATACTGGAAAATACTTTTATTGCATCAGCATGACATCAGCAGGTCCATCTGGCCGTTGAAAGTCAAACCTGACGAGTGGGACCCACTGGTCAGTCTCTCTAGTCAATTTTAGATTAGGATTAATCTTATTTAGTTAATTAAACCCACTGGACCCACATGTGAGTGACTTAGCTGATTAATTAAATTTATTTTCTTTAAACTTAATTTCCCAGAGGCTGGCCCCACACGTCAGTGCCTCAGGCCATCCGAGATCCACCGGCGGCGAGGTCGTCCTCGCCGGCGGGGAGCCTCCGGCGAGCGCCAGAACGTCGGGAGGGCTCGGAAATGGCGCACAGAGGGCCAAACGCACGGCTGAGACCATGGGAGGAACGGCCACTCGATGGCGCGCACGATGGAACAAGCCCCAAGGGCTGGGGTGGCCGGGATCAACGCCGGCGACGAGCTTGCCGGCGACCAAGTTCGGCCATCGTCGAAGCCATCGGATACGGGGTCAAAACGCTCGGGCTGGGCACCTAACGCACCTACACGACGTCCTGAGGTTGTTGGTAGCCTCAGACGGACCAGCACTTCACCGGAGGGTTACCGGCGACGAGCTGCAGCGGCGGTCCTCGTCGGGCTCCGATGGAACTTAGCCTAGAGGAGGGGATCGACGGGGAGAGCTTAGGGGAAAGGACCGCATGCTCACGGGGAGTGCAGAGCAGGTTTTAGATGGCTCGGGGAAGGCCTGGGGGCGACGAATCGAGCAGAGCTCGCCGGCGTCCGAAGGTTGAAGACGACGGTGCCGTGGGCGTAGCAGGGCTCGAGGAAGCTTCGGCTTCTGCAGGGAGGACCAGAACGACGAGGCGGAGCTAATGGCGCACTCAGAGAGGGGATCCTATGGCTAGGGGCACGGGTAGCTCGAGCTTTGCTCGGGCTCCAATGGCGGCAGACGGAGGAAGGAGAGATCCGAGAGGAGGGGGGATCTGGCGCTGGGAATGGATAGGGTCGGCCACGGGGAGCTTATCCCCGTACTTGCCAGCGTGAGGCGGCGGCCAGGCACGCGCACAGGTGCGTGGTCACGCTGGAGAACGCGGCGGCCACCTCCTGCTGCCCACTGGCGGGGAGGAAGACGACAAGAGCTGAGATGGGCCGGGCCAGGTGAGCGACAGGTAAGAGTTTTCCATTTTTTCTGTTTTTGTTTCTGTTTTAACTACTTCAATAATTTGCTATTTATTTCAGCTCCCAAATAATTTGAAATTTTTATTTGAGGCACCCTAGAATATTTGTTGGAATATTTCCAACCATTCCTAAAGTTTTCAACATTTTTGAAAGTTTAAAGTTTCTGTTTTCAAATTTAAAACTTGAAACCAGTAGCTTTTTGCATTTATTTAAAATGCTTAAAGTGTCAAGTAAATAGTTTTCTCCAATGCTCATTTACTTTCATGATTTATCAGAAAGTTTGAACATTTTTTGAGGCCATTTTGGGTTCATTGATTTTAACTAGTTTGAGATCTCCTTTATTTAAAGTAGTGGCTAGGGTTTTGAGTTTTCCTTCACCTCTTTCTTTGATCTTGTTGAAAATTCTTAGATGCAAATGCAAAGAAGACATGAGCACAAGACTAACTTGCTTAAGGTGTCAGGGATGTGACACTGGCATTCTTCACATAGAAGAAGCCCCTCTGCCACTGCTTGATGAAGTCCTGGAGCGGCATCTGGGGGAAGCCACACGTCGTCCGGTGATGCATCAGTGCCGTGCCGCACGGGGTCATCGGGTGAGGGCCGTTAAGCTTCTCCAACTCGACATTGTCCATCTTCTTGGACTGCTGCTTGAAGAAGAACAAGCTCTGCCACAGGTCGAGGCGGGGCTCGATCCCCAGGAACCCCTCGCACAACACGACGAACGAGGCGAGCTGGAGGATGGCGTTCGGCGCCAGATGATGTGGCTGTAAGCCGAAGAAGGTGAGGAAGTTGTTGAAGAAGGCGCTCGCCGGAAGCCCGAAGCCTCGGTAGAAGTGTTCGTCGAACATGACTACCTCTCCCTCCTGCAGCTTCGGAGCAGTCTCAGCTCCGGGGATCCGCACGGCCACAAGGGAGGTTGGAGGCAGCATTCAGGGATGGCGGAGCATGTCGATGTGCTAGGCACAGATGTCGCTGCCGAGCCAGGCACTGTTGTGCTGCCCCTTCTTGGAAGAACTGCTCGACATGGCGGCGAGCATCGAGAACTCGAAGGGACGGCGGTGGTCTACGTGGTGGCGAAGACGAAGAAGACAAAGTCTCTCTCTCTGGGCTTAGGTAGGGAGGAAGCGCAAGGGCGGGGCGAGAAGGCGTCGAGTAGCCTCCTCAGTACCCCCGCGCCCCATTTAAACCCCACGAAGGGTCGTGGGGAGGGGATCCGGTGCGCACCGGTCCCATTACCTCCGATTATTGCGGAAGCTGTTACGATTCCCGAAACCCAACCGTCACGGAGTAAATCCTCAGATGATCCTCCCCGCGGGGGCCGAGGGGGCGTCGCGGCGGGACCCAGGGCGCAAGCCCCGTCCCGTCAAACTGAACAAACCATCATCACGTCAGGCCTGACCTGGCATGTGGCGCGATTTGTGCGACCTACGACGAAGCCAAGGCGTCGTTTGGAAGCCAGCCGGCTTCCGAGCCGGCGTCCCCTGCCGCAGGCGGCGACAAGAATACAACAACAAACAACTTAAGCCGGCGAGGCCGCCCCTCCAAAGCGGCAGGCCTCCCTAGCTTCGGGGACTACTGTCGGGGGGATAACCCCGGGGTAGGCTCATCAAGCCTACTCCCTTGCCTTCGGCCAAGAAGGAACAGCAAGAACCATTATGTAAAGACCTAGTCCCCCTGGCTGGCTAGGAAGCTCATTCCGGCTGGGGGCGAGACGGCCAACTCTCTGGCCGGCCAGGAAGCACCTGCCGGCTAGAGGCCAGATGGCTACCTTTCCCTGGCCGCCTAGGCCAAGCCAGCCGCCTAGGGGGGAGGCGGCCGTGCCCAGGCCGGCTAGTCAAGCAGGCTAGCCGGCTAGGGATCTCAAGTCACATCAGATCGTAGGTCATGACGAGACCCTATGGTTAAAGGTGGCTACGCATCAGCAAAGGTACTGGATAGGGGTGCACGGCAGGTACAAGCATCGACGGCCACGCCGTTGACCTCCTCCGGCTCTGATCCATCACCCTGCACAGTGTTGGCCCGTCAAACTCCCACTCCATTACTGCACTCGGCGTGGGAACAGTGGAGACGGTCGTACTGCGTGCCCATGATGATCCTCGCTGGACGACGCCGGACATACCACACGTGTCGTGCGTCAACCTTACGCGAGAGCCTTATTGGCTAGCCGGCGGGTCCCACGACGAGAGGGGACCTTGCAGCCGACGGGCCCCTCCAACGACAAGACAAGACCCCAAGGGCCCCTGGCCAGCCGGCGAGGCTGCCAGCCGGGTCCCACTCTTGTACCTTTTATCCATATTGTAGGTCGGTGGGTTCCTCTATAAACCCCCCGCCCCCCTCCATGCAAAGGGTCGGTCAACTCAGCACACACACCAACCACATAGGAGAGGCAGACGCGAGCCGGCAGCTCCTTCCTCCTCCGCAATACAGCTCCAGGAGCACTTTGTAGTCTCATTCATACATCATACACTCCGGCAGGATTAGGGGTGTTATCTCTACGGAGAGCCCTGAACCTGGGTACATCGTGCGTTCCATACTTGTACCAACCTCGTTCCCAGCGCTCTCCGGTGCCAATTTGGTTCACACCATGTTTAGCCTACCCATGGCTTATGTTGTGAGTAAACATCGACAGTTCCATGCTTGTACCAACCTCGTTCCCAGCGCCCTCCGGTGCCACTTCGGTTCACACCATCTTTAGCCTACCCATGGCTTATGCTGTGAGTAAACATCGACAGTGTGCGCGCAAAAAAAGGCAACACGTGTGACAGTTTTGGCACGCGGCGTCCAACGCGCCCTACAAAACCTTGCATGGCCGCCTGCCAACCGCCGTCCCCATCGCCTCTGCCTCCGCCACGCGTCCGCCACCACCGCGGCCTTCTTCCTCGCCTCCGTCGACTCTTTCTTTGCCCCCTTCACCACCATGTCGCCACACCGCCGGAGCAGCTCCGACTACCGCGACGTCTGCGTTGGCCCCTCCGACGTGTATTACGCGGAGATACGTTTCGGCAATGCACGCCTCGGGCTCTGGACGTTCGAGACCTCCAAGCGGCTGCCCGCGCGTACGACACGGCGGCGTGCGGCTCGGGAGGCCACGGTCTTAGATGAAGTTCCCGAAAGTCCGGACACATGAAAGGCGGGAGTGTCGCCTCCTCATCGCCGAGACGGATGAGCAGCCCATGGCGGCATGGTGCGAGCGCTTCCCGCAGGATGTCGTCAACGAACAGACGCTCTGGACGCAGAAGAGGGTGGAGCGAGCCACGGATCGGGCAGACATCAGTGAGGGGAAGACACTGGTGGAAGCCCAGTGCGACCTGGGGCAATCGTCAACTTGGGCAAAAATGATCCTCAATGGGATGATGCCTTTCTGCCGTCGGATCACACCACCGAGGAGAGCGAGGAGGAATAGTTTTCAGTCGTCGACGCGTTTATTTTATCTAGTTTTTATCTACTATCATTTTTATTTACTCGTATCGTATGGACTACATATGGTGTTGGGGTTGAACTATGCTATGAATTAAAATCTAGGTTTCTTAATTTATTTTGTGTGTGTTTCATCTTCTTGATTCTATTTTAGAGTGAGACATGTTGTTTGTGCTGGACGGCGCTATAAATTTAACGGGCCTACTGAAGCTACCGTAACGTGCCATATTTTACAACATGTGTTAGAGCAAACACACTCCCGCTGTTATAATTTTTTAGCACGTTTGTTAGAGATGCTCTTACGATGAGCACAGGCAGTTTACATTTTTTTCACATCACCAGTCTTTGTAGGATGCCCACAGCCAGTTTTCATTTTTTCACATCACCAGTCTTTGTAGGGACGAGACGGGGGTTCACAGCATGTTTCACTCTACTTCCCTTTTCCTTTCAAACAATTCAAAAGAAATCAAAAGTTTGAAATTTTGAAATTTTTGATCTTCCTAAATCACAGATTTACAAAGAATTGGAACATGAGACTATGAATTCTTAGGGTTGGCGAGGCGGACGTCGTCGATTGCCTTGCTATGTTCTTGTTCTTGCTAAGGCCCTCTTTGGAACCATTCAGATTATATAATCTGGTTTTTATAATCTATTATGTTTTCAAACAGAACAGTTTATATTGTAGATTTTAAAAACTAGATTACCAGATTATTAAAAACTCATAATCTACTCTAACCCAGCTAAAATCAGATTATGGATTAATAATGACCTATTACCCTTGTAAACTTTGAGATATTTACCTCTACTGCCACCGCCGCCATCCTGTTTTCCTGGTCAGCGCGCACCCGACCGGGACTTTCTTCCCCATCACACAACCCGACCTTTCCCCATCGCACGACCCAGAGCTTCTTCCCCATCGCTCCAACCCTAGGGCGCCGCCACCGCCGCCACTACCCCTGAGACCTGCGGCCGGCAGCACAACCTCCATCGAAGATGGCGTCGCAACAAGAGGAGGAGGCGGAGGAACTGTACCAGCAGGATTCAATCCCTGCGAGGAGTGAGCAGGTCTGTGTCCATGGCCATCACGTCGAGTCGGCGAAGCTTCGCCGACGATTGCGGTTGTCTCCCTGCCCATGGATCCAGCGTATTTGGAGGATTGGACCTCAATTTGCAGGCCTCGTTCATGGACCTCTTGCATTCAACTCCAGATGGCGAGAATTATAAAAAAATGACCGTTTAAAAAAACAAAGGGTAAGCATCTCATTGTACAATTTAAAACACGGATTACAGTTTGTATAATCTGACCTCCAATCATGTCCACCTAAATTATTTTTATAAACCAGATTATATAATCTATGTTCATAATCCAGATTATTATAATCTATTGTAGTTTCAAACAGGCCTAACTTTACACAATTTGGTTTAACCTGTTCGAACTTTGTGCACTTGCACTAATGAAGATAATACTGTCATCGGTAAGGAGAAGATGATTAACGCAAAAGCAATCTTGGTGGAACTCTTAAAAGGAAACCCCACTGGATAGTTGCAGATATCACGCTCCCGTAGCTTTGTACAAAGAAGTGTAACCAAAATATCACTTTCAATGCAGTAGCTTTGTCTACAGAATGTACAGTAACACACGAAACACTTCTAGAAGACAAATTGGACAACACACACGCCATCTCTGAATAAGCATGTATGGCAGTGACTAAAAGGATGTACACTTCACTTGCAAAAAATCGCAAATGAGTTAGGTGACCAAACTGCATCGCATGATCAAAAGAAAACAAGCTTCCGCGCACCATCAACAACCTGAAAAAAAGGGCACGGAAGACAAGTGTCAAGACAAGGCCCAACACCAATTAAAATAGTGTGCAACAGAGTAGAACTATGGTGATGTTAGAATAATACAATAGGAAGTCACAATTGAAGTTTTGTTCTAATTTATATCCCCATCATCAATTTTCACTTCATACTTTCTGATAGTTCACGATATCAAACACTACAGTAGAACTTCTCATTACAGACTTTAAAGAAGTGTCTAGAAATGAAGCTGGTCTCTTCTGTTCCTCGTAAATATATTGGGCCCTTGATCTCAATACGTCAATCTTGACATATCCTTGAAAAATATATTGGACCCCTTAGAAGAAGGAAGGAAATCGAAAATAATAATGAAAAACAAAACTCTAACAATTATAATGCATTTCTTATCTGCAGTGCTCGTTTATGTTCCTTCAGAATAGTTTTTTTTTTAACGATCACGGGGGTAGAGGATCCCCACCTGAATATATTGCTCAAAAGCTGCCAAAGCCAAGAGTCACCCCTTGAGCTTTGGCTGATCCAGTTTATAAGGGAAACCGGATCGAAAACCTATTCCTTCAGAATAGTTAAGCATCACAAAAATGAAAATCAATCCTACTTACACTTAGACAGGCGGTGGCTACTTAACAGTACAGTTTTTTCATTCGTTCACACTACCAGATCACACAACCACATAGGAAACTGGAAGACCCTGGGTATGATTCAGTGAGTATTCATACTTACACACTGAGGGTTGCAAGGACACTACGACGATTTTACCCCATCTGCCACTGTACAATCAAAAGCTCAGAAAATAAGTATCGAACACAGAAATGAATCTCATAAGGTTAACCTTTTAGTCCAACGTAGACACGTAGACACTACTCAAGTAGGATAAAATACCTTAAGAACCGGCTCTCCTTGGTTTGATGATGTCTTGGACTCCTTCATAGCTTTAATCTGTGCCCGTGCTGCTCGTCCAGCAGCTGACTTTTCATATTCCTGCTGCCTGAAGTTTAAAAAAACTAAACTGAGACCAGGCTACTTCAGGTTGAGTTAATAAAGTATGAACAGTCCAAAGTTGTAATAGGACTTTGGATTTTGCCAACATGTCTGTTGTAAGCTATAATAGAATCATTATTACCAACATAAGAAAATAAAAATACACAGAAAAAACAAATGGCAGTGAGGGAGGGGGGGGGGGGGGGCTGAAGCTGATGTACAACACATAGATGTTGGAAAGAAATACGCCTGTAAACTAAAAGACCAAATGAATTGGTAGATGTGGTTAATAGATATAAGTGCATGATCTGCACAGTACAAGATAATGCACGACCAAAAAAATCCTGAAAAACAAACTTATTCATTTCAACAACAACAGCGATGACTCGAAAGGAACCGTTGACCAACACAAACAAGCTTATACCGTAAGAAAAAACCAAACAAACTTTTTCATAGAAAAACACAGAAATCTTGAACATGTATACTTGACCACAGCATTCTGAACTTTATTCCCAAGCATAGAGTACACAAGGAGAATAAAATCTTTGTATTACCACACAATTCTGATAATCCATTTATACCTAATCAATCCAACTTAAATCTAGAACCAGATTTGGAAATACATCTTCTGAAATTAGTTCCAGCACCCAGCACAACCAACACTAGGTGATTTGTGAAACAGGATGTGGGAAACCAGAATCACGACTCCAGGAAGAGATAAAAAGCCAAAGATAACAGTCAGCAGAATGTTTGAACAATCGGAGCGACTTGGAATCAGAACGGTCAGACACATACAATTGCTACTCTTAGAATTCGATGAGATGATTGAACCGCCTTATGATAAGTAC
Organism: Hordeum vulgare subsp. vulgare; assembly: GCF_904849725.1. Classification (NCBI taxonomy): domain Eukaryota; kingdom Viridiplantae; phylum Streptophyta; class Magnoliopsida; order Poales; family Poaceae; genus Hordeum; species Hordeum vulgare. The sequence continues at coordinate 148,661,379 of NC_058522.1, read as the reverse complement.
AATGAGTGGGAAAACGCTTGTCGCAGCACAACCTGCTAAGCTGTACATGCCGACGTGGTTGATAGAGCAGATTGAAAACTTGAAGCCAAATAAATTGCAGATACCACAATGATGTCATCATAGGAATCATTGCTTGAGAAGTGAAGGTAGTACAGAAAACAAAGATCAGCAGTAAGTGCTGATGGTAAGTTTCCTCCAGTGAGGCCGTTGTTGTAGATAACAAGAGAACAAAGAGATGTTGAGAATTTTCTCCATACTGGACAAGAAATGGAAGTTGTCAAAGAAGTTGTTGTTACTTACATACAGCATCGCAAAGACATAGGTAGAGTTCCAGTGAGTACATTTTGTAGACAGGCCTAGCATCAATATTGGGGAAGAATCCGGTCTATCTCAACAGGAATGTAGCCATCTATGTGCTTACTTGAGTATATGGCCATGCAGTTGTATCAATGATGCAGACCAACTAATTCAGTACAAGACAGAGCAGGAATTCAGCTCGACAAGCTCTGCAGGAACGTTGCCATTCAGCAAATTGTCTTACAGCCAGTCCCATCAGCCTTCCTTCTGCAACTGTCTGCTTCACCTGCAAGACATCGTCTCGCTCTAACAATAACGCAATAAAAGAGAGCACGCCATTTTTGGACAAGAAATATCTGAGTAGTGCGGCGCGATTCAACAAGGGGTCAACTCCATCCGGTTCCATGAACTGCTCCAGGGACGAACATTTCGATCCAACCTGGTGAACTCTGGCAGTCTCGAAACCAATCCAATCCGATAAACCATGAACCCAGTCCCGCAAGAATCAGGGCATCCCACCAAGAAACCAGTGCGACACGGGCATGGCCGGGAGTATACCGCGTTGAACGGCCGAATTCTTCGCTCCTACTAACCAAACCAACCTGATCGGCCCGAAGAGTTGGAACCAACAAACTAGGATCAGGATTTGAGCTCCTTGTAGCAGAAGGCGGCGGTTACCTCTTCTGGGCGGCCTCGGCGGCCCTTGCGCGGGCCTCCTGCGCCTCGAGGCGGTCGGCCTCCGCCCGCTGCTCCTTCTGCGCCGCCCCGAAGCACCCGCACTGCCCCATCGTCAACTCCCTCCGCCTTCGCTTGTCGCTAGTTCGTTGCTTGGACTGCTGGTTTCTTTTTGCGTTTTCTGCTTTGGGATATGCGACGATGTGCACAAGAAGATCCGGCGAAAAGGAAGAGGGGCTTTTGGAGATTCTAGAAAGCCGCCGAGGGCCTGCAAGTCAGCTTTTCTTTAACACAAATGGTTTTATTCAGATATACTCCCTCCGTTCCTAAATATAAGTCTTTTAAGCGATTTGACTAGATGTCTACATACAGAGCAAAATGATTGAATGTATATATACTCTAAAATATGTCTATATACATCCGCATGTAGTCCACCACTGAAATCTCTACAAAGACTTATATTTAGGAACGGAGGGAGTAATAACGATGCAACAGTTTGACATAAAAGACTTTGCAAGACAGAAAAATAACAACTCCGTACCGCATAAAACTAACTTGTAATTGAATGGTTAGAAGGGTTGTGGTATTTTAGTCCAGCAAGGTTTAAATCCTGATGCTCGTATTTATACCAACTTGTAACGCTCAAGATGCATTTTATTATAATTTTGGCTCGAGAACCTCGACAGGGATAGAAGGGCATCTCATCATTTCATAAAAATGGATAATATTACAAGTACATATAAAGAAGAGATGATTATATGTAATTGGTTTACACTCACCACAAGCTAAGCATGATCATCTCAATACAAATATACATTCAATCACCATTCAGAAGAACAGGGTCCAACTACAGACGAAATTAAACGACAAAAACGACGTCCATCCTTCGTATCACAGGCTGCCGCCTCGAACGCATCCTATGATCGAGGAAGAAGAAAAACTCCAAATCAAACAATCATCGCTCTCACGTCAAAGTATTGCTTTACTTGTACCTGCAACTCGTGTTGTAGTAATCTGTGAGTCGAAGGGACTCAATAATCTCATTTCCAAACGAGCAAGCTTAATGGGTGAAGTATGGTTAAGTTGTGAGGCTGCAACAAGCACTAAGCATTTATTTGAGTGGCTAACTTACGAGTACAAGAATAAGAAAAGTGATCTATACATAAACGGATGTAAACTACAAATGATTAAGAAGTGATCCTGGACACCTGCTTACGAGTCAAACATAACCCCACTGTGTTCCCTTCTTGGTTCAAACCTCACAAGAAGATACGGTCACAGTTACGCACACAGTTGGTGTATTGTCACGCCCAAGATGCGACCATATCCTCAATTTGGCACGAGGGCCTCGTCAGGGATAGAAGCGCATCTCGTCGTGTCGCAAGAATGGATATCGTTACAAGTACATGTACTGAAAAGAAGAGTTATATAATAGAATTGGCTTACACTCGCCACAAGCTACATCAGAGTCACAACAGTACAGTGCATATACATCAAGAGCAAGAGCAGGGTCTGCCTACGGACGAAAACAAACGAGAACAGAAGAACGACGTCCATCCTTGCTATCCCAGGCTGCCGGCCAGGAGCCCATCCTAGATCGACGAAGAAGAAGAAGAAGAAGCAACTCCAAATGAACAATCAACGCGCTCGCGTCAAGTAACCTTTACATGTACCTGCAACTGGTGTTGTAGTAATCTGTGAGCCACAAGGGACTCAGCAATCTCATTTCCAAAGGTATCAAGACTAGCAAAGCTTAATGGGTGAGGTAAGGTTAAGTGGTGAGGTTGCAGCAGCGGCTAAGCATATATGTGGTGGCTAAACTTACGAGTACAAGAAATAAGAGGAGGAAGATCTACGCATAGCGGACGTGAACTACGGTTGATCAAATAAATGATCCTGAACACCTACCTACGTCAGACATAACCCCACTGTGTCCGCGATCGGAGAAGGAACTCACGAAAGAGACAGTCACGATTACGCACACAGTTGGCATATTTTAATTAAGTTAACTTCAAGTTATCTAGAACCAGTGTTACTCTTGGAGGTTGGAGACTCCTAGGCGGTAGGAGTTCTTCGGAGAGGAATCAATCCGTGTGATTTCCCCCGGAAAAGTTTGTGAGGGTTTGGAAGCCACCTCAAAGGCTTACCACTAGTGGTTGAGAAACGCCTTCGTGGTGTTATCTCAAAGGGAGAATAGGGTGAGCCTTCGTGGCGTTGGTGTGCCTTCATGGTAACATCCACCTCTCTGACGGTGACTAGCTTCCCTCCAAGGAAGTGAACATCGGGATACATCTTCGTCTCAGTGACCTTGGTTATCCTTAACCCTAACTCCTTACTTGTGGTTTACTTGTGTTATTTGAGCATACATACATTGCATATTGCTTGTGCTCATTATATTGTGTTGGCCATTTCTTGTACAAGATTAATCATTCAAGCATACCCTCTATATCCACACGTTCATACTTGCAGCCCTTGATATATCGTGTTGATATAGTGTGATCTAGTATCTTGTGTTGTTCACCTACTTGTCGTGTGATATAGCTCAAGTAAGTTTGTGTAACTTACTTGTGCTTGTTAGTAACTGTATTGTGTCCATCTTGGTAGATCGTGTTGTTGATACACATTGCAGTGCCTAGTGCATTTAGGATTTGTGCTTGACAAGTACCCTCTTAGTTTATTTCCGCATTAGGTTCAAGCCAAATCTGAAGAAGCTTTTAAATAGCCTATTCACCCCCCCTCTAGGCGTCATCGAGGTCTTTTCAAACTCGGGAGAGGGAGGAGGAAACGGGAGGAGAGGGGAATCGGGGGAGAAAGGAGACGCTGGGGAGGACGGCGCTGCGGGAGGACGAGGGACGAGGGGAATCGGGAGGAGAGCCTCCTGGCGCTAGGGATGGGGAGCTCGGCTGCGGCCCAAGTGGCCACATGCTGGGCTCCCTCTTCTTATTTGTTTTTTTAACTTTTAAAACAGAAAATCAAACAAAATGAAAAAGGTTTAAACACAATAAAAATAAATATTTTTGACTCCTTTGAAAAAAAATACCCAAACTATAAAATAGCTTGGGCATTTTTTTAAACGAATAAAAATAAAACCTTTTGAAGAATTAAAATTAAAACCCCTTTTTTAAGAATAAAAATAAACCCCTTTTATAAATAAAATGAGACTCTAGTTTTTTTGAAATAAAACAAAAGAAGAAATAAAAGAAAAACCCGATGGTTGCCCCCACATTTGATAAAAGGATTTTTTAAAAGAAGACAAACTTTTTAAATAGGGGTTAAAATGGAAACTTTAGCAAAACCACAAAAAATGAAATAAGAGGGGAGAGAAGGGGAGATAAGGTTTTAGGTCCGCGGTGCAATAGGGTTTGAAGTGGCTCTGTTGCACCCACTCTCATCACACCAATGAACAATGCCACACACAAGGCACTAACACCCACAACAAGGAGCAACAAGCAACATCGACAAAACACAGTTGACATGATGCCATGCATGATGCGATGATGCAAACTAAATGAAGATGCAACAAATAAAACTAATCACCCGACGAAAATGGAAATAAAGGGGAATCTTCTGGGGCATCGGTCTCGGGCTGTCACAACTCTCCTACACTACAAGAAGAAATCATGGGTTGAAAAAAATATCTCATGATCATAGAATTGGTGGGTTTAATTATCTCATTCTTGAGAGGAAAACTCTTCGAGGCTCCTACACTAACAAGAATGCTATAACACCACCTCAAAGGACAAAGGAAGAACAATGCACTGGAGATGCAAGAGAAAGAATACTTGAGGTACTCCAACAGAATCTTGAAGAACACTTGAGAATGAATTACATCCTTGAAGAACCACCATGACGAGCCTCTGTTTCAAACGGACGATGCAAGATATGAAGGATGAAAATAATAAGATTATGACCTTGCCAAGATTTAGATGAAGCTTCACAAAGAGATACTTGATAAAACTTGGAACTCCGGAAAAGAAAAGATAAGAACACTTGAGAAAAAGGAATTGATAGCAAGAGCCACTCCGGAAGAAGAATTGAAATCATTATGAAACAGGAATAAGAATTATGTTATGCTAATCCTTCATCAAGTTTAATTGATGACAAGCAACGGATTTAGCGTAGTACTTATTCCTCTAGAAATGAATCTTGAAGAGGCAGAGAGATAAGCACCACCTGAGGCAGTCTTGAAGGAAGCACCGGTAAGAATTCACAATTGAATGGGAATACCACGAATTAATGGAGATACATGAGAACGAATAGATCACAAGCCACCTGCGAGAAAACTTGAACAAGGCACCGGATAATCGAGAGACGAACGAAGAGACAACAATTGAGAAGAATTGAGGATGAAAGCTGAAAGCTGAGAACGAAGAAATCTTCTGAAATGATGGCCTTCGGAGGATCGAGAATGAATACAACTCAGAAAAACACCGGATGGCAAGAAAGAGATTACTCATGATTGGGAACAATTCAAGATGGTGGAACAAAGCTGAAATAATGAATCTTCAAAAGAATGAACCAAGATTTGAGAGAAACGCTCCTTCGAATTAGCAAGCTGAGAATGATGACGAGAAACAACACCAAGAATTAATGAGACGCTCCAGAATAGAGAAGAATGAAAGGTTGAGCCAAATAAGAGAATTAATTCTAATTGATCCCGAAGAAGGAATATGACTGATGAAATCCATACTTACGTCATAGCTGAAAATAATTAATGATCTCCGAGAAAAGATTAAAAGAGCCAGGAAAGATCCTGGGAAAGAACCTATGGGTTATGGGGCCACTCAAAGAAACCACCGTTAGAAAAGATTGCTTGAAAGATTGATATTGCACCGGTATGAAGAGAACTAGATGAGGTTAGCACCTCGAAATAATTAAAAGAATTGAAAACACGAAACTCCCGAGATATCTTGAACACACCGGATAGAAAGAGAAGAATGAATAACAAGATAGGCGGAAAAGAATTTCCAACATGGGAAAGAATTACAGGGATGAATAGATATGATGACACGGATAACTGAATTGAATTCACCGGAAAAGATGACAAGAATGAATAAATATGAACACGAAGCTCCTGAGAATGTTCACAAAGAACCACCGGGTAAGAGAGAAAAGAACAGACAGCGGGAGCACAATGAAAAGAAAACTCTTGGATGAAAATTGGATCAGTGAAGAAAAAGGGTGGGAGGGCGGGGAAAAAAAAGACAACTTGAGACAGATGAGACAAACTCCGGAATAAGAATAGAAAGATTGATCTGCAAAAACTAGAGAGGATTGAATTCAGTTGCAGAGAAGCACGCCGGTTGAATGGAATTGATACGATGACTCCGGTTGAAAAGGAATTGACATGACAATCTGATTTGAGGAAAAGGAGTAGTACTCTCATAAAAATACGAGAACACCACTTAGGAAATATCTGAAATCACCACTTGGCATCGAAGCAACTCGAATTACCATATTCAACAAAAACAAAGGGATGAGGCTTATGAAACAAGCCAGAACAAACTCATGAGAGAGATTTCCGTTTGATATTTTCGTGGACACGATCGCACGGGCTCGATCCTTACAGTAGACATCAAGTGCAAGGCAGTGCACCCGACATACAAAGCGTCCCCGAGTCGTAGCAAGCTACAAGGACTCTTTAAGACACAATGAGAACCGCTGTAAGTCGACCATCAACAAACGAATCCACTAGATGTCGAACCCCAACCTAACATCATGCATTTGTTGGAAGACTGTCCTATAAGTAACCAATTGAATTCCCACCTAAGAATTCCCGAAATTTCTGGTCATGCAATCTGGTACACGGATACAAGGAGTAATAATCACACAACTCCTATGCTAACCCGTCACTTGTATCACATCCGTCAACACACAACCAGAATCTCGGACCTTCATCTACAACAGACCCTCGTGGTCACAATGATACAAAGTATGGCAGTACTCCCGAACAATCTGCACCAGTACTGGGGACATTGGGGTTATCTCGCCACTACTAGTATTGAAGCAATTACGAACATCCTTCGTTTTGAGATACTAAGAAATCTGAATGATAACGATGTGCTCGAGAATCCCCTGGAGCTCAACTCCTCGGAAGAAAATCAAGTCAGACAGGAGGCACCAAGACAGAACTCCGTCACATCGGCATCATATAGATCCCAAGAATATCCGCATGATCCTAAATTTTTTTTGAGTGAGAAGAGGAGTAGAATTAAATTATTACGTCAAGATTCCTCACGAGAGCATAGAAGAGGAGAAAAAAAGAATCCTACTCTCCGATATATAACTAGACTCAAAGTAGTTTTTCACTAGACTCGACTCGGCCAAGTTCGATCAATCAAGGGGGCTCCTAGGTCGGTACTGCTCTGATACCAACTTGTCACGCCCAAGATGTGATCATATCCTCAATTTGGCACGAGGGCCTCGTCAGGGATAGAAGTGCATCTCGTCGTGTCGCAAGAATGGATATTGTTACAAGTACATGTACTGAAAAGAAGAGATATATAATAGAATTGGCTTACACTCGCCACAAGCTACATCAGAGTCACAACAGTACAATACATATACATCAAGAGTAAGAGCATGGTCCGCCTACGGACGAAAACAAACGAGAAAAGAAGAATGACGTCCATCCTTGCTATCCTAGGCTGCCGGCCTGGAACCCATCCTAGATCGATGAAGACGAAGAAGAAGAAGCAACTCCAAATGAGCAATCAACGTGCTCGCATCAAGTAATCTTTACCTGTACCTGCAACTGGTGTTGTAGTAATCTGTAAGCCACAGGGGACTCAGCAATCTCATTCCCAAAGGTATCAAGACTAGCAAAGCTTAATGGGTGAGGTAAGGTTAAGTGGTGAGGTTGCAGCAGCGGCTAAGCATATATGTGGTGGCTAAACTTACGAGTACAAGAAATAAGAGGGGGAAGATCTACGCATAGCGGACGTGAACTACGGTTGATCAAATGAATGATCCTGCACACCTACCTACGTCAGACATAACCCCACCGTGTCCTCGATCGGAGAAGGAACTCACGAAAGAGACAGTCACGGTTACGCACACAGTTGGCATATTTTAATTAAGTTAACTTCAAGTTATCTAGAACCAGTGTTAAACAAAGTTTCCACGTTGCCACATAACCGCGGGCATGACTTTCCGAAAAGATTTAACCCTGCAGGGGTGCTCCAACTAGTCCATCACAAATTACCACAAGCCGCATAGAAATCCTCAATCACGAAGCTCGCGATCTCGTCGGATTCCCTAGTGGAAAACCTCAACTCTGAGATTACCCAAAGCATCACCGGAATCCCGATGCACAAGATATTCTGTCAAAGGTAAAACTAATCCAGCAAGGCTGCCCGACGTGTCGACGATCCCGATAGGAGCCGCGTATCTCGTTCTCAGGACACGACGGATGGGTCATACTAGGAGAAACCAAACCTCGGGTTTCCCTGCGGTAGCCCCAACGCTATGAAGGGGCTGTCAATCCCTTATAGATTGTTTGCCAAGTGAGAACTGAAAGCAACAAAGTAACAAAGCAAAGTAAAAGCGAGAGTGGAAACGATAGGTGTGAATAGACCCGGGGCCCGTAGTGTTCACTAGTGGCTTCTCTCATGAAAGCAAGTAGACGGTGGGTGAAAGAATTACTGTCGAGAAATTGATAGAACCACGCAAAGTCTTGACGTTATCTATGGCAATGATTATATCTATAGGCATCACGTCCAAAACAAGTAGACCGATACTTTCTGCATCTACTACTATTACTCCACACGTCGACCGCTATCCAGCATGCATCTAGTGTATTAAGTTCATGAGAACAGAGTAATGCCTTAAGAAAGATGACATGATGTAGATGGACAATCTCATCTCTACGATAAAATCCCATCTTGTTACCCTTGATGGCAACAACACGATGCGTGCCTTGCTGCCCCTTCTGTCACTGGGAAAGGTCACCACACGGTATGAACCCAAAACCAAGCACTTCTCCCATTGCAAGAATCATAGATCTAGTTGGCCAAACAAAACCCAAGACTCGGAGAGACTTACAAGGATATCAAATCATGCATATAAGAAATCAGCAAAGACTCAAATAAATATCATAGATAATATGATCACAAATCCACAATTCATCGGATCTCGACAAACACACCGCCAAAGAGGATTACATCGGATAGATCTCCATGAAGATCATGGAGAACTTTGTATTGAAGATCCAAGATAGAGAGAGAAGAAGCCATCTAGCTACTAACTACGTACCCGTAGGTCTGAAGTGAACTACTCACGAGTCATTGGAGGGGCGATGATGTTGATGAAGAAGCCCTCCAACTCCAAAGTCCCCTCCGGTAGGGCACCGGGACGGGTCTCCAGATGAGATCTCGCGGAAACGGAAGCTTGCGGCGGTGGAAAAGTTATTTCGTGGACGCCCTGATTTTTTCTGGATTTTTAGGGAATTTATAGGCCAAAGACCTAGCGCAGGGGAGCGCCAGGGGGGCCACAAGATTGGTTGTCGTGGCCTCCCCCTAGCCGCGGCAACAGGGCTTCTGGGCCCCGTGTGGGCCCACTTGCTTGGCCCTCAAGCCTCCCGATCTTCTTCCATCTGGAAAAAATCATTTCGGGGATTTTATTCCGTTTGGACTCCGTTCCAAAATCAGATCTGAAAAGAGTCAAAATCACAGAAAAACAGGAACTCGCACTTGGCACTGAGTTAATAAGTTGGTCCCAAAAAAGATATAAAGTTAAACAAATCATCCAAAGTTGACAAGATAACAGCGTGAAACCATCAAAAATTATAGATACGTTTAAGACGTATCAAGCATCCCCAAGCTTAACTCCTGCTCGTCCTCGAGTAGGGAAGTGATAAAGAATGATTTTTTTGATGTTTTCATGCTACCTAGCATAGATGTCCTTTGTAACTCCTCTTATGTGACGTGAATGTTCAGATCCATTAGATTCAAAACAATAGTTTGCTATTGACGCGGAGACAATAATAATTCAAGCAAACTAGCAAGGTAATCATGAACTTTCAAAATGACAAGGCCAAAAGAAAGTTATCCCTGCAAAATCATATAGTCTGGCTATGCTCTATCATCATTGCACAACGAATTTAAATCATGCACAACCCCGGTATTGGCCAAGTAATTGTTTTCACACCTTTACTTTCTCAAACTTTTTCAACTCTCACGCAATACATGAGCGTGAGCCATGGTTTTAGCACTATAAGTGGTGTGGAGTGTGGTGGAGGTTGCAAGACAAACAAGGAGAAGATGGTCACATTAACTAGGCATATCAATGAGCTGTGGAGATGCTCATCAATAGATATCAATGTGAATGAGTAGGGATTGCCATACAAATGATGCACTAGAGCTAAGAGTAAGTGAAAGCTCTTAAAGAAAACTAGTGGGTGTGCATCCAACTTGCTTGCTCACGAAGACCTAAGGCAAATTTGTGGAAGCCTATCATTGGAATATACAAGCCAAGTTATATAATGAAAATTTCCCACTAGCTATATGGTGGTGACAAAACGAGAGACTCTCAATCATGAAGATCATGGTTCTTAATATGCAGAAGTGTGGGAAGGTGGTAGCATTGTCCCTTCTCTCTTTTTCTCTCATTTGTTTTGGATGGGCTCTTTGGCTCTTTTTTTTTGGTGGGCATCTTTGGCCTGTTTTATTTTCTCACATGGGACAATCTCCATCAATGATGATCATCACACTTACAACTCAAAACTTAGAGCAACGATGACTCTATATGGAATGCCTTCGGTAGTGTACCGTGACAATGATCTAGCGTGGCATGGACATTAATGGAAACATCATGCTAGCTATCTTACGATCATGCAATGGCAATGTAGACGTGGTGGCACATGTCATGGTGGTAGTTGCATGGCAATATATCTCTAAATGACTTTGAAAAAGCCATAGTAGGTAGGTATGGTGGCTGTTTTGAGGGAGGCTATTGGTGGGTTTTGTGCACCGGCGAAAGTTGCACGACACTAAAGAAAATAGTGATGGTGGAAGGTGAAAGTGCATCTAAACCATGGACTCAACATTAGTCATGAAGAACTCATATACTTGTTGCAAAAGTTTTATTAGTAATCAAAACAAAGCATTCAACGCATACTCTTAGGGGAAGGGTTGGTAGGTATAAATCATCGCACGATCCCGACCGCCACACAAAGGATGACAATCAATAGACTAATCATGCTCAGACTTCATCACATAGCGGTTCACCATACGTGCATGCTACGGGAATCACTAACTTCAACACAAGTATTTCTAGATCCACAAAACCTTACTAATATAACTTCAATATTACCATAACCACAACTCAAAACTAGTTGAGATGAATCAAACTTCTCTAACTATTCAATGCACATGAAGGTGGAAGTTTTCGTATCCCTTTGGATAACTACCCCTTTTGAGACTACTTTCATAGCATGGATCAACTACCAAGCCATGCACCGCCGTGCTATAAAAGATATAAGTGAAGCACACAGAGCAAAAGCAACTAGCTCAAAAGATATAAGTGAAGCACATGTGAGCTGAATTGTCTACCAAAGGATATAAGTGAAGCTCGACAAAATCACGGTGAGGGCATGTCTCTCTATCTAGGTGTGCAGCAAGGATGATTGTGACACAACAAAAATAAAAGACTCCTATGATACAAGATGCTCCAAGCAAAACACATAACATGTGGTGAATAAAAATATAGCCCCAAGTAACGTTACCGATGGATTGAAGATGAAAGAGGGGATGGCTTCCCGGGGCATCCCCAAGCTTAGGCTTTTACGGCATCCTTGAATCATCTTGGGTGCCTTGGGCATCCCCAAGCTTGAGCTCTTGCCACTCTTTATCTTTTTGTCCATAAGAACTTCACCAAAAACTTGAAAACTTCACAACACGAAACTTAAACAGAAACTCGTGATAACATTAGTATAAGAAAGAAAACCACCACTTCCTTAGGTACTATAGCAAACTTAAATTCTACTTATGTTGATGTTGGGTTACTGTATTTTCAATCTTCCATGGCTAATACCCCCCGATACTATCCATAGTTTCATCAAAATAAGCAACCAACTCAACAAAAACAGAATCTGTTAACAGCAGACCAGTCTGTAGAAATCTGTATACTTCGTATTATTCTGTTACTTCAAAAATTCTGAAAACTTTCGAAAGTCTGAAGAATTTGTGTAGAAATCAGAATCAAAAAGAATCAACTCAAAATCTCTTACATAAAAAAAAATGAAAATTCCTTTCGTGAGCAGAAAGTTTATGTCTTTTCCAGCATGACCAAACGATCATCCCCAAGACTAATCATAACGGTTTTGCTTGGCACAAACGCAAAAAGAAACACAAAAAACACAATCATAACAGAATTATGAAAGTGTGGAAAACACAAAACAGAAAGAAAAAGGATAGATTCGTTGGGTTGCCTCCCAACAAGCGCTATTGTTTAACGCCCTTAGCTAGGCAAAAGATGATGGAATCACGTATAGTCATCCTTGGTGCTCAAACCATAAGTAGCCCTCATCATAGATTCATAAGGAAATCTTATTTTCTTTCTAGGAAAATGCTCCATGCCCTTCTTTAGGGGAAACTGAAATCTAATATTCCCTTCCTTCATATCGATGATAGCACCAATAGTCCTTAGGAAAGGTCTACCAAGAATAATGGGACATGAAGGATTGCAATCTATGTCAAGTACAATGAAATCCACGGGTACATAGTTATTATTTGCAACAACAAGAACATCATCGATCCTTCCCATGGGTTTCTGGACAGTAGAATCCGCAAGATGCAAATTAAGAGAACACTCTTCAATCTCATGAAAACCAAGAATATCACATAAAGACTTTGGAATCGCGGAAACACTAGCACCCAAATCACACAAAGCATTGCACTCATAGTTTTTGATCTTGATTTTGATAGTAGGTTCCCACTCATCATGAAGTTTTCTAGGTATAGAGACTTCTAGTTCGAGCTTCTCTTCAAGAGATTTCATCATAGCATCTACGATATGCGCGGTAAAGGCTTTGCTTTGGCTATAAGCATGTGGAAAGTTTGCAATGGATTGCATCAAAGAAATGCATTCAAACAAGGAGCAACTATCATAATTGAATTCCTTGAAATCCAAAGTGGGAGTTTCATTACTACCCAAAATTTTGATTTCTTCTACTCCACTCTCCACACCTTTATCATCAAGATAGGTGAACTCCGAATCATGGGGGTGTTTTTCAACCAATGTGGATTCATATCCAGCCCCTTCATCAATAGGTTTGACACGTGAAAAAAAATATTCAAGAGGAGTCACATCAAGCACTTTAAGATCTTCGTGATTTGCATCACTAGAATGCACCCTTTTAAACCATTCATGCCTAGCGCGAATTTGGGCGGTTCTTTCTTTGCTCTCATTCATGGAGACATGCATAGCTTTCAAAGTTTCATCCAAGTTGACCTTTGGAGGAGCACATCTAACTTTCAAAGCATCAATATCAGAAGACATCCTATCAACGCTCTTAGGCAAATCGTCAATTTTGATTAGTTTTTCCTCTATGGACGCATTGAAAATCTCTTGAGAGTTGATGAACTCTTTGATATTACTCTCTAAATCAGAGGGTAATTTGTTGTGATTTCCATAAGTATTGTTGTAGGAATTTCCATAATTGTTAGAGGAGTTACTAGGAAAAGGCCTAGGAACATAGTTTCCTCTAAAAGCATTGTTGTTGCCAAAATTGTTCCTACCAACAAAATTAACGTCCAAACTAGCGTTGTTACTCTCAACGAAGGAAGATAGTGGCATGTCATTAGGATCTAAAGGAGCGTTCCTACTAGCAACCAAATTCATCAACTCGTCCATCTTAGCACTAAGCGAGTTAATTTCTTCTATAGCGTGTACCTTTTTGCTAGCAGGTGACCTTTCAGTGTGCCACTGAGAGTAGTTGGTCATGATATTGTCTAGGAGTTTTGTAGCGTCTCCTAACGTGATTTCCATGAATGTTCCACCTAAGGCGGAGTCCAAGATATTGCGAGAGGCAAAATTCAAGCCAGCGTAAAAGATTTGTATAATCATCCACAAACTCAAGCTATGAGCGGGACAATTTCTAATCATTAACTTCATCCTCTCCCAAGATTGTGCAACGTGTTCATGATCAAGTTGCTTGAAATTCATGATATCGTTACGTAAGGAGATAATCTTAGTCTGCGGAAAATACTTGGATATGTAAGCATCTTTGCACTTATCCCAATAATCGATACTATTTTTAGGCAAAGAAGAAAACCAAGTTTTTGCGTGATCTCGCAACGAGAAAGGCAAAAGCTTCAACTTAATCACGTCATTATCCACATCTCTTTTCTTTTGCATATCGCAAAGCTCAATGAAGGTATTGACATGGGATGCGACATCTTCACTAGGAAGGCCAGAGAAATTCTCTTTCATAACAAGATTCAGCAAAGCTGCGTTGATTTCATACGATTCCGCACTAGTGGCGGGAGCAATCGGAGTACTAATAAAATCATTATTATTGGTACTCAAGAAGTTGCAAAGTTTGGTGTTTTCAGCCATGATGACTTCAACAAACAAACAAGCACACAAGCAAGCAAGAAAACCGGCAAAGGAAAACGGCAAAAAGGCAAAAGAAAAAGGCAAAGGAGAAAAGCAAAAGAGAAAGGCAAATGAAAATGGCAAATGTGAAGTGGGGGAGAGGAAAACGAGAGGCAACTGGCAAAAAAACTAAATGCAAGAGATGAGTTTGTGAGACCTACTTGGATAGATCTCTCCTTCCCCGACAATGGCGCCAGAAATACTTCTTCTACTGCAACAAAAGACCTTCCAACGGCGCCAGAAACGAGCGTGCTGACGGGAGACTATTCTTGTCTTGATACTCCTCAGCAACGGCACCAGGAATCCTTCTGCTACGGCTACGCCTTTAGGGACTTCCTAGGCAAATATGCAAAGGATTCCCCCGTGGCCTTGGAGCCTTCCGTTGGTGTTCCCTCGAAGCGGAAAGGGTGATGTAGCACAGCGGCAGTAAGTATTTCCCTCAGTTTTGAGAAACAAGGTATCGATCAAGTGAAGGAATATCAGAAGTACCTGCACAAACACAAAGAGCTTGCTCCCAACACTATGAATGGGTTGTCAATCCCATATAGATTGTTTGCCAAGTGAGAACTGAAAGCAACAAAGTAACAAAGCAAAGTAAAAGCGAGAGTGGAAACGATAGGTGTGAATAGACCCGAGGGCCGTAGTGTTCACTAGTGGCTTCTCTCATGAAAGCAACTAGACGGTGGGTGAATGAATTACTGTCGAGCAATTGATAGAACCAAGCAAAGTCGTGATGTTATTTATGGCAATGAATATATCTATAGGTATCATGTTCAAAACAAGTAGACCGATACTTTCTGCATCTACTACTATTACTCCACACGTCGACCACTATCTAGCATGCATCTAGTGTATTAAGTTCATGAGAATAGAGTAACGCCTTAAGCAAGATGACATGATGTAGATGGACAATCTCATATCTACGATAAAAGCCCATCTTGTTACCCTTGATGGCAACAACACGATGCGTGCCTTGCTGCCCCTTCTGTCACTGGGAAAGGTCACCACACGGTATGAACCCAAAACCAAGCACTTCTCCCATTGCAAGAATCATAGATCTAGTTGGCCAAACAAAACCCGAGACTCAGATAGACTTACAAGGATATCAAATCATGCATATAAGAAATCAGCAAAGACTCAAATAAATATCGTAGATAATCTGATCACAAATCCACAATTCATCGGATCTCGACAAACACACCGCCAAAGAGGATTACATCGGATAGATCTCCATGAAGATCATGGAGAACTTTGTATTGAAGATCCAAGAGAGAGAAGAAGCCATCTAGCTACTAACTACGGACCCGTAGGTCTAAAGTGAACTACTCACGAGTCATTGGAGGGGCGATGACGTTGATGAAGAAGCCCTCCAACTCCAAAGTCCCCTCCGGCAGGGCACCGGGAAGGGTCTCAAGATGAGATCTCGCGGAAACGGAAGCTTGCGGTGGCGGAAAAGTGTTTTCGTGGACGCCATGATTTTTTCTGGATTTTTAGGGAATTTATAGGCCAAAGACCTAGGGTAGGGGAGCGCCAGGGGGGCCACAAGCATGGTTGCCATGGCCTCCCCCTGGCCACGACAACAGGGCTTGTGGGCCCCGTGTGGGCCCACTTGCTTGGCCCTCAAGCCTCCCGATCTTCTTCCGTTCTGGAAAAATTATTTCGGGGATTTTATTCCGTTTGGACTCCATTCCAAAATCAGATCTGAAAAGAGTCAAAAACACGGAAAAAACAGGAACTGGCACTTGGCACTGAGTTAATAAGTTAGTCCCAAAAAAGATATAAAAGGTAAACAAAACATCCAAAGTTGACAAGATAACAGCGTGAAACCATCAAAAATTATAGATACGTTTGAGACGTATCATGGCCCCGTAGTCTGCCAATTTGGACCAACACTCATGAGGAGCACTGGCCCGGGGGTTGATTAAATTTTCTCGGGTTAATTACTCCCTATGCAGTTCATTAGTGATTAGGCAAAAGTAGTACCAAAGTTGGGCCTTGCCAGACCAGCTTTAATCTAAAACGAATTATCAAGGGGGTCCCCGTAACAACCCCGATCGTGTTAGGAGCGCTCATTTATGGAACATAACACCGCTAGCCGAAACTAAGGGGGCAAAGGTGGAACAAAACACCAGGCTAGAAAGGCCGAGCCTTCCACCTTTTACCAAGTATATAGGTGCATCAATTTAAATAGCATTAATATGGTGATATAACAAGGAACGCATGTTATCACATGAAAGCAACTACACATGCAACTAGCAACGCTAACACAGGGTTAAGCAAGCGGTAACATAGCCAATCAGTGGTTTGCTAGGTCGAACAGGTTGAAGGTTATCATGGCATTGTTGAGAGGCTGATATGTAACATGTGGTAGGCAACGAGACATAAACGGTAGAAACGGTAAAACTAGCATGGCAATGATAGTAATGGTATCTGGGGAAATGGTCATCTTGCCTGAGATCCCGCTTGGGAGAAGAACAACTCCATGAAGCCAGCGAACCAACATAGTCGAACGAGTCCTCACATTCCGACACGCTTGCGGAACGCTATCGAGACGGAGCAAACTGGAAAGAAACATCAACACAAATATTCACCACACGATGCACAACATGATGCACAACCTACTATGATGCATGATCAGTTCAAGGATGCACGGCATGGCATGGCATGGCAATTCACCTCACACAAACTCTACAAATTAAGTGAAGCTCGATATGCAACGAGTTGCATATCGACGAAACTCCACGTTTAATTATTTAATTCACTCCCGTTTATTTACACGACAATATTAAATTGTTGTTAACATGGCAAGGGGTGAAGCGGGTAATTCTACAAGTCATCCTAGACGGTTAACACGCGGAGCATAGATCAGAGCTACGTCACAAGAAACATGCAACACAATATATCATGCCATGAATGCGTCATGCATGCGAGTTAAAACATCACAGGCAAGAAGAGGAAAGAAGCATGTGTCGCCACGACGAGCGAAAGGGAACCATGGCGGCAAGACGGAAACGATGCCACGGCAACGTTCCTATCCCGATAACTCGTCGAGATATCGTGCCAACATATAGGAAGCGTGTGCGTGGAAAACCAAATAATGATGGGGTGATCCCGTTTATCGAGTTCCCATGTGTCGAGGGCACAACAAAAGAAGAACATGTGCAACGGACAAACATACGACGCAACATACGGTACATCTCATACATCACATGCACACGTTCATGACACGTTCCATTGGTATACCTTCGAAGCGTGCGATTTGGAGGGGTTCGAGTCATCGCGGTGTGAGCATAGGTCGTCGTGGAAGTCGAGGTACTCGGATCTCGTCGACGGTAGTCGTTCTCTCGGCGTCGTGGTTCACGGTCTTCGGAGACGGTAGTCGAACTCGTTTCCGAAGATGATAGGGGTCGTCGAGGACGTCGTGGTTCTCGTGAACTTGTCGACTCCACGGCGGCGGGGATGGTCTACGTGGTGACGACAACATAAGCAAGCAACAACAATCTACCTCGGCAACAGCAAAACGACAACAACTAGCATCTGGCAGCAAGAGCTACAAGCTACCTAGCAAGCAAGCAACAACTAGGCAGCAAGCAACCTACAAACAACAATGCAGCTAGCATCTAACACCACAAGAAACTAACACAGGCAAGAAGCTAAGCAACAACTAAAGCTACTGGCATCTACTAGTAACAGCCTCGGCAAGCAGGTAGCGGCTAGCATCAGGCAGCAGCAACGACACGCATCACCAACAACGCGCTACGGCACATCATGGCGGCAGGCAGCAAAACTTCAGCAGGCAAGCACATCAACTGCTTGCGGCATCAGGCATGCAGGCAACCAGCGAGCAAGCAACAGCTAACGCAACCGGCAAGCAGCAGAGCAATCGGCAGCAGCAACATCACACTAGGCAGCAGCATCGCCTAGCAGCGGCAAGGACGGGGGCGCGCGGGACGAAGGCGGCTCGGCGACAGCAATCGGAGGAGGAGGCCGGGCCCTCGAGGGGCGGCTCGGCAGGGAACATGAGGCGGCTCGTGGGGGCGTCCACGGTGGGGCGGCGCGGGGCCACGACGCGAGTTCGGCCTATTGCAGGAGGGCGGCGGCAGCACAGGGCCGACGCGGGGAGCTCGGGCAGCGGCGACGCGTCGACCTGGGAGCTGCAGGCGGGCACGGCGAGCCGCTGGTGGCGAGGGGAGGCGAGGAGGTCGGGGCGAGGCAAGGCCATGGGGGCGCAGGGATCGGGCAAAGGGGGAGCAGGGCAAGCCGCGGCGGGGCAGCTCGGGAGAGGGAGGAGGAAATGGGAGGAAAGGGGAATCAGGGGAGGAAGGAGACGCTGGGGAGGACGGCGCTGCGGGAGGACGAGGGACGAGGGGAATCGGGAGGAGAGCCTCCTAGCGCTAGGGCTCGGGAGCTCGGCTGCGGCCCAAGTGGCCACAAGCTGGGTTCGCTCTTCCTATTTGTTTTTTTACTTTTAAAACAGAAAATCAAACAAAATGAAAAAGGTTGAAACAAAATAAAAATAAATGCTTTTGACTCCTTTGAAAAAATATACCCCAACTATAAAATAGCTTGGGCATTTTTTTTAAAACGAATAAAAATAAAACCTTTTGAAGAATTAAAATTAAACCCCCTTTTTTTAAGAATAAAAATAAACCCCTTTTATAAATAAAATGAGACTCTAGTTTTTTTGAAATAAAACAAAAGAAGAAATAAAAGAAAAACCCAAGGCTTGCCCCCACATTTAATAAAAGGATTTTTAAAAGAAGACAAACTTTTTTAAATAGGGGTTAAAATGGAAACTTTAGCAAAACCACAAAAAATGAAATAAGAGGGGAGTGAAGGGGTGAGAAGGTTTTAGGTCCGCGGTGCAACAGGGTTTGAAGCGGCTGTGTTGCACCCACTCTCATCACGCCAACGAACAACGCCACACACAAGGCACTAACACCCACAACAAGGAGCAACAAGCAACACCGACAAAACACAGTTGACATGATGCCATGCATGATGCGATGATGCAAACTAAATGAAGATGCAACAAATAAAACTAATCACCCGATAGAAACAGAAATAAAGGGGAATCCTCTGGGGCGTCGGTCTCAGGCTGTCACATGTATTTTATTTGAGTTTACTTCAAGTTTGCTATGATCGTATGTTAAACAAAATTTTGAGTTGCCACATAACCGCGTGCACGACTTTCCGAAAGATTTAACCCTGTATGGGTGCTCCAACTCATCCATCACAAACTAGCCACAAGATGCATGGAAAACCTCAACGACGAATAACCCGTAGTCTCCTCGGAATCCCGATGGAAAAACTCAACCTCAAGATAGCCCAAAGTATCCTGAGAATCCCGGTGCACAAGACGTTCGATAAAGGTAAAATGAATCCAGCCAGACCACCCGATGTGTCAACAAACCCGATAGGAGCCGCGTATCTCGTTTTCAGGACACGACGGATAAGCAAAGCGTACGGTGGCCCAATAGAAATTTCCCGAGTTGCCCCGGGTTGGCCCCGCACGGTGCTCTAGTTTGGACCAACACTCATGAGGAGCACTGACCCCGGTTGTTGATTAATTCTTCGCGGTGCCGGCGAGTCCCTCTGCATTTTATTAGTTATTAGGGAAATGTAGTACCAATGTTGGGCCTTGCGAGAAGAGTTTTATCCTAAAATGAAAACCAAGGGGGTCCCATAACAACCCCAAGCAGGTTAGAAGTGCTCGTTATGGAACATAACACATGTACACAAGTAACTAGGGCGGCAAAGGTGGAACAAAACACTGAGCAAAAGGCCAAGCCTTCCACCCTTTACCAAGTATATATGTGCATTAAATTAAATAGGAATAATAATGTGATATCCCAAAATATCCATGTTGTCGCTTGGAAACAACTGCACCTGCAACTAGCAACGCTATAAGAAGGGTTGAGCAAGCGGTAACATAGATGTTAGAGCATATTTCTCCATATGTGGTTTTGGTAATTGATGACATTCCCTATGGACTAATGGTTGCCTTAAGTTATATTCGAAGGATTTGTCCATATGCACTTCTTGAAGTCCATCTGTTGGTGTCAAGGAGTTTATATGATGACCAAGGTGGTATTCAAGGTATTATCCAAAGATTGGTCAAAAAGACACAAGGTTGATCAAGACTAAGCAAATAGTAAATCAAGATGATCAACACATAAAGTGTACAAGATATACCGAGAGGGATCAATTTACCCCATGTTATGATAAGCATTGTCCATAACGCTTTTGTATACTAACCCATGGTCCTTGTGAGAGTTCTATGTGGGGTTAGGTGTATCTCCATGGGTTTGCGTCAAGAGGAAGATCTCATTCAACCTATGAAGGATGACATCAAGTGGTGATCGTCATCAAGATGGAGGTCCGCAAGTTCAAGTGGAGCATCACGAAGGTATCATACTTGAAGCTTGTCGTCCATTGTGGTGGCAATGGACTTGTGAAGATGTGCTGAAGAGTGCCTCACCCATAGTGAGTATGGGGGAGCAATCAACTAGTCTTCGTCAAACCAAGGCAATCATGAAAGGTGGTCCATCTTGAGGAAGCCAAGATCATCATCACCTAGCTCAATAGGACTAGGTGCAAGTTATATGTTTGCCCTTGATAGGTTTTCTATTTTAGGATAGATTGACGTACTATCAAGAGGGGCTCTCAAGTGAGTAGCTTGATCGTATCGTTCGTTGAGAGCTCAAACCATTTGCATCCTTGCATCGTATTTCTTGGTTTTTGTTTGGTGTTTATCTTTGTGAGTTCAAGAGCTTATGGTCATCTTCATGACAAGCTCGAATTCATAAAAAATGGAGTCCATATGCATCTTCTATGATGTTTTTGAAGTTGGAAGTTTTTGTCGGTCCTTCATTCATAGAGTTCTCACTTTTCTATATCATTGGCATTTTCATAACTACACGTTCTTAAGATTTTATTTCGCTGTTGGATAGCTCTTGTCATTGTGAATTCAACAAGCTTGAGTTTGCTCGATTCGGAATTCGTATGCGAAAGTTAGAGTAGTTTCGGTATCCAACGGTACTACCGCTCGTGGTGTCAGCGGTAGTACCGCTCCTATAGCGGTAGTACCGCTCCCTCAGACATTCTGGGAGCGGTAGTACCGCTCCGGGCAACCGTTGGGGTCTCCATTTAAGTTGTGGAGATTGCCCCGACCATTTGTGGTCACCTCGAAGCCATATGCCATTGTGGTGAAGCTTCGTGGTGTTGTTGGGAGCCTCCAATTAAGTCGTGGAGATTGCCCGGCCTTGTTTGTACGGGTTCGGTGACCGCCCTCAAGGGTCCCTTAGTGGAATCACGACATCTTGCATTGTGCGAGGGCGTGAGGATATTACGGTGGCCTTAGTGGCATCTTGGGGAGCATTGTGCCTCCACACCGCTCCGAACGGAGATTAGCATCCGCAAGGGTGTGAACTTCGGGGTACATCATCGTCTCCGCGTGCCTCGGTTATCTCTTACCCGAACCCTTTACTTATGCACTTTACTTTGTGATAGTCATATTGTTTCTTGTCATATATATTGCTATCACTTAGTTGTTTATCTTGCTTAGCATAAGTTGTTGGTGCACATAGGTGAGCCTACTTGTTTTAGGTTTTGTGCTTGACAAATTAAATGTTAGTTATATTCTGCATTTGTTCAAGCCTAAACCATAATTATTTTAAAGCGCCTATTTACCCCCCTCTAGGTGACATCCACGTCCTTTCAATTGGTATCAGAGCTAGGTCTCTCTTTATTAGGTTTAACCACCTGGAGAGTAAGGATGTCGACTAGGGGTTTAGGATTCTGTGACACTCTTAGTTTCGATGGCACAAATTTTGATGTTTGGGTAATTCACATGCTTAACCACTTTAGGGTCATGGACCCAAATTTGAAGTGAATTGTAGATATGGGTTTTTCTCCTTCAAAGGATTCTCAAAATATATCTTTAGAGGATGAGAAAAACTCTTATCTCAATGCTCAAGCTTCTAATGTGCTTTTGATGCTTTGAGCAATGTAGTTATATTTCAACTCATGCCATTCCGGGATGCGCATGAGTTGTGGACAAAGCTTCAAGATAAATATGGTACGTCCAAGATTTGTGGGAATGATTGTTCTCCCTCCACCTCCGGTCGTGTGGTCTTCTCAACTTCATCTACTTCACCTACATGTGGATTGCCACAAGGTAATGCTATGGTGAGTAGTGGAGATCATTGCAATGATGATAGTGGGCTTATTTTTGATGATCCTTCATCACTATATTATTCCAATGCTTCATCTTTGGGCGTTAACACTTTGAGCACTCTAAATGTTTTACATGCTTGTGTTGATAGTCCGTGCATATCATGTAAAAACTGCTTTTCTAAATCTCATGATGATATGCTTTCTATATGTTGTTGCCATGATAACAATGTATCTATTTCCTCGAGTTGTTGTGCTAACAATGTAGAGGAAATCCATCACTCCTTGGAACAATATGTGGCCTTAAATGATGCTTCAAGGGATCCCACATCATCTTCTATTGTTTCTCACTTTTGCCTTATGGCTAAGGCTTCAAAGGTATCTCCTACTTTGAATCCAATATATCTCATGATGATGATGTTGATGATAATGAGGATGAGTATAAACATGAAGAGAGTGATGATATTGCATCCTTAATAATTAAGGGTGAAATGATTTTTAAATCTCTTTCTAAGAATAAACTTGCTTGTTCCAACTTCATGGAAATCATGTCTATTGCCACTGAGGGAAAGAAATATATTGAGGAATTGGAAGCTCATCTCGAGGAGCATGAGGCCACCATTGAGAGAATGGAATGTCATAAGCATGATTATGCTAATGAGATCGCGGAGCTATCTCAAGCTCTTGAAAATGAACAAACCACCAATGAATCTCTTGAGGAGACCTTTGCTCTAGAATTATCTAGATTAAAGGAATCTCATGATAGAGCTCTCAAGGTGGTTAATAATTTTAGAACTAAAAATGATAAGCTTGAAGTTGCACATGCTAAACTCCTTGAGGACCATGAGCACCTCGAAAATGGCTCAAGGGCTATTAAGAGTTTGCTCATCGAACTCACCGAGTCTCATGCTCAACTTGAAGGTCATATGCTAAATAGCTTGCCAAGTTGCCTTCTCCTCTCATTGTTAATAATGATGCTTGTGCTACTAACTCTATTTCTTGTGAAGCATCCATTTTAAAGGAGAATGTTGAGCTAAGGGCTCAACTTGAGTTGCTATCTAGCAATTATGGGAAATCGTAAGAAAGTCATATAATGCTCACAAGCTCTCATGATGATCTTCTAGTATCCCATAATGTGCTAAAATTATCTCATGAGGCTACTACTACCAAGGTAACATCAAGTAAGCCTCATGTGGACATTAGCACTACTTCTAGTCAAAATGCTATATTGCCATGTGCTAGTCCTCGTAATTCATCTACTCATAATGTTGCTACATCTTGTGATGAATTACTTTCCTTGCCTTGTTGCTCTAACAATGAAGCTTATACTTCCTCTAGTTCTCGTCTTTATACTAACCATGTAGAGGAAATCGAAGAGCTCAAGGCCCAAGTCACTTCATTGAAGAAAGATTTGGGAAAGAGTCAGGAAGGGATGTCCACACTCAACAATGTCTTGTGTGGGCAAAAATCCCCAATTGACAAAGGTGGACTTTGGTTCAACTCTAACAAGAATAACAAGTCCAAAAGCTTCAATAAGAAGGGCCAAGAACAAGTCAATAATTCTGCCAAGAATGTTTGCTTCAAGTGCAAAATTGAAGGGCACCATGTTAGATCTTTCCCATTAAAGAAGAAGCCCAAAGTCACAAGCAACAAGGGAAGCGACCACAAGTTCAATCACATACTCAACTTCAAGTTGAAGAAAGGCCTCTTCCCAAGAAGACCCAATCCAACATTCCTCAAGTTGAGAAATCATTTGGGAAGAAAGTAAAGGGTAGATGTTGCTACTTATGTCGTGAGAAGGGTCACTTCGCTTCTTCTTGCACGAGAGATAATTTATCCAACCCAATCATTATTGATGATATCTATTCTCTTGGGAAGGATAAGGTTGGCAATGTGTTTGCCAAGTTTGTTAGTACTCAAAGTGGTGTCAAGAAAAGAACCATTTGGGTAGCCAAGCCTATTGTGACTAACCTCTTAGGACCCAACGTGGTTGGGGACCAACAAGCTCAAACTGGATCAATAGGTGATCGTTGAGGACATTGGAGACTTGGTTCCATCTTGAAGAATTAAGGGACCTTAGTAATTCATATTATCTCAAGTCAAGTCATTTGGATTATGGAGTTTCTATCTTACATCCAATGTGCCTCCTTACGGTAACTTTTACTTAAATTGATTACATTGTTAGTTACTTTCCCCTTTGCATAATGTGGTTTTGTACCATGCATATGTTTGTATATGTTGTGCTTCCAACTTGCTTATCTTGAGTAATCAAGTATGTGTATATCTGTTTGCACATCATGTACATGTGAGTCTTGTATTGAGCCTCTTTGCATCTTGTTTTTACCTTTGTTGGTTATTTTGAGAGATTAATGGATTATCCCATTGTGGGGGAGTGATGTGCTCTGCGCACCTCACAATCCTATATATGTGTATACAAGAGTAATACCACTTAGTATTGATATTACAAGTTTATCTAGTCTCTAGCTAGTATGTCCTGCTCATGAGGAATTCAGATTCTAAATGGTCCATTAATTAGTTCTTGTTGGGTTTCATTTGCCACTTGTTAATAATGATAGGTTATCACATTATGGGAGAGTAATATGCTATGTGCATATTACAAGCCTAGAAAATGTGTATATTTGAGGTATTGCCACTTAATGTTGATATTGTGAATTATCTTGTTCCTAGGTGGCATGTTAGCTCTACAAGTGCCATTTGCTTGCATTTTAGGAGTAAAGATGATTTTGGATATTTTTGCAATCTACTAATGGAAATTGTTTCCAAATACTTCTTTTCCTTTGACAATTGGTATTCCCTTCATGTGGTAGAAATTGCTAATCATCTTTACATTGGATTTTATGTATCATTTGTCTTCCTTGCCTCTTGTGGATTGGTTTGAACATGTCTTGTGTTTCTATAGATATAGAGAAAGTGATGATACCATCGTGTGCATTTTGTATTCAAATGGAAATTCTATATAATGCACATCTCTTGGGGGAGCTATCCTATTTTCTTTGGAACACGCTCTTTATACGTCTATCATAAAATCTTTTGATCCCCATCAAGTGTGTGTTGATGGGAGGCAAGTCTTGCTTTTTATGATGCTTTGTGCCATCATGAAAATTTGTAGAGGGTTTGGTTTGTTTGGAACCTAGTTCTTTTGGAAACTAGATACCTCGTGTTTGTTTTCCTTCAATTGGTATCTTGTTTCCTTTTGTCTGGCTGTGTCAATGGATATCATTCTTTGATGTATCTTTTAATTGGTATCTTTCTAGTGATAATTTTTCGTTTGGTATTTTATTTTCACTTGATACCTTGTCTTTTGGTGTCTTATCAACTACATGTTGATTTGATTTTTGAATGCCTTGAGCATGCATATTTACTATATACATATAGTTTCTTTTGCATGCTTTCTTTCCTTGACCCGATATATAGGGGAAACTCCACCTTGTCATAAATTGGCTAAAGTGTGCATGAAATTCAATTTCGTATGAATATGCACATATTTATGTGGAGTTTGTCCTATATATTATTGGTTTTCTAACTCTTTGGTCCCAATGAGTTTGGGCACCATTTTGTTTGTGTTGTTGTTCTAGAAACAATGGGAGATGCCTTGGATGCTCAGCTCACCTACAAGGAAGGTGTTGACACCATGGACTTATTGGAGCCAAGCTAGGATGATAGATGAACCATTATCTACTACATCAATCCAATGCTATCTCGATAAAAAGTATCTACTTTATGCATACATTTCTTGCATTCAACCTTTCGTAGGTTGCATAATGGCATGAAATTCTTGATTCGTTCTTGTGGTACTTGTTTCCTTCCTCAAAGCATCCGAATGATGATGTCTTATTGCTAGTTGGGATGTCTTTGATGTTCATAAGTTGGAAGTTCATATTGTACAATAAGAAAATATTAGGCCATGTGCTATGCTTTCAAGCAAAGATCTTATTGGTATTATTTATGACCTCCTTTTGGATATATTGTTTGTTCCTTCTTGTAACCATTTCGTGTGTACATCCGTCTTTGTGGATATATATCATCATGATTGTCTTCTACCTAGAATGTTTTACACATGAGATAAGTTACATGTCTAGTTGATATCGTCTTTTCTTTCACGTCCACCGTTGCATTTCCTTTTTTAGTTTTTGGTGGCTTCATGAAAGGATTTGTCTTGAGCGCGGATCTTTTATCCTTGCACCTTCATGCACTCGTTGGTGGTGAAGATTATTTTTCCTCATACCAGTCTTGACAAGGGTGTTGACATTTTGGTTGGTATCCCTTCTCTTGACAAGGTTATTATTTCCTTTCTTCACCATGGGTTGTCAGAAGCGTTGGTTCTCAATTTGCTTATTAGTAAGCTGGTGAACCTATTTTCTAGTAGTGTGTGTGTGGGAAGGATATGTCTTGCACTTTGTACTTATTTCTTCAATACTATATTGATGAGTAATGCTCATCCTCACCTTAGTCTTCTCAAGTGCCTTGCCATGACTCACACACATCATTTTGGTTGAGTCTACTCTTAAGTTGCCTCTTTTACATGTTGCTCAATCATTTGTTTTGTGCAAGCGATATACTTATTGTCTCATCTATTTTCTTGCACTTGTTGTGTGCTTTTATTAATTTTGGGGGAGCAATGATCCTATTTTGTGCACTTGTATCAAATACAAAGAAAATCTTATTAGTGCACAAATCATGGGGAGCTTCTCTAGTTTTGATAAAACACACTATTGTCCTGATCATAATATCTTTTATTCATGTGGTTCAAAGGATCATATGATTGCTTGTTTCTATTGGTATCTTTTGATTGTGTGCTTATCTCGTTTGTATGTCTTTGTAACATATGATCCTTCTTGCAATCTTTGGGTCCTCGATATAGTTTGTTTTCCTCCAACGTTTATCATTGTATTTGTGTATTTATTTGCACTATTGTTGAGAAGAACACACTTTTTGGAGGACCACCTACTATATTGGCTTTCTAAACTTTTTGTCCATTTTGGCAACGATGCCAATGGGGAGAAGTTTAGGGAGTTTAGTTTGGTGATGCATAGAGGGTTTTGCTTTTATTGCTTAAGCATTTATATCTTATACGCATGCATGTGTGTTATTGTTTAAGTATGTGTGCACTTGGTTATGCTTATTTCCTTATATAAACTCTCTTATACTGATTTTCATCAATTACCAAAATGGATGAGATTGTTAGAGCATATTTCTCCATATGTGGTTTTGGTAATTGATGACAATCCCTATGGACTAATGGTTGCCTTAAGTTATATTTGAAGGATTTGTCCATAGGCACTTCTTGAAGTCCATCTGTTGGTGTCAACGAGTTTATATGATGACCAAGGTGGTATTCAAGGTATTATCCAAAGATTGGTCATAAAGGCACAAGGTTGATCAAGACTAAGCAAATAGTAAATCAAGATGACCAACACACAAAGTGTACAAGATGTACCGAGAGGGATCAAGTGATCCCATGGTATGGTAAGCATTGTCCATAACGCTTTTGTATACTAACCCATGGTACTTGTGAGAGTTCTATGTGGGGTTAGGTGTGTCTCCATGGGTTTGCGTCAAGAGGAAGATCTCATTCAACCTATGAAGGATGACATCAAGTGGTGATCGTCATCAAGATTGAGGTGTCCAAGTTCAAGTGGATCATCACGAAGATATCATACTTGAAGCTTGCCCTCCATTGTGGTGGCAATGGACTTGTGAAGATGTGTTGAAGAGTGGATCACCCATAGTGAGTATGGGGGAGCAATCTACTAGTCTTCGTCAAACCAAGGAAATCAAGAAATGTGGTCCATCCCGAGGAAGCCAAAATCATCATCATCTAGATCAATAGGACTAGGTGCAAGTTATAGGTTTGCACTTGATAGGTTTTCTATTTTAGGATAGATTGTCGTACTGTCAAGGGGGGCTCTCAAGCGAGTAGCTTGATCGTATCATTCGTTCAGAGCTCAAACCATTTTCATCCTTGCATCATATTTCTTGGTTCTTGTTTTGTGTTTCAATTTGTGAGTTGTAGAGCTTATGGTCATCTTCATGACAAGCTCGAGTTCATCGAAAACGGAGTCCATATGCATCTTATATGATGTTTTCGATGTTGGAAGTTTTTGCGGGTTCTTCATTCATAGAGGTCTCATTCCTCTATATCATTGGCATTTTCATAACTGCATGTTCTTAAGATTTTATGTCGCTGTTGTATAGCTCTTGTCGTTGTGAATTAAACAAGGTTGAGTTTGCTCGATTCAGAGTTTGTATGCGAAAGTTAGAGTAGTTTCAGTATCCAGCGGTAGTACCGCTTGTGGTGCCAGCGGTAGTACCGCTCCTGGAGCGCTAGTACCGCCCCCGGAGCGGTAGTAATTTTTTACTGCCTCCCCCCGCAGCGGTAGTAATTTTTTACTACCGCTCCCGGGCGGTAGTACCACTCCCTCAGACGTTCTGGGAGCGGTAGTACCGCTCCGGGCAGCGCTAGTACCGCTCCAGACGGGCAGTGAGTGGGGGTAACGGTTAGATTCGTTCCCCCACTATGTAAAAGAGGTCTTCTTCCCCATTGACCTGATCTATCTGTTGAGCTTGTGTTCTTCCCCCATTGTTGACCCCTTAGAGCTTGCTAACTCAATCCCTCTAATGATTCTTGCTAGTTCTTGAGGGAAAAGAGAGAGGAGATCTAGATCCACATCTCCACCAATCACTTTCTCCTCTATGTGAGGGGAACCCCTTGCATCTTGATCTTGGAGTTCTTTGTGAGCTCCTTGTTCTTTCTCTCATATTTCTCCATAGCTTTTGTTGTTGTGGAGGGATTTGAGTGTGAGGGACTTGACCACTTCGTGTGTTCTTGCCATTGCATTAGTTGCATCAGTTTGAGTTCTCCATGGTGATACGTGGAAGTGAGAAGTTGAGAAGTTTATTACCCTTGGGTACTTCGTACCCCTAGAAGCTTGGTGGTGCCTCAAAGCTTAATCATTATGGTGTAAAGCTCTGGGCAAGCATCGGGGTCTCCTATTAAGTTGTGGAGATTGCCCCGATCATTTGTGGTCACCTCGAAGCCATATGCCATTGCGGTGAAGCTTCGTGGTGTTGTTGGGAGCCTCCGATTAAGTTGTGGAGATTTCCCTAACCTTGTTCATACGGGTTCGGTGACTACCCTCACGGGTCCCTTAGTGAAATCACGACATATTGCATTGTGCGAGGGCGTGAGGAGATTACGGTGGCCTTAGTGGCGTCTTGGGGAGCATTGTGCCTCCACACCGCTCCAAACGAGATTAGCATCCGCATGGGTGTGAACTTCGGGATACATCATCGTCTCCGCGTGCCTCGGTTATCTCTTACCCGAACCCTTTACTTATGCACTTTACTTTGTGATAGCCATATCGTTTCTTGTCATATATCTTGCTATCACTTAGTTGTTTATCTTGCTTAGCGTAAGTTGTTTGTGCACATAGGTGAGCCTAGTTGTTTTAGGTTTTGTGCTTGACAAATTAAACGTTAGTTTTATTCCGCATTTGTTCAAGTCTAAACCGTAATTATTTTAAAGCGCCTATTCACCCCCTCTAGTCGACATCCACGTCCTTTCAATAGCCAAAAGTGGTTTGTTGGGATGTGGAGAGGTTAGAGGCTTTTCATGGCAATGTTCGGAGGCTTGACATGCAGGTGGTAGGTAACGAGACATAACGATAGAAGAGACACAACTAGCATAGCAATGACAGTAGTGGTATCCGGGGAAATGGTCATCTTGCGAGAGATCTTGCTTGGAAGAAGAACGAATCCATGAAGTATACGAAGGGTGTAGTTAAACGAATCCTCACACTTTGAACGTTTTCGAAACTCTAGCGAGGAGAAGCGAATCGGGAAACAAACAAATGACACGGTGAACACCTCAACATATTTATGGCATGATGCACAAACAAATATGATGCATGTCCAGTTTAAATAGGCATGGCATGTCACGATGCAACAATCAAATACTACAAATTAAGCGAAGCTCAATATGCAACGATTGCATATTGACGAAACTCCAAGATCAATTTACTTAATTCATTCTTGTTTATTTACCCAACAAGTTTAAATGTTATGATACATGGCAAGAGGTGAAGCATGAATAAAACTACACATCTAGGCAAGTTTAAATGAGGTCGGAAAACAACGCATAGCATTTCCGAAAGGACCCCATGTTCGAATTATAAATTTGGTCCTGTTTTACATAAACATATTTTTATATTTACTAAACAGGAAAATAGAGTGCACCATGTGATTCTACATATTTTCTAGGCAAGTTACATATATAAAACATTTTAAACGGAGTTACGGTTATTTATTTATGAAATAAATCATTTTAACATGGCAATTATGCAAATCATTGCAAACAATGTGTTTAAACGTTTTAAACATGGATGAAAGTGGCATATTATTAATCTACACAAATTTTTTAATATTTTACATGTTAAAATCATTTTAATTCGATGCATGGTTATTTAATTATTAGCATTTTAAGATCAGGGTATTTCCTGAAATATGCAATGCACTCAAAGAAGAAAAAGAAATGCTAATCACACGGGACTGAAAAAAACATATACATGCTGATTTCAGCATGGTGTAGCGGCCTAGTTTGTGGATCAGGCCCCAAATGGCCGAGTGTGTGTGTGCAAATAATAAACAAAAATGAACAAAAATTGGGGTGCCCAGGACCTCCAGCTTATATTTAGCTGCGCTAGGCAACTCACTTACTAACTTTTTTCTTTTGAAACCAACTCACTTACTAACTTGCGCGTGGAGAAAAGTGATGGCAACGCTAAATAACCTCAACAACCAGAACAAATATGTGGAAAAGAAATAGAGTTTCAGGTTGAACGAGACTTCTCACAACGGAGAATTAAGAGGCCGACGACCATGGAGATGCTGGGATCGTGCGAGGAAGTTCAGGGCCGGAGACGCGGGCGTTGGGAATGCTCATCTACAAATTCTGAAATCTCAAATTGAGCCCATGAATAAAATGGCAAGTGATGGTGTGGTGGTGCTAAAGTTTAGTCCCATATCGCTATTTGAGGAAGAGTTGGACCTCTTTATATAGTGAGTTTTCCCCACCACTCTAAGTGTGTGTTGAGAAGAAAAAGGACAAGCCCACACGCGTGCGCTCACTCGCCCTGCCTCGCAGGACGGGGCGTATGTGCGACATGCGCGTGAATGGTACGTCGAATTCCGGTCTGTTGCCTTGCGGGGGCACAACTTCCTTTTGCCGTTTTATTTTTATGTCTTGGCACACAAGTTGAGAATTTTTTGTCCGGTAAGTATACGACTTGAAAACCAAGTCGGTTTGAGACATGATCCTGACACGGTACCGACCTTGGTCCTCCTGTATATATTGCTTACCATGGTCGGCCAAAGACACATCGAAAACAGCTAGGATTTTGCCTTATCTCATAACTTGCGCCTCCGTCGTAGTCTATCTCATCTCGAGCGCCGGCGTGCATCGGCGTGCGAGACAGCAGGTCTCCGGAACCGTTTGTCTTTGCGATCCTGCATCAGGAGAGGACGAATTAGGTTTTTGGGAAGCGCTTTGTGCAACTTCTCAAATATTTCACCACGGGTCATCTACTGTCCAAGTCGGGCGTTGATACTCACCGTCGTCTTCATCGCAAGCAACAAAGGATCGTCGCCAACATCATCATCAACACAGTCGCTCTTGCTGCAACTAACGAACAATATGTTACTCGTGATCTGTTAATGTTCATCGTTGTAGTTGTTGCTTCTTGCGCAGTGATGTTGTGCATGTTCGATTGCTCTTCTATATTGCCAGAGTATTGCATGCTATCTTCTGTTTTAGTCATGAATTATTTATTGGAATTAATCATGAATTTGCCTAACCTTCCAACAATCCAAAAACCTAATTGTAGGCAATTTCCTGAGTTAACTATGGATGGATTTGCTGATGCACTGAGGCCGG
Source organism: Hordeum vulgare subsp. vulgare (assembly GCF_904849725.1). NCBI lineage: Eukaryota > Viridiplantae > Streptophyta > Magnoliopsida > Poales > Poaceae > Hordeum > Hordeum vulgare. The sequence goes on along the minus strand of NC_058522.1, from coordinate 148,628,684 downwards.
ATAAGTTTACCGGTGTGCACTTCAAGAGGTGGGAAGTGAGATCCACGCTCTGGCTTACTACTGTGAAAGTTTTCCATGTTAGTGCTGGCATGCCAGAGGGAGCTTCTGATGAAGATCAGAGAAAGTTCAAGGAAGCCAACACTATGTTTGTGGGATGTGTTTTGAGTGTTCTTGCTGACCGTATGTGTGATGTGTACATGCACATACAAGATGGAAAGACACTGTGGGATGCACTGAAAGATAAATTCGGTGAGACAGATGCATGCAGTGAACTGTACATCATGGAGAATTTTCATGACTACAAGATGGTGAATAACCGTTCTGTGGTTGAACAAGCTCATGAGATAGAGTGTATTGTGAAGGAACAGGAACTCCTTAAGTGTGATCTACTCGATAAATTTGTGGTTGGGTGCATGATTGCAAAGTTGCCTCCTTCATGGAGAAACTTCGCCACTTATCTGAAACATAAGAGATAGGAGATATCCGTTGAAAATTTGATTGCACCTCTTGATGTTGAAGAGAAATCTCGGGCTAAAGACACTACTGAGAAAGTAGGTGATGTTCAGCCTACTGCCAACATGGTACAAAGGTTCCCACAGAACAAGAACAAAGGAAAGAACAAGCCTGTTTTCAACAAGCCTATAAAAACTACTACCTTCAAGAAGAAGAAGTTCAACAAGGCTGAGCTAGAGTGCTATACCTATGGGAAGGTTGGACATTTTTCCAAGGAATGCCCAGAACATGCTGACCACAGAGGGAAAACGAGCTCCAAGACTGTCAGCATGGTGAACACTAGCAATACTGATGGGTATGGTAATTTACCCATTGTGCTTTTAGTATTTCAATCATCTTCATGGTGGATTGATTCAGGTGCTAACGTTCACGTGTGTGCTGGCATATCTTTGTTTACTTCTTATCAGGTCGCAAGGGATTCTTCCGTCCTAATGGGGAATGGGTCGCATGCTTCTGTTCGTCGCATTGGCATGGTGGATCCGGAGTTTACTTCGGGAAAGTTCGTGCAACTAAGGAACCTGCAGCATGTCCCGACTATGAACATGAATCTAGTTAGTGGCTCCCTTCTATGTCGAGATGGGTTTAAGGTAGCTTTAGAGTCAAATAAAGTAATCGTGTCGAGATTTGGACAATTTATAAGCAAAGGCTATGAGTGCGGAGACTTGTTCTGCTTTTCCCTTTCAGATTTTTGCAATAAGTTAGTAAACCAAATTTGTGTTAGTATTAATGATGATACAAGTGTTTGGCATTGTTGTTTATGTCAAATTAATTTTGTTTAATGTCTCGGCTATCCAGTATGAGTTTAGTTCCTAATTTCACGCTTGCCAAAGGTTCTAAGTGCCATAGTTGTGTGCAATCGAAGCAACCTCGAAAGCCTCACACGGTTGCCAACGAGAAAAACTTGGCACCTCTAGAACTCATATATTTGGATCTATGTGAGATGAATAGTGTGTTGAAAAAAGGTGGAAAGAGATATTTCATGACATTGATTGATGATGCGACTAGATTTTGCTATGTTTATTTGTTGCAAACTAAAGATGAAGCTCTAGATTACTTTAAGCTCTATAAGGCCGAAGTTGAAAATCAACTAGAGAGAAAGATCAAGCGTCTTAGTTTGGGTCGTGGTGGAGAGTATTTTCCCAAAGTATTTCATGAATTTTGTGAGGAACATGGTATCATTCAAGAGAGGACGGCTCCCTATTCGCCCTAGTCAAACGGGGTTTCTGAGAGGAAAAACCGCACGTTGACTGACTTGGTGAACGCCATGTTAGACACTGCTGGTTTATCTAAGGCATGGCGGGGGAGGCTTTGTTGACCGTATGTCATGTCCTGAATAGAGTTCCTAACAAAAATAAAGAGAAAACCCCTTATAAATAGTGGGTCGGGAGAAAACCATCACTTTCTTATTTGCGCACTTGGGGATGTTTGGCAAAGGTCAATATTCCTATCCCTAAGAAACGCAAACTTGGACCAAAGGTAGTGGATTGTGTTTTTCTCGGTTATGCTCAGCGGAGCATTGCTTATAGATTTTTAGTAGTTAAATCTGAGGATCCTAATATGCATGTAGATACTATAATGGAATCTCGTGATGCAACATTTTTTGAGAATATATTTCCTATGAACGGTATGCATAACATTGCTAGATTTTCTTCTGAGATAAATTCTGAATTTAGTACATTTGATGATTATATTTAACAAACACCCGAGGAAAGTCCATGAGAAGGATAACGATGAAGCTCCTGTAAGGAGCAAGAGACAAAGGGTTGCAAAATCCTTTGGTGATGGTTTCACCGTATACCTTGTGGACGATGCTCCCAAATCTGTTGAAGAGGCATATGCATCTCCGGATGTAGATGATTGGAAAGAAGCTTTTCACAATGAGATGGACTCAATTCTTTCTAATGGAACTTGGGAATTAACTGAATGTCCTTATGGTTGTAAACCTGTGGGTTGCAAATGGGTGTTCAAAAAAAGAAGTTAAGGCCTGATGGTACTATTGATAAGTACAAGGCGAGACTTGTTGCCAAGGGCAACACTTAGAAAGAAGGCGAAGATTACTTTGACACCTATTCACCTGCTGCTCGAATAACCACAATTCAGGTGCTACTTTCCCTGGCTGCCTCTTATGGTCTGATCATTCATCAAATGGATGTAAATACAACTTTCCTAAATGGAGAGTTGGAAGAGGAAATTTATATGGATCAGCCAGATTGGTTTGTTGTAAAAGGAGAAGAGAGAAAGGTGTGCAAGTTGTTAAAATCTTTGTATGGTCTGAAACAAGCACCTAAGCGGCATCGGAAGTTTGAAAGAACTCTGACTTCTGCGGGATTTGTCATTAACGAGGCTGATAGGTGTTTCTACTATCTCCATGCTGGTGGCAATAGTGGCATATTATGTTTGTATGTGGATGACATATTGATCTTTGGTACAAAAATTGTTGCAATCAATGAGGTCAAGTCTTTCGTATCAAAGAGTTTTGACATGAAAGTTCTGGGAGAAGCTGATGTGATCCTAAACATCAAACTTATTAAGGATGAGAGTGGGATTACTCGCAATATCACTATGTGGAGAAGGTCTTGAACCGTTTTGGATTTATGGATAGCAAGCCTTCTCCAACACCTTATGATCCCTGTGTGACACTTAGAAAGAACAAGAAACAAATGAGAGATCAGTTAAGATACTCTCAAATTGTTAGTTTTCTCATGTACCTAGCTAGTGCTACAAGACCAGACATCTCTTTTGTTGTGAGCAAACTAAGTAGGTTCATGTCCAACCCGTGTAATGATCATTGGCATGCACTAGAAAGGGTCTTGCACTATGTGAGAGGTATTATGAGTTAAGGAATTCACTCTTCAGGGCACCCCGCTGTGCTAGAAGGATATAGTGATTCAAATTGGATCTATGATATGGATGTACTCTACGCTACAAGTGGGTATGTATTTACTCAAGGAGGTGGTGCAATGTCATGGAGGTCTTGCAATCAAACCATATTGACAAGGTCAACTATGGAAACAAAACTAACTGCTTTAGTCACTGCCACCGTTGAGGAAAAATGGTTGCGTGAACTCTTGATGGACTTGCATGTGGTTGAAAAACCTGTACCGGCTATTTTGATGAATTGTGAAAATCAAATGGTTATTGCTAAAGTGAATAATTCTAAGGATAACACAAAGCCATCAAGACACATGAATAGATGTTTGAATTTTGTCAGGAAGTTGAGAAACTCTGGAGTAATTATTGTTACGTATATTCAAACAAACAAAACCCCGACAGATCCTTTTACAAAGGGACTATCACGAAATGTGATAGATATTGCATCGACGGAGACAGGTATGACACCCATAGACATTAGACCATAGTAGTAACCCAACCTTTGTGATCGGAGATCCCCTAAATTAGGACCTGGGAAGAACAACCTATTGGTTAACAAAGGAGAGTAATTATTGACCGTCTCTAAGTGAAGATGCAAAACTCTTAGAGCTATAAGGCTTAAGTGTTGTAAGGTAGGTTGGCAATATGCCTTAATGTGATTCTATTGGCTATTATAGCAAAGATGTTGCCCTACAGAGTAATCCTGAAAGAACACACCTATATGAGCTCCGATTGTAAAACGTCGCAATCTAGGAGATTTGGGTAATCTCTAGTATGCTCAGGAAGAGACCAGGGAGTACAACGTATATGCTCCAAACCGTGGGGTAGCCTATTGGGAGCCAGGTACTGGTTAAGACTTCGAGTGAAACCTGTTCACGCAAAACTAGCAATTCAAGGCATGGTCCATTGTCAAGTTGTGGATGGATGTAGATTAAAGTTCTAGGAAAAAGTTCTGCTGAAACACTGGTATATTAAACAAGTGGAGAAAAAAGGCAGATCTCTAAATGGGTATTTGAGATTTGGTGGGGGGTTTTCAGAGTTAATGGGCTTGGCCCATTACAAATTCTGAAATCTCAAATTGAGCCCATGAGTAAAATGGCAAGTAGTGGTGCTCAAGTTTAGTCCCATACCGCAAGTTGAGGAAGAGTTGGACCTCTTTATATAGTGAGTTCTCCTCACCTCTCTAAGTGCGTGTTGAGAAGAGAAAGGAGAAGGCCACACACGCGTGCTCGCTCGGCTCGCCTCGTCGGGCCGGGCGACACATATGTGTGACATGCGCGTGAATGGTCCGCCGAATTCCGATTCATTGCCTTGCAGGGGCACGACTTCCTTTTGCATTTCATTTTTATGTCTTGGCAGACAAGTTGAGAATTTCTTGTCCGCTAAGTATACGACTTGGAAACCAATTCGGTTTGAGACGTGATCACAACACGGTACCGACCTTGGTCCTGCTATATATATTGCTTAACGTGGTCGGCCAAAGACACACCGAAAACATCTAGGGTTTTGCCTCGTCTCAAAACTTGCGCCGCCGTCGTAGTCTATCTATCTCGAGCGCCAGCGTGCGAGAGAGCAGGTCTCCGGAACCGTTCGTCTTTGCGATCCTGCACTGGGAGAGGACGAATTAGGTTTTTGGGAAGCGATTTGCACGACTACTCAAATCCTTCACCACGGGCCGTCTACCATCCAAGTCGGGTGGTGCTACTCATCGTCGTCTTCATCATCATCAACAAAGGATCATCGCCAAACATCATCATCAACATAGTCGCTCCTGCTGCAACTAACGAACAGTATGTTACCCATGATCTGTTAATGTTCATTGTTGTAGTTGCTGCTTCTTGAGCGGTGATGTTGTGTATGTTCGATTGCTCTTCTAGATTACTAAAGTATTGCATGCTATCTTATGTTTTAGTCATGAATTATTTATTGAAATTAATCATGAACTTGCCTAATCTTCTAACATCCTCACCATAGAAAGGGTGGCGCTGGGCATCGAGATGGTGCGGGCCATGGCTATGGCCCCTTCCTGTCCATGGCGCACACACAACGAGAGAGAGAGAGATGTCAAAGGAGAGAAGAAGAAGGAGAACTAGGGGAAGGAAAAGGGCACGGGCAGGGGACCTGCTGGTCCAGCGTCCGGACGACGGCGCGGATGAAGATCTTGTAGGGCATCGTCCATGTCCATGCAACCTCACTGTAATAGAGAAGCAAGATGGATAGAGGGAGATGTGAGACAGAGGAGGTGTGGGAAAAATGGAGGAGCAGCCGTAGTGCATCTCACCGGCGGCATAGCACCCACGGGCACGAAAGCGCTACGGTCGTGGCTCTCCTTGGCAACTCCATGGCTACAACATCAGGGACCTCCTTTCCATGTCAGTGGCGGAGTGGGTACCTGAGAGGAGATAGAGATAAAGACTTGAGGGTAGAGAGAGAATACGGGGGAAAGAAAGCGGACGACGGGAAGCAGGGATGCGCAGGGGCTCTGGTGGCCTGATACGGCATGCTCTTCGGCTTCCTGCTTGCCAGACGGGGCGAGTCTTGGGAAGGAGTCCAGCGCGGGAATGCAAATGAAGCAGACGAGGCTGTGAAATCGGGGCATGTGAATGGATGGGTGGATCGGGCGGTGGTTGGCTGGGTTTGCAAAACAAGGTGGGTGGTGTTGGAAATATGCCCTAGAGGCAATAATAAAATGGTTATTATTATATTTCCTAGTTCATGATAATTGTGTATTACTCATGCTATAATTGTATTAACCAAAAACCGTGATACATGTGTGAGTATATATATATCACAATGTGTCCCTAGTGAGCCTCTAGTTGGCTAGCTCGTTGATCAATAGATGATCATGGTTTCCTGATCATGGACATTGGATGTCATTGATAACGGGATCACATCTTTGGGGAATGATTTCATGGACAAGACCCAATCCTAAGCATAGCACTAGATCATATTGTTTGTCTGCTAAAGCTTTTCAAATGTCAAGTATCATTTCCTTAGACCATGAGATTGTGGAACTCCCGGATACCGTAGGAGTGCTTTGGGTGTACCAAATGTCACAACGTAACTGGGTGATTATAAAGGTGCACTACAGGTATCTCCGAAGGTGTCTGTCGGGTTGTACGAATCGAGACTGGGAATTGTCACTCTGTGTGACGGAGAGGTACCTCTCGGCCCACTCGGTAATCCATCATCATATTGAGCTCAGTGTGACTAAGGAGTTATCCACGGGATGATGTGTTACGGAATGAGTAAAGAGACTTGCCGGTAACGAGATTGAACAAGGTATAGGGATACCGACGATCGAATCTCGGCCAAGTATCATACCGGTAGACAAAGGGAATTGCATACGGGGTTGATTGAATCCCCAACATCATGGTTCATCCGATGAGATCCTCGTGGAACATGTGGGAACCAACATGGATATCTAGATACCGCTGTTGGTTATTGACTAGAGAGGTGTCTTGGTCATGTCTGCATGTCTCTCGAACCCGTAAGGTCTACACACTTAAGGTTCGATGACGCTAGGGTTATAGGGGAATAGTGTACGTGGTAACCAAAGGTTGTTCGGAGTCGGGGATAAGATCCCAGACGTCAAGAGGAGTTATGGAATGGTACGGAGGTAAAGAATTTATATAGGAAGTGAGGATTTGGTCACCGGAATTGTTTCGGGCGACACCGATAATGTACCGGGACCATCGAAAGGGTTCCGGGGGTCCACCGGCAAGGGCCACCAGCCCCAAGCTGCTACATAGGCCAAGAATGGGAGGGAACCAGCCCCTAAGTGGGCCGGTGCGCCTCCACAACCAGCCCAAGGCACAACAAGGGGTGGAGGGGGCAAACCCTAGGCGTGGGAGGCCACCTTGGGCCTCAAGGTCCAACCCTAGGGCGCCTCCACCACCTTGGCCGCCGCCCCTAAGCCATCTAGGGCTGCCACACCCTTAGGGTGGGAAGCCCTAAGGGTGGGCACCCTCCTCCCTCTCCCCCTATATATAGTTAAGGTTTCGGGTAGATTTGAGAGAAGAATTCTCTCTCTCTCGGCGCAGCCCCACACCTCCTCCTCCTCGTCCTCCATAGTGCTTGGCGAAGCCCTGTTGGAGTACCATGTAGCTCCATCGTCACCACGCCGTCGTGATGCTGGAGCTCTCCCACAATCTATCCTCCCTCCTTGATGGATCAAAGCGTTGGAGACGTCACCGGACTGCACATGTGTTGAATGCGGAGGCACCGACGTTTGGTGCATAGATCGGAATCCACCGTGATCCGAATCACTGCGACTACGACTCCATCAACCGCGTTCTAGCAACGCTTCCGCTTAGCGATCTTCAAAGGTATGAAGATTCTCTACTCCTTTGCTCGTTGCTGGTTTCTCCATAGATAGATCCTTGTATGGCGTAGGAAATTTTTGGAAATTACTACGATCCCCAACAGGTGGCATTTGCAAGATCAGGAGGGATCCCGAGGAAGAAGGAAGGTTATCGGCTGGCGGTGGCCGAGGGATGGATGGGAGAGGGGCCTGGAAGATAGGTTTGAATTACTATTTGTAGCGAAGGAAAAATAGGAGGTTTTCTAGGGATAGCTCTGGACCTTCCAATTTAGATCAAATTGTCCAAATTTGAAGGTAAGGAGTCCAATTGAGAACCGATGATTGTTTGGGGTATTTTGGGGTTGATCCGGACCCAACGATCTCGACCGTATGTTTCGGGTTCGGGGAAGTCATCGGAGACATGCGAGGGGTGTGTGCACTGTGCAGAGGGGCTAGGCATGATAAGAGAGGGAAGTTGTGGGCAGCCCGACAATTCGTTCGACTACGTTGGTTCGTCTACTTCACGGGTTCGTTCTTCTTCCAAGAGGGATCTCATGCAAGATGACCATTTCCCTAGATACCACTACTATCATTGCTATGCTAGTTGTCTCGCTTCTATCATTATGTCTCGTTACCTACCACTTGTATGTCAAGCCTCCCAACATTGCCATGAAAAGCCTCTAACCCCTCCACATCCCAACAAACCATTGTTTGACTATGTTACCACTTGCTCAGCCTTCTTATAGCGTTGTTAGTTACAGGTGCAGGTCATTTCCATGTGCAACATTTATATCTTGAGATATCACAATACTATTGCTATTTAATTTGATGCACATATTTACTTGGTAACGGGTGGAAGGCTTGGCCTTTTGCTCGGTGTTTTGTTCCAGTTTTGTTCCACCTTTGTCGCCATAGTTACTTGTGTACTAGTGTTATGTTCCATATTGAGCGCTCCTAACGTGCTTGGGGTTGTTATGGGGACCCCCTTTATTTTCGTTTTGGGATAAAACTCTTCCGGCAAGGCCCAACATTGGTACTATTTGCTTAATAACAACTAAAATTGGCATAAGACATGATCACCTCGTCGGTAATTAATCAACCCCTGGTCCCTGCTCCTCATGAGTGTTGGTCCAAAACAAAGCCACTTGTGGTGCCGCCCCGGGGCAACTCGGGGGATTTCTATTAGGCCACCGTACGTACTGCTCATCTGGTAGTGCATGAGAAAGAGATACGCGCAACTCCTATTGGGATCTGGCTAGCCGGACACTCTTGCTGGACTTGTTTTACCCTTCTCGAATGTCTTGTGCACCGGGATTCCGAGAATACTTTTGGATATCTCTAGGTTGGGGCCTTCCACCGGGATTCCGAGGAGACTACAAGTTTTCCGTGGTTGAGGTTTTCCATGCAGCTCGTGGCTAGTTTGTGATGGATGAGTTAGAGCACTGCTGCAGGGTTAAATCTTTTCGAGAGTCGTGCCTACGGTTATGTGGCAAGTTGGAAATTTGTTTAAAACCCGGTCAAAGCAAACTTGAAGTAAACACAATTAAAATACACCAAATGTGTGTGTAACCATGACTGTCTCTACTCGTGAATTATTAACCGAGAGAGAACATGGTGGAGTTATGTTTGACTCATAAGTAGGTGTTTAGGATCACTTCTCGATCATTATGAGCTCACATCTGATTATGTGTAGATCATCCTTCTTATTCTTGTACTCATAAGTTGTCACCCAAATAAATGCTTAGTGCTTGCTGCAGCCTCACCACTTAACCATACATCACCCATTAAGCTTTGCTAGTCTTGATACCCCTGGAAATGAGATTTGTGAGTCCGTATGGCTCATAGATACTACAACAACAGTTGCAGGTACAGGTAAAGCGGTAATTTGATGTGAGCGTGATGCTTGTTTGATTTGGAGTTCTTCTTCTTCTTCACCGATCATAGGGTGGATACCAGGCCGGCAGCCTGGAATAGAAAGGATGGACGTTGCTTTTCTTGTTTGATTTCGTCCATAGTTGAACCGTTCTCTTCTGATTGGTGATTGGATGTATGTTTGCATTGAGATGGTCATGATTAGCTTGTGGCGAGTGTAAGCCAATTCCATATACTCATCTCTTCTTTACATGTACTTGTAACGATATCAATTCTAGCGAAACGATGAGATGTGCTTCTATCCATGTCGAGGTCCTCGAGCCAAAATAAGGATAGGACCGCATCTTGGGTGTTACAAGTTGGTATCATAACTAGGGTTAAACTAGTTGGTTTTTATTACATTTTTAGGATCATGCGAATATTTTGGAATCTCTATGATGTCGATGTGACAAAATTCTGTACTTTGTTCCTCCTGTCTCCGGGGAGTAGAGCTCCAAGGGTTTTTGACACATCGTTATCGTTCAGTTTCCTTAGTACCTCAGGACACGGGTGTTCGAAATTGTTTCAATACTCTTTGTGGCGCGAGGAGTTTGGCGTCACCTAGAACTGGGGAGATCCTCCGAATATACTACCATAATTGGATCATTGCGATTACGAGGGTCTGAGGTAGATGAGTTTCCGAGACCTCTGGTTATGTGTTGACGGATGTGATACACTCGATGTGTTGTATTATTGCTAGGAGTTGAGTGATTTATTCAGTAATTGCTCCATGTATCCATGGACCCAATTTCATAACCGGAAGATTTCGGGAGTTCTCAGGTGGGAATTCAAGTAGTTTCCTAGGATTATCTTTCCAACAAACGCATAATGGGTTGTAGATTTCTTTACGGCTTAATCCGTAAGCCTCATCCTTTATTTTATTAAAGTATGGTAATTCGTGTTTCTTCAATATCAAGTGGTGATTTCCTACCTTTCCAAAGCAGTGTTCTCATATTTCTATGGGAGTGCTAATAAATTTTTCTCAATCAAGTTGTCGTGTCAATTCTTTTCAACTAGCATGCTTCTCTTCAAGCTAATTCGATCATCTCCAATATTGCAAGATCAATCCTCATATTTATTTTCGGAGTTCGTCTCATCTGTCCTAAGTTGTATTTGTTTCCCCACCCTCCCGCCCTTTTCTTCGATGATTAAATTATCATCCAAGTGCCATGCTTTCATTGTTGCTTCCGCTATCTTTTCTTCCGTGTATCCGGTGATTCATTGTGAAGATGCTTGATACGTCCATTTGGCATGATGAATCCTCATTGATATTTGTCTTATTATTGTCCATTATTCCCTATTATTATGTAATTCTCATGTGTTTTCTCTCTGAATATGCAAGGTACATTATGAAGAGGGAACTATCTGGAAACTGGAATTCTGGACCGAGAAACCGAGAAAAGGCAGAAAAATCAAGTTGCTCCAAATGACCTGAAACTTCACAAAGAATTTTTATAGAATATATAATAATTATTGGGCCAAAAATAAATTAGAGAAGGGCACCTACCTGGGCACAAGCCATCAGGCGCCCCCAGATCGTGCCCTGATGGCTTGTGGGGCCCCTGCTAGCCCTCTCACGCCTCTCTTCTCCTATATGTTGTGTTTTACCCTTGAAAAAATCAAGACATAACTTTCGGGATGAAGAGCCGCCGTCTCAAGGCAAAAACCTGGGAAGAGGCCCTTTTTCTCTCCACAGAGTGATTCAGCCGGAGGAATTCCTCTCCGGGAGGGGGAAATCGAAGCCATCGTCATCACCAACGCTTCCTCCTTTGTGGCAGGACCAATCTTCGTCAACATCTTCACCAGCACCATCTCATCTCCAACCCTAGTTCATCTCGTGTATTCAATCTTTGTCTCAAAACATTAGATTGGTACCTATGGGTTGCTAGTTGTGTTAATTACATCTTGTAGTTGATGCTAGTTGGATTACTGGGTGGAAGACATAATGTTCAAATCCTTAATCAAATTTGTTACACCTCTGATGTTGAACATGTTGATGAGGTGTGAGTAGTTACTATTGTTCCTGGGGACATGGGAGAAGTCTGGTTTTAAGTAATCATATAAAGTTGGTATTCGATTGATATTTTGATGATATGTATGTCGTTCCTTCCTTTAGGGGTGTCATGTGAACGTCGACTACATGACACTTCACCATGTTATGGGCCTAAGGGAAGTCATTGTGGAGTGACAAGTGGATGATGGGTTGCAAGAATGATAGAAGCTTAAACCCCAGTTTATCGTTGCTTCATAAGGGGCTGATTTGGATCCACATGTCTATGCTATGGTTAGATTTATACTAATTCTTTTTTCGTAGTTGCCGATACTTGCGAGAGGGGTTAATCATAAGTAGGTTGTTAGTTCAAGTAAGAACAACACCTTAGCACCGGTCCACCCACATATCAAATTATCAAAGTACTAAACGCGAATCAACTCAATGTAATGAACATGACTAGACAGAAATTCCCATGTGTCATCGGGAGCACTTGCTTTATATAAGAGCACTTTCAAGCTTGTACTTTGCTATAAAAAGTATTGGGCTACCTTGCTGCACCTTTTCTACTATTTTTACTTGTCACTTGTTAAAATTAACTTGCTACAAAACAATCTATCATTGTTACTTACAACACTTGCTGAGAATACCTTGTTGAAAACTGCTTATCATTTCCTTCTGCTCCTCGTTGGGTTCGACATCCTAGTGTCGGCGTTGCTAGGTTGACACCTATGGGAACCAACGTGATACCCTTTTGATCATAGGGCGGGGAAAGATGACGTTAAGAGCGGAGTTAACAATCAATACCCGACAAGCCTTTTTACCCAGGTTTGGGCCGCTTGCGCGTAAAACCCTATGTCCTGCTCGTCTGATCGTATTAAGCGTTTCGTTCTTCGTTACAGTGACTGATGATAACCGTCTTATGGCCAGTGTCCAAAGAGTCTAACACCTTGTGAATGAGCTAAGGGTCTCCTTTTATAGGCAAAGGGGTCACCTACAGTACTTGGTGGTAGGTTCACGAGAAGTTACAGTGAACCTAGAGCGATGCTTATCCATCTACCGCTATCAGGTGCATTAAATGCACGTCTTGTCCTTGTCAGCGACGTGCTGGTGAAGACATGTGTCCAGGCATTTCGACACCTGGACGCCGCGCTGGCACATGCGGAATGCGTCGGAACTTTGGGGGCGGTGGCACTGTGGCAAGGGCGGTTGCCCTCCAGTGCCTAGCCCATCATCCCGGCAAGGGAGCTTGCATGGGCCTTGGGTCTTCGTCCCGGCAAGGAAGCTTGCCGGGGGCTTTGGTTGTCGTCCCGGCAAGGGAGGTTTGCCGAGGCCTCGTGCCTGGTTAGTTCATCACGCCTACTAAACGGGCGTGGCCTTGGTTATCCTCCCGGCAAGGCAGGCTTGCCGGAGCCTTGGTAATCTTGGGGCACATCTTGTCTGGACTCCGCCACGCCGTGCCGTCAGGGGCCCTTTGCGCCCGTGCACAAGTCTGGGGCACTAGGGACCCCAGTCTTTAGTGCATCGACACTACTTATTGAAAGGACTACGATTGATCCCCTATACTTGTGGGTCATCAAGACTCTTTTCTAGTGCCGTTGCCGGGGCATGAAGCACCTTTGGTAAGTGGAAATTGGTAAGGAAACATTTTTGGTACATGCTGAAATTTACTATTGCTTGTCACTATGAACGGTCACCCTTTGAGTGGCTTGTTTGGGGCATCTTTGCCTCAAACTGAAGTTGAGGAAATTATCCCTAAACCTTCTGAACCTACTTAAAATATTTATTATGTGATTCCTTTGGGTATGGTAGAGAAACTGTTGGCTAATCCTTATAACGGTTCAACTCATCCTGATTATCATTTAATATATGTCAATGAGATTTGTGGATTGTTCAAGCTTTCAGGTCTACCTGGAGACAAGGTCAATAAAAAAGTTTTCCCTTTATCTTTGGAAGGAAAAGCATTATTGTGGAAGAGGCTATTAAATGATATTTGATGGGGCTGTAAATTAGGGGTAGGCCTACAGACCAGTTTCCCAAGGCCCACCTAAGGCCTCGCATGGATATGAGTGTCCAACGAATCACCGTTGTAGTCACGACCTCACTCGGGACAACATGTCCTAACTCGGCTTACATAAGGTCACTCGGATCTCCTTGTGTCAATCGGACGCATCGTGACACTCGGAGTACAACAAGGCGATGGCATCGAAGAGGCTGCAACGGCTAAGGACTTAAACTATCACTTGAAGTGCAGTGAAGACCTATGTTACCAGTAACGCCATAGTTATAGTTGTCGTTTCTAGTAACCTCCGTAGTTATTAGCATTAACTCACCTTGTAATGAAGCTCGGCCGATCGTGGCGTACTCTATATAAGCCACTCCTGGGCTCTTGCTCAAGGGGTCAACATCATGTAATATCACATAACCCATAAGAAAACATCAGTCTCACAGCTCGAGACGTAGGGTTATTACCACTCCCGAGTGGGGCCCAAACTCGTACATCCGAGTGTATCCACCGCGCTTAGCTAGGCTTCAGCCCTCTATTTGTACCCCTGGTACTATTGTCAGGATCATTCCCACGACAGTTGGCACCCACCTTGGGGCTGTGCGTTTAGCAAATTTAGTGCAGTTGGAGGTTTTAACCCATTTAGCCATCATGTTGACACTTGGCAGAGAGATCCTCTTCGGCTCTCTCAGCTTTGTCGTCGACGACTCGACGTGTCTGCAAGACGGGCCACTCGACACCGATGCCTTTCCCACTTGAGGTATGTCGCACGTCGGTGCGCTTATACGCGGGGTCTTGATCACACAACCTTATGTGCCGTATCATTCGACACCTCCCTGTGTTGCTGCGGTTTGCTGCAAGCGCTCTGGGCGCTCGCGGCTGCAGCGATCGATCAAGCATGTGGTGGCCCACCAGGCCACCTCGGGACTAGTGGACATGCTCAACTCGGATGAACCCACTTTCAATCTCTTCCCGTCATCGAGCGACGAGTCATTCGGAGGCTCCGACTGCGAAAGCAGCGGGAGTGCCGCAGAAATTCTAATGGCAGACACGACCAGGGACGAAGCCCTTGGGTTTGAGGCGGATAACTTTCTCGGCCATGACGACGGAGAGCATCGTCATGACGACACTAGCCATCGCGTTCCGCAGCCGCTCATAGAGCAGAAATGCAAAGAACTTCGTCGAAGGAGCGAGCAGGCTCTTCACACTCCCATCACCAGGAACACCTCGGAAGAGATCGTGCTGGAGAACGCACACCTGGCCAATGTGGCCGAGCGCGAGCAACTCGAAGGACTCCAGTAGTCACTCGACGCTCGGGTCGCGAGGGACCAACCAAGTTCTAGCCGCAATCGTCGGCAGTTGTTTCCGAACGACCGCCCGCGACACATCGAGGTGATGCGGACACCTTTGTTGAACCTGGCCGCTACCACTCAGATAGCTGACTCCATTCAGCCGAGTGGCACTATGGTCATGGAAGGTATTTGGCAGATCCAAGCTCTGTTGAAGACTTCCATGCAGTAGAATTCCGCAGTGTCGCAATCGCGGCATCACATCCATATCACATCCATCGAGGCGGGCACAGTGCAGTCGGCTCATAGCCCGCACGCGCTAAGAAGACGTCAAAGGTCTCCTCCTCTCCCGAGAGGCCCGCACGGGGACTGGAGGTTGTAGGATCGAAAGTATGTCTAGAGGGGGGGGGTGATTAGACTACTTGATAAGATAAATTTTTTTCCTTTTCCCAATTTTAGTTCAGGGGCAGTTTTGGCAGTTTTAGCAAGTCAAGTACACCCTACACATGTAGTTCTAAGAGTGTAGGAGCGGAATGTAAAACATGAAAGTGTAAAGTAAAGGAGTAAGGTAGGGAGATCAATGCATGAAGTTGACACGACAATTTTTGGCATGGTTCTGATAGGTTGCGCTATTGTACGCCCATGTTAGTGGAGACTTCAACCCACGGAGGGTAACGGGTGCGAGAGTCCACGAAGGGCTCCACCCACAAAGGGTCCACGAAGAAGCGGCCTTGTCTATTCCACCACGGCTTCTGCCCACAGAGGACTAGCCTCACTCATGATAGATCTTGACAAAGTAGGCGATCTCCTTATCCTTACAAACATCTTGGTTCAACTCCACAACATGAAGTAGGATTCTCCCAAGTGACACCTAACCAATCTAGGAGGCACCACCCTTGAAAAGGTAATAGATGTGGTAGATCAATCACTACAACAAGAACCCCCCTTCAGCAATGCATCAATGCGTTACCTTATGTCCATATATGTGTTGCTAACGTCTACACCAACGGATTAGTATGCGTTGTCGTTGGTGGCGTTGGAAGGATCTACAACAACGTATATGCATGCGTTGGTAAACGACGTGTAGAAGCGTTCTTAGGTAGCAACATATAAATCTAGAGCCCAACAACACTTCATATGCGTTGGTGGCGACCCTTCTCAACGGGGTTTTTAATTGGACATAATCAAGCATTGCCACGACTTTAAGCTTCACTAAATAGCATGAAAGATTAATGACATTTTATATATTGGCATCCATAATTATTAGGTCAATGCCCATAGTGCATAGGAGCCATAATACAACATAGTGAAATATCTCATATATTAAATCGACTATGTTAGATTACAAAAAACACGATCCAAACATTATAGATATCATATGTTAAATCGACTATGTTGCATTACAAAGAACATGATCTACAAATTACATGAGGTGAAACTATATCTATTAGAGGCCCAATTCTTGACCTTGCAATCAACTATAATGTTTGAAACACTAATGCTAACATGGCATTCTAATTATCTTGTAGTAGCTCCTTGCTTAACCTTGCAATCAACATCTGTGCCATGCATCGTCAGTTTATCTTGGTGATCTACAACAACAATATGAGATGAGTAACTTACAGTAGAGAAATGAGGCTAATTGAGAAGTAAAATTTAAACGACCATCATACAAATGTGATTAACCAGGACTTAGGTTTATATATAGATGTGGGCTAGTTAATACTCTGAATAGGAAAATTTCTTTAACATGAACTTACCAAATAACATTGTTGATTATAGAACCTATATCCATGTACATATTTCTTTTTCATCTTTGACCACGAAAACACCAAGTGCCTCTGACCAATCGTATGTGGTTGTTCATTGTGAAAACTATCAGCTTGTAATTTACTACTAAAAATTATCCAAACATTACATTATATTAACAGTGAAATGAATTTAGCAAACAACTAATGACAAGTAGGTAACCAATAGTATCGACCATTACAAAACTGAACACCTCCATTTTCCAGAGGTCTCTGAGCTAATTATCTTTCCATCAGATTACTCCTGTACTACTCAAGCTTGGGATGATTCATTAGTCATGCTTGCTATGGTGTGTTAGGAGAAATATTAGTGCGAACAACTTGAAAATCCTTAAACAATCTACATCATGCAAAAGTTTGTTGTTACCTGAGAACTACAAAGTCACAAAATATAAATTTCATGTTCCATCAATGAAATTCTCAAAACCTGCAGAAGCAACAACATTTAAAAAGCATCAGACTTGGGACAGTTGGAGTTATCAACTAATGGCTACATGTTCTCTCCAATAAAACTTGGCCAGAGGGAACCATACTGAAAGCACGAAGAAATAAAAAAGTAGATCATCGCCACATCTAATCTAGTGAACACTATGTATCTATGTTATCTTATAGCTAGGAGTTTTCATTTCAACTCTAGCCAAATTTAAGCATATGAGGATACATCTAAACTATTTTCGAGAACCAAGGAGGTGCTTATGTAATACTGGGTACTCAAACCAAGCCATGTGATACATACAGAACCCAAAATATCACGTAAGATCAAGGGTATTGTTAGTTAACCATTACTTGTAGAGATGAATTTTATTACCTCGCACATGAGAGTCGCACATGGCTCTGCGTGGACACAACCATGTAGTAATTTCAAAGAAAGATTAGGCGTACCTGATTGATAGAATTATCGTGAGTGCGGGCACAATGTGACATATAATATCCAGTCTGAGAAGCGAACACTCAATGTACCAAATATGTAGTAGTTACTCACTAAACAAAAATTGTAAACAGAAAACAAAGTTGAGTGGAGGTCACTTGTGTTAGGTGCAGAAACAATCCATGGTTAAGAATTTATGTATTACGTGACACATTTCCAAAAAAACACGCACGCAATTCGAGGTATTTGAGCCAAACACACATGCCGTGAATTCATTTGTAACAATGCAAAAGGCACAATATCTCCCTAATATAAATAGCAATGGAGTGAGGCACGTGCATACTGGTCCACAAGTAGTCCAGTCAGGAAACATAAGGAGCTATATAATAAATAATTCATTAGAGGTAAGAGGAAAACAATTGAAAGATCAAAAATTGATGATTACAGATACCTCGTTCTATATCCACTTATAATTTCAAAGAAACGCCTGAAATCAATGAGCAGAGGTGAAATAATCACATACGGAAATAAAGAAACATAACTGTAGTTACAAACAAATAGTATTGGCCCTTACGATTGTTCCATGCCCAATTTAAGTTGCGAGCTCCACATTAATAAGGGTGAGCAAGAGGCAGAACTTTGATGTAAATTTTGTGAGGAATAAATTGTTGGGTGCAAAAGGTTAGAAGATTATATCACCAATATGGGAAAGATAGAAGAGAATCGCCAACTGCAGTATGATCCTCCATGAGGATGAGATGGGAGTAAGAACACATTGGTGATAAGTTTTATGGGTTGTGGGAAATGATATGATGGCGTAGATGCTGCGAGCGACGCTAGCTTGGACGAGCGCTGTAGAGGCTAGAGGGTATTCTGCTTGTGTTTGACATTAATGCATAGAAAGGAGATGTGGATTGTACACGAACAAAACACTAGGCAGAAGTGACAAAGACAGGATGATCATCTTCCGGTGGCAGTGACGACGGCACACCGGTACATCTCCCTTCTCTTTCTTTTCATCTTCTTAAATTGTAGGCTCGGGTTAGACTAAGACTGTTCTTGTCTTCTTGATCCATATTTCGTGCTATATCCTAGCTAGGGCTGAATTATCCAATTCTTATCAACAATTAATCAGTTGCTGTGGGCATGTATTTGGTTTCTTTGTTATCCAGATTTGTGAAATCCACTTGTAGTATTAATCAGAGTTGATTACAATACATACTTATTAGAGTATACTCTGCTTATTAGTAATTGTGTAATGCCTTTTCTGTGAAGATTTAAACTAGGAAGTAACAAGCAAATAAACTTTGCTTTTCCATTAAATGAGAAGATATATATGCTACCAATAATCGTGAAGCAAACATGTTGTTGTCTAGAAGAAGGAATGTGATGATGCATTAATTGGGATCTATAGGTACATTGATTCATGATTTTTATAACATGAGTACTTGTGCTTCAAATCTCTGTGTTTTGTCGACTGCCATCATGATATAATAATTAATCACTTTGAAACTATGTAATTTTTTTCTTCTGCGGGAGAAACCCTGTATATAACTGAATATTATTTATATAAAGGGGGGTTCCATCCCTAAAGGGATACGAGTGACATATAGGAATCTACACAATCCATGTGTTGATTGGTTCCCTTTGGGAATAAATCGAAATGAACAAAACCTTAAGTATACAGAAATAAAGAATTGCAGATGCGGGAGTTCAGAATAAGACCTGCTGCAGTAGAGGAAGATGGATCCATCAGTACTTTGTAGTACCTGGCTGTGTGGACGAACAACGATGGCATCTGCATCTCCGGTCGTGCGGAAGAACGTCGGCGTCTTCATCTCCGGTCGCGCGAAATAATGACGACTATGTGTGCATCTATGATCGCGCGAAGGAATTGCAGGGACGAACCTTTCCCAGACTCGGGAGGATGGGCGACGAAGCAGTGTGTGTCCATGACGAGCGGAGAAATTGCAGAGGGAGTCAAGTTTGGATGAGGAATGGGGCAGGCGGCCGATGGCGAGGGGGCGGCGACGATAGTGGGAATCCTGACTATTGTTTTGGGATCACAACGAATGTTGACACTTGACAGCACCAAAAGAGGTGGAGGTTGGTACGGGAAGGTGTTTTTTACGGGTAGGTGGAGGTTGGAATGGAAAGGTTAGTGCTAAGTGGGGGACGTGCGTTCAATCAAACAACACATTGTGTGATCATCGTTGCTAGACATGTGTTGCTATAGGGCGGGTGTTTGTTGTAGTGAATGAACTCCTTGCTCTTGTGCTTCTAAAGATAGTCTCCTCAACACAAAATCACTCTCTCACAAAATAGGCATGGGTAGGAGAGATTGATTTGGTAGAAAGCAGTTTGGGGAGGCTAGAGATCAAGTTTCAAATGATTGGACTGGAATATCTTGGTCTGAACACATGAGTAGGTGGTTCTCTAAGAAAATGGATCTGGAAATGAAGTGTGTGTTCTGAGTGCTTCTTTCGCAAATGAGAGGTGGGTGAGTGGGTATATATAGGTAGCACACAAACCTAAAGTGGCAAACTCATTGACACCAAAGTCATAAACTCGGTGGTACGGACTCACACAAAAGGCAACAACTTTTGAATCTTGGTGGGACCGATATACACAACTCGGTGGCACTGAAAAGGTGGCTAACAGTCACATGACCCAACTCGGTGACACCGATAAGCAAACTCGGAAATTCTGATTTTGTGTACCGAGGCAACAGAAAGTTGGTCACCCTGAACTCGGTAGAACCAATATGGTTTCGGTAGCACCGATTTGGTGGTAATGTCTAGGGTTCTGTCTAAGGTCAAGCTTGGTGGAGCCGAAATTGGAAAGTTGGTGGCACCAAGTTTGAGTATGTGGAATTTGATAGAATGATTATGTGGGAAAAATGACTGAGTATTTTGGTGGCTAACTTTGAGCACTTGAGCAACCAGTTCATTTTAATACCTCAACCCCTTTTAATAGTATTGCCTTTCCTATGGACTCAAAAGTGATTTGTCACAAATATAAAATGAAGAGTCTCCTAGCTTGAAGCTTGAGCCAATCTTATTCATGTATTGCATCAAGGGGCATCTCCACATAAGCCTTTAGCCAAAGCATCTTTTGAACTTTTTAGAAATATACTTGGATAAACATATTAGTCCAATGATACATATGTTATGATCAATTATCAAAACCACCCTAGGGAGCAAGTGTGCTTTCAATCTCTCCCTTTTTGGTAATTGATTGTGGTGACCCCGACTTACGAGTCGAGGTCGCCGAATGAACGTGCTCAGTGATCCCATAGATCAATGCTCACCGAACACACAGATGCTGAATATTAAGTGTCTTACATCCAAGTACCGAATTAATACAACACATGACCGAATGGTCAAGTTCACAAGTTAGGGCCTATAAGGCCAAATCACATTGATACAACTAGTAGCGGTAATCTTAGGGCTAAGCGGGCGCCCATGCCATCAGCCTACACCAACATGCATTCTGACTGGGAAGCGCCCTAGTTCGCACGGCCGTCTCCGAAGACGTACTCTTCTCCAAACTCCGGTCCTTCCATGTCTGGTCAATAATATAACCAGTGGCAAGCCAATGAGTACTTTGAATGTACTCGCAAAGAGCCCATGATATGAACAATGCAATTAGTAGATTAACAAGTACTATGCAGTTTTGGTGGAGAGCAGGTTAAATGTAAATAAACATGTTCATGGATATGCAACATAAGCTAGATGGTATTTAGAAGAACATGTTACAGATATCAATATATCCGTTATGGGTTGAACACTCTGGGTTCACCCGACATGCCAAGTCACCAAACTTGGGCATATCCACTCTTTCTTAGATACACCATTAAACACACACACACACACACACTTGGTTTATGCGGAAACGACTGGACGTAGTTTAGGCAGGATTACCCAACTGTCACTGACCGTGGACACATCTATTTGCTACTGTGACAACATACCTTCCCCTGCAACGGCACCAGAAGAATGCTGCTAGCACTCCTCGGCAACGAAACTAGAAGAATGTTGTTGATGGCCCACCAGCGCGTGGGTTCGCGGCAGTTTTCGAGGGTAGAGTGTTCGGCCCAAATTTGTTGATTCTCTAGGCAGGAGGTGAGAGGATACTCTCGAGTATTAGCAACTGAATTTATCAGATTCAACCACACCTGAAAGATTAGTATCTGCAAGCAAAGTATCAGCACCAAAGTAGTATGATAACAACGATGTCAGAAACGATCTGTTGATGGCAGACTATTCCTAACTGTCGTATCAATGGCGCCAGAAGTTGTCCGTTGACGGAAATTGTCTTTTCCTGTCAACGCCGAATGAACCAGAATTGTAGCAGGTAGCAGCAGTGTAACGAGTAATAGTAGTGGCAAGGAACAACAGTAGTAAAAGCAGTAGCAAGTAGCAACAGTAGCAAGTAACAGCAGTAGCAAGCGGCAGTAGTAACAACAGCAGTAGCAAGCGACAATAGTAACATCAGCAGAGCAAAACAAGTAACATCTGCAGAGCAATACAAGTAACACCAGCAGTGGGACGAACTCGTAGGCAATGGGTCGGTGATTCGTTTGGATGATATTCATCATGCAACAATTATTACACGGAGAGATATGTGGCTAGCTCCCGTTCATTAATGTGATGTAGGCATGCATTCCGTGTGTAGTCATACGTGCTTAGGGAAAAGTACTTGCATGACATCTATTGTCCATCCCTCCCGTGGCAGCGGGGTCCAAAAGGATACTACAGGATATTAAGGTTCTCCTTTCAATAAAGAACCGGAATAACGCATTAGCACTTGGTGAACACATGAACTCTTCAAACTATAGTCATCACCGGGAGTGGTTCCGGTTATTGTCACTCCGGGGTTGCCGGGTCATAACACATAGTAGGTAACTTCAACTTGCGATCTAAAACACACATATATTGGTGACAACATAATAATTTAAGATCTGAAATCATGGCACACGGGCCCTAGTGACAAGCATTAAGCATGGCAAAGTAGTAGCAACATCAATCTCAGAACATAGTGGATACTAGGGATCAATCCCCGTCAAAACTAACTCGATTACATGATCACTGCCCAGCGAGCCTACGAATAGATTACTCACGAACGATGACGAGCTTCATGGAATTGGAGAGGGAAGAAGGTTGATGATAACGATGGCGACGATTTCCCCTGTCCGGAGCCCAAAACGGACTCCAGATCTGTCCTCCAGATGAAGAACAGGATGTGGCGGCGCCTCCGTACCGCAAACGTGACGAAATCTTCTCTTCTGATTTTTTTTCTATGCGAAAGTGAATTTAGAGAGCTGAGACTGGGGGCGGCAGAGCCACGTGGGCCCCACAAGCTTGGTTGCCGCGGCCAGGGGGGTGGCAGAGTCATATTTACAAAAACAAAATAGATAGAGTTCATACCAGCTTTTTCAGTCTCAGTCACTTCATCATATATCATCATTATTGCCTTTCACTTGCACGATCGAACGATGTGAACAATAATAAGCGTGCTCGTGCATTGGACTAAGCTGAAATCTGCAGGCAAACACAAAGGAGAAGACGAAGTAATATGACTCTTTGAAAGCTAAACAGGTATGCATGCAAGAGCCACTAAACATTGTAACCAATATCTTCTACCTTGACCCAAAGAAAAAGGAAACTATTTACACGGGAAAGCTCCCAACAAGCAAAAAAAGAAAGGAAAATATTTTTGGGTTTTCTCAAAAGGACACAAAACAAGAAAACAAGAAAACAAAAATAAACTAGCATGGATAATACAGTGGCAAAGTGTGAACACCGACGAACAAAGTAAAAGCATAAGCATGAATGTAAGATCGGTGAGAACACGTACTCCCCCAAACTTAGGCTTTTGGCCTAGCTTGGTCTACTCCCAAGGCAGGAAATAACCAGCTCCGGGATACTCCGGAGCAGACTGTGGATGCCACTACTGTGTGAGATCCTCTGGCTCCCACTGATAAACTGGCGTCTGGTACTCGACTGGCGGCTCGGGCACGGGCACCTGTGGTTGGGTTAAGCCCCAATATGTGTAGATGTCCGAGGTTATAATGGTGTACCTGCCTGCATGAAGATCGAACAAAGAAGGAGCAGGCAAAGTAATAGTCTCTCGAGTACCCTGACTAAATACCAGGTTATAAATCATCCGTCTACTAGCATCTCTATCCAGAAAATCATGGCGAAACATGCTGTCATAATCCAGATATTTCTCAGGAAGAAGCATCTCTTCTTCCTCGCGAAGTCTGATGGGTATCTCATAGTGTCTAGCGAGATGAGTAGCATAGATACCTCCATAGACGACACCTTTGGAACGTTTTGTGTTCAACCGCTAAGCTACTATATCACCCAGGCTATAAGTCTTAGTGCTATAAAGGCCTTCGCACAAAACCGCAAGGTCTGGAGAGCTAAGTGATCCAGCCTCCCCACAGCCAATTAAACATTTTCCCACAAATAAAGAGAAGTACCGAAGCACAAGAAAATGTATGCTAGTAATTCTAGCGTGAGACACTCCTCTCTCCTCTCCAACAGCAATAGTACCTATGAAATCCTCCAAGTCCCATGGACGAGGATCATGAATATCCCCAACATAAGGTAATTCGCATGCATTGCAAAAATCCTGTAGTGTCATGCACTGGGGGATATCGTACAACATGAACTCAACCATGGGAGGAGTCTTCCTCGGATAAAAGTTGAAGCTTTGAACGAAATATTGGTGAGGAGGAGGTATTGTGAGCACTTATCTTCAACAAACGCGGTAAGACCTGCGATCTCCACCAAGTAATAAAAGTCTTCATAAAGCCCGGCGGCGCGCAAAAATTCATCACTTGGTCACTGGCACGCTCGAACTTCCGTGACTCGAGGAACCACGTACTTGGGGTGGTTCTTCTCATCCTCCTTGGGGGTACGACTTGAAGAGCCTCTCAAGAACCTCCTCATCTTTTTCCTTTTGTAGCTCTGAAAAAATCTGAAATTTTTAGAGACTTTGAAAGTGAGTAAGGATTAACCCAACTTGTAGCAACTACTCCTACTAGTACCTAGAGACCGTATCACACGCTAAAACTACTTGGGACCAGCTAAAATCAACATTTCAAGCTCAAGAACAGGGTCACCAAGGTAGCAAGAATACGCGAAGGATAAAGCACTAGAGTAAAAACTAATTGGACCAATGGAGGAGTCACTTACCAAGGAGCAATTTCGCCAAAACGATTCGGAGAATGATGCTTTGAGCAAGGTGATCAAAAATCACAGCCAAATGAGCAAGAACATGGGTTTGAGCCGCGAAACAATTTTTTCTGGAGGAAGATGAAGAGGATGGGAGCTGGAGTGAGTGAGGGGGCCCCTGTGGGCCCCACAAGCCTGCTCCCCACGGCTAGGGGGTAGCCCGCGGTGACAGGGCTTGTGGCCCACTGGGGTGGTCCCCAGGCTAGCTCTCTGTCCCAGTATTTTTCAAATATTCCAGAAAAAATCATACTAGATTTTCAGGACCATCGGAGAACTTTTATTTTCGGGGTATTTTTTTTCGGGACGCTAAAACAGAAAACAAGAAAAACTAAACTAAACCTATCATTTTCCTTCTAAGCAAAAGAAAGTGAAAGCTTAAAATAGAGGTATGTGACTCTTTGATTCATCCATTTCATGGTCATCGAAAGAAATCCGTCAATGGGGTTGATCAAATCCTCATGACAAAACTTTCTCGAATCGCAAGAGAGAATGGAGAATTTTCGAATAGCTACTAAGTCACCTCAATGGGGATATGAATCTCCCCAACAAGCATATCATACTTCATCTTGACACAAGGAATAGGGCATTCAAAGCTACCAATAAGAAGCGATGAAGTTTTTTCGATAGCATTGATGCAATGTACTTGATATCGTTTCTTCGGAAAGTGCACGGTATGCTCATTACCGTTGACATGGAAAGTGACATTGCCTTTGTTGCAATCTATAACAGCCCCTGAAGTGTTTAAAAAGGATCTTCCGAGGATGACTGCCATGGCATCGTCCTTGGGAATATCCAAGATAACAAAGTCTATTAAGATAGTGGTGTTAGCAACCACAACAGGCACATCCTTGCAAATGCCGACAGGGAAAGCAGTTGATTTGTCGGCCATTTGCAGAGAGATTTCAGTGGGTGTCAACTTATCCAATTCAAGTCTACGATAAAGAGAGAGATGCATAACACTAACTCCGGCTCCAAGGTCACATAAGGCAGTTCTTACATAGTTTCCTTTAATGGAGCAAGGTAAAGTGGGCACTCCGGGATCACCAAATTTCTTAGGAGTTCCACCTTTGAAAGTGTAATTCTCAAGCATGGTGGAGATCTCAAGATCTGGTATCTTCCGTTTATTGGTCACGATATCTTTCATGTACTTAGCATACAGAGACATTTTGAGCATATCAACTAACCGCATTTGCAGAAAGACGGGTCTTATCAATTCAATAAAGCGCTCAAAATCCTCATCATCCTTTTTCTTGGATGGCTTAGGAGGAAAGGGCATAGGTCTCTAAACCCATGGCTCCCTTTCTTTACCATGCTTCCTAGCAGTGAAGTCATTCTTATCGTATCTCTTAGGTTGTGGGTTATCAGGATTAACCGTAGGTTCAATCTCCACATCCTTATCATTGCTAGGTTGAGCATCATTATGAACATCGCTGTCCATATTGTCACCAGGTTCATGTTCATCACCAGATTGTGTTTCTGCATCAGACACAAAAATATCATTTGGTTCTTCTGGTGTGACAGTATTTGGTGAACTAACATGCAGGTTTCTATCATCCTTCTTGTCCTTAGTATGACTGGGTGCATCTGCATTAATTCCTTGAGAATCTTGATCAATTCTCTTAGGATGACCTTCAGGATACAAAAGTTCCTGAGTCATTTTGCCTCCTCTAGTAATGACTCTGACAGAGTTGTCATTTAATTCATTGAGCAGGTCATTCTAAGATTTAAGTACTTGTTCTACCTGAGTAGAAATCATAGAGGCATGTTTACTCACAAGCTTCAGATCATTGACATTTCTGTCTACACAAGCACTTAAATGACTAAGCATATGATTACTTTGTTCCAAATGTGTGCTAACATAATCATTGAAACTCTGTTGTTTGGCAACAAAGTTGTCAAATTCATCAAAGCATAAGCTAGCAGGTTTATCAAAAGGAAGATCACTCTCATCGAACCTATGCAGAGCATTTACTTCCACTACCTGTATCGGGTTATCGAGACCATGGATCTCTTCGATAGGTGGTAGATTTTTGACATCTTCAGATCTAATGCCTGTCTCTTGCATAGATTTCTTGGCTTCTTGCATATCTTCGGGACTGAGGAATAGAATACCTCTTTTCTTTGGAGTTGGCTTAGAGGTGGTTCAGGAATAGTCCAAGCATTATCATTGATTAAGATGTTATTCAGTAGAGTCTCAGCTTGTTCTACAGTTCGTTCCCTAAAAACACAACCGGCACAACTATCTAGATGGTCTCTAGAAGCATCGGTAAGTCCGTTATAGAAGATATCAAGTATCTCGTTCTTCTTAAGAGGGTGATCAGGCAAAGCATTCTGTAGCTGGACGAGCCTCCCCCAAGCTTGTGGGAGACTCTCTTCTTTGAGTTGAGCAAAGTTGTATATTTCCTGCAAGGCAGCTTGCTTCTTATGGGCAGGGAAATATTTCTCATAGAAGTAATAGACCATATCCTGGGGACTACTCACACATCCAGGAGCAAGAGAAGTGAACCAGGCTTTAGCGTCATCCTTTAGAGAGAAAGGAAAGAGCTTAAGGATATAGTAGTGGCGGATCTTCTCCTCACTAGTGAAAAGGATGGCTATATCGTGTAGTTTGGTAAGATGGGCTACGACCGTCTCAGACTCATAACCATGAAAAGGATCAGATTCGACTAGAGAGATTATCTCAGGGTCGACAGAGAATTCATAATCCTTATCGGTGATAAAGATAGGTGAAGTGGCAAACTTCGGGCCGTATTTCATCCTAGCTTTTAGAGATTTTTCCTTCCACTTGACAAGTAATTTCTCAGCGTCATATGCATCCTTACACGCAAGAATATCCCCAGCTATCTCTCCCTCCATAACGTAACCCTGAGGTATATCAGGCAATTCATATCTAGGAGAGCTAGATCTAGCAGGAGCAAAAGCAGGTTCTATCTCAATAGTATCGGCAGTTTCAGAAGCATCACGAGCATTGGGAGTAACTCTAGCAATATGAGCATCAAGGAATACCCCTAGTGGCACATCAGGCAAAGTAGTATCTCTAACAGTATCAAGTATAGCATCATCAATCAAAATAGGATCTCTATCATCATCAGGCAAAGCAGTATCAAGCATAGTATCTCTAGCAGTATCAGGCATATCATCAGGCATAGTATCAAGCATAACATCTCTAGCAGTATCAGGCATAACATCAGGCATAGTATCAAGCATAGCATCTCTAGCAGTAGAATCATAAGCATCATCAAGCACATGCGACATATCAAGATTTCTAGCAGGAGGTGATGTTGCAAACTTAACATAACTGAAGGTGACTCAAGTGCAGAGCTAGATGGCAGTTCCTTGCCTCCCCTCGTAGTTGAGGGCAAAACTTTGGTTTTTGGATCCTTCGGATTCTTCATAGTGATCAGCAGATATAAATCCCAAGTGACTCAGAGAATATAGCAATACCTCCCCGGCAACGGCGCCAGAAAAATGCTGCTACTGTGACAACAGACCTTCCCCTGCAACGGCACCTGAAGAATGCTGCTAGCACTCCCAGGCAACGAAACTAGAAGAATGTTGTTGATGGCACAGCAACGCGTGGGTTCGCGGCAGTTTTCGAGGGTAGAGTATTCGACCCAAATTTGTTGATTCGCCAGGCAGGAGGTGAGAGGATACTCTCGAGTATTAGCAGCTAAATTTATCAGATTCAACCACACCTGAAAGATTAGTATCTGCAAGCAAAGTATCAGCAACAAAGTAGTATGACAACAATGGTGTCATAAACGATCTGTTGATGACAGACTATTCCTAACTGTCATATCAATGGCGCCAAAAGTTGCCCGTTGACGGAAATTGTCTTTTCTCGTCAACACCGAGCGAACCAGAATTGTAGCAGGTAGCAGCAGTGTAACGAGTAACAGCAGTGGCAAGGAACAACAGTAGTAACAACAGTAGCAAGTAGCAACATTAGCAAGTAACAGCAGTAGCAAGCGACAGTAGTAACAGCAGCAGAGCAAAACAAGTAACATCAGCAGAGCAAAACAAGTAACACCAGTAGTGGGACGAACTCGTAGGCAATGGGTCGGTGATTCGTTTGGATGATATTCATCATGCAACAATTATAACACTTAGAGATATGTGGCTAGCTCCCATTCGTCAATGTGATATAGGCATGCATTCCGTGTGTAGTCATACGTGCTTAGGGAAAAGAACTTGCATGGCATCTATTGTCCATCCCTCCCGTGGCAGCAGGGTCCAAAAGGATACTACAGGATATTAAGGTTCTCCTTTTAATAAAGAACTAGGACAACGCATTAGCACTTAGTGAACACATGAACTCCTCAAACTATGGTCATCACAGGGAGTGGTTCCGGTTATTGTCACTCCGGGGTTCCCGGGTCATTACACATAGTAGGTAACTACAACTTGCAAGATCGGATCTAAAACACACATATATTGGTGACAACATAATAATTTAAGATCTGAAATCATGGCACACGGGCCCTAGTGACAAGCATTAAGCATGGCAAAGTAGTAGCAACATCAATCTCAGAACATAGTGGATACTAGGGATCAATCCCCGTCAAAACTAACTCGATTACATGATAGATCGCATCCTACTCATCACCGCCCAACGAGCCTACGAATAGATTACTCACGAACGATGAAGAGCTTCATGGAATTGGAGAGGGAAGAAGGTTGATGATGACGATGGCGACGATTTCCCCTCTCCGGAGCCCAAAACGGACTCCAGATCTGTCCTCCACATGAAGAATAGGATGTGGCGGCGCCTCCGTATCGCAAACGCGACGAAATCTTCTCTTCTGATTTTTTTTTGGGCGAAAGTGAATTTATAGAGCTGAGATTGGGGGCGACAGAGCCACGTGGGCCCCACAAGCTTGGTTGCCGCGGCCAAGGGGGTGGCCGCGGCAACAAGGCTTGTGGCCCACTGGCCCACCCCCTCTGGTGGATCTTTGCGCATGTATTTTTCATATTTTCCAAAAAAATTCTCCGTAAATTTTCAGGACGTTCTGAGAACTTTCATTTCTGCACAAAAACAACACCATGCCAATTCTGCTGAAAACAACGTCAGTCCGGGTTAGTTCCATTCAAATCATGCAAATTAGAGTCCAAAACAAGGGCAAAAGAGTTTGGAAAAGTAGAAACGATGGAGACGTATCACTATTCGAATAGTTTTACACTCTGCGGAGGTTGTACGCTGTACCCACAAGATCTGGGAAACTTCCGTGTCATCCACGACTTGCGGTGTATAACATACCCGAGGTAAGTACCCGATCAATGTCTTTCCCCTGACGATACTAGACAAAGAGATCCACTCGATTGGTACCCAACCCACATGATGTACGTCGTACGAGCATTGACTCTAGATAGTATCATCCATGCGGGGATCAATGGTGTGCCCGAAACACGTAAAAACGGCATAGTCTCCCTACGTGGCACGACCCCGTCACGAGAATGACCACATATCACTCCCGCCACTAGTAATGTGGCTCTTTGCTAGCACCGACCAGAGTAATCAACAAAGCCCCGTCCCATAAAGGGGTAACGTGGTCACACATGTAAGGTTAGGACGGTTGACACATCAAAAATCTATTCCCATTTTCGAAACCACTTACACCAAAATACCCGGTGCACCACTTCACCAAAAGTGGCCACCTAACTCATCATCACCCTCGGGCGTTAGTGGCACCCGACGGGGTTTTCATAAACCTTTGATTTATACCATCATCATGCTCATGCTTCTAGTATGCTTAGCTCTACTTGTCAACATGGTATTAGCGTGACCCTCATAGGTGGTAGGGTCATGCTTACAATGCAAGTGCTCCGGAGGAGCCATCGGTAACATCACTTTAATGATTTACCGAATATTTATGATCATATGCAACAAAAATATTTGCTTTACTAGCATGCAATATAACATATGTTCAATCATGGTCAAAGGGCTGCTTTCCTTGATCAGCTCAGTATCCGGGGTCTTCGGGGTCTTCAAGTCCAACTCCTTCGTCAAGCGTGGTTTCTATCATCGTATTAAATAAAAAGCAATAAGTAGCTCACTCAAAAACAGGTCACAAAGTCACTTTAAAAATATTGTTTAATTCTGATAAATACATATTGTTATTTTAAAAATACTTGTCTCTGGTTTTAGTGAATGGATTATTTTTAAAAGTATTTTAATAGAAGCAAAACTATTCCAAATTAGCCTTTTTAATTATTTAAAATACAAAGGTTGTCTCAAAATTGTTCAAAAGGTTATGTTAAATACTACTCATTTTTAGAAGAATTATGGTGGAAGAATAATAACAATATACTGGATAATTTTATACAAATCATTCAAAACCAGAATAAACAGAAAAAGAAAAAGCCTGGGGCTCAGGCCTGGCTCGGCGTGTGTCTTGGGTCGGCCCAGCTGGCCAGCCAGCCAACCAGCCCAGGCGCGCGCGCGACCAGGTTCAAATCTGACGCGCGGGCCCATGCGGTTAGCGATAGAGAGGAGAGAGGGGGCGAGGGGAGAGCCACCGACAGGTGAGCCTCACCTGTCGGGGTCGTCTTCCACCTCGGGACAGAGAGGAGGAGGAACACGCCAACGTGGCTACCAACGTCCTTAGGCCCTAACAATGGAGGAAATGGGTCCGGCTCATCGTCGCCTACATGCTGGTTGTCGAGTCGACGACGGGGGGGGGGGGGGGGGGTCCTGGTTCACCGGTGACGAGGTGGTCGCGGTGGAGTGGTTTCGGTCAACGGTGGGGATGGCGGCTACGGGCACGAAATCGATCGGGGAAGTGAGGGAAAGGTTCCTGGGGTCACGGTGAGTGTGTAGGAGGGAAGAGGGCCGCGTGAACCGTCGTGTTGCAGGAGATCGACAGGGGCTCTTCTTGCTCGAGGGGGTGGCTAGGGAGATGATTGGGGCCTAGGTGGAGTGGAGTGAGGGGTGCTGGAGCGAGGGGTGGCCTATTTATAGGCCCGCGACCATGCACCGGGCGGGAAGCGCCGGTGGTTTCACCGTGGTGCGCAGGGGGGTGCAGAGAGAGGTTGGGGTTGAAACCATGGTCTCAGGACGTGGTTTTGGACCTCCGAGATCACTACGAGAGAGGGGGAATGAGGGGTGGCGCTTGCGTGGTCGCACTCCTCTGGCCGAACCTGGTGCGCGTGGGCATGCGTCGCACCAACCCTCAGCGAGTGAAAGGAGGGGCCCTGGGGGCTGCCTGATGCAGTGGAGTTGTCAGGGGAGAGGAGGGACACTGTGGGGAGGCTGGAACTCACTGCGGGAGGTCGCCCCCACCTCGGTTGCTCCCTGTAACGCAGCTTTGGCATGCCACGGCATGCTGGCGCGCTCTGGGTGCCTTGGACGCGTCTGGCGTGTCCTGGGCCCTTGCTTGGAGATGCCTAGCTGTTTGAATACCGTGGGAGCATCTGCTAGTCAAAGGAGGGGTGGTAAACATATGCTGTCAGCCTTGGGCTGAAGCTTAGATTGGGGTTTTTGGCTTTTCTACTTAGAACCAGAGAAGGGCCACTCGTCTGGAGTTGGGCATTGATGCTGGCCACTAATCTAGGAGTTTGACAGAATGGGAATGGGTGTAGCTGGGGTTAAGTGGGGTTTTGCCATATTGTCAGAAGGTGCTCGATAGTGGTTTGGGGTGGTTACACTCCACCACTAGCTATGAAACTTAACATGACTAGGTTTGGTGCAAAAACATGAGGCTACACCAAGTTTGGGCTCCATTGGACAAGTTTAGCAATGTAAACTTGAAATCACTCCTAAATGACAAGATCTGTCCCTTCCAAAAGGAGTGTGAGCAAATCAAGTCCCAGAAATCCCATTTTTGACAGAGGCTTCTCATTTGGGGTGTTGAACATCTCCACAAAGTTTCATCCAATTTGGATAAACTTTGTAATGTAGAGATGTTGCAACTTGGTTCAGGACAGAAAGGGTTTTGGAATTATTTAATGGACCAAACCACCTTGGAATGAGGTGCAACTTGGTGTGGCTACTAAATATAACTTGGGAAGGTTCATGGAATTTTATGGGATTTTATTGCAAATATTCCAAAAGATCAAAATAGACATAATAGGTTTTCAAGGATTTACTCAAACATTTTGAATAGAAATAGGGGCTGAAAATCTTATGTATGGAAAATATATGTCCTGTGAGTATCTCCAAATTTCCTCAGATTTTTCTAAGGCAGAAAAGTATTTTTCCATATAGGAATATCATTTCTGGCCTTAGAAATGGACATGCAAATAAAATAGGAAGATAGTTTAGAAAATAAATATTTTATGGTTTTGGTAAGAAAAAATAGTTTTAGAACCAAATCACCAACTTTGGGTGAAAGCACTCCTTGCTATCAAGGACGTGTAGTGCAACCCAAAGCAGTGTGTTGAAGTAATCAGAAATAAGAAAAAGGAATTTTGGGAATATTTAGGTTATGAAAAATATATGGTTTTTGATATCACACAATCAAGCATACAATCATACATTTACAACCATGGCACTCACATCATTGAATTTTAAAAGTTTTAATAAACTCAGATTTTTGAACTACAATAAAAGTGAAGTGAAAACAGGGTGTGACACACCTATCCCCCTTACACGAATCTCGTCCCCGAGATTCCTCAGCTAGGTTCTAAAAAGGTACGGAAATTCAGATCGGAGATAGTCTTCACGTTCCCATGTTGCTTCTGCTTCGGTGTGGTTGCTCCACTGAACCTTGAAATACTTGATGGTGCGGCTTCTGGTGCAACGCTCTGCTTCATCCAAAATGTGGATCATCCTCTCACGATAAGTGTCTTGGTGGAGCGCATACATTATAAGAATGAATAGTAATGCACATGACACCTTCAAGATAAGTGAATGATGATAACATAGATAGCTAAAAGGGTAATAACGTAGCATCAACCAAGCAAAGCGTATGATCAAACATAGGTAACCAGATAAAGTTATCCAAAAGAACAAAGTTTTGTAAAACTAAATGAGAGCAAATAAAGTCAAAAGCTCTCTCTAGAAGCGCTATGATCTATAAATTTCCCCCCTTTGGAAACAAGTTACCAAAAAGTTCAAAAAGTATAGAGCTACTCGTCTCTCTGGGCAGCTGATGACGGAGTCGACACAAGAGCGTCCACGAAGGCATCTGTTGAGTGTCGTGGAGCCGGAGGAGTGGATATTAGAGGTGCTTGAGCTGGATATAGTGTTGGAGCTGAAGGTGCAGATGCTTGAGCTGATGAAAACTGTCTTGTCTCCGAAGGAGGTACAACAGCTGATCTAGGCTTGGTGCTGAACCGAGTGGTAGTGAGAGGAGGTGACTCTTCATCATCATCATCATTGTCATCATCTTCTGAGTGTGGAATCTCCACTGATTCAACTTCATGTTGAAGTTGTTTGACAATAGTGGTCAACTCCGTTACCTTCACATCCATGTCAGAAAACTTTGTTTCCACCACTCTCTCTAGGCTTTTCAGATTTTGCAGCATCTCCTGGATCTTCTTCTCCACACCTTGGACAGAGCTAACTAGAAATGCCATTTACTCAACTTGAGTTCTAAGGTGTGCAACTGGTGGTGGCACATTTCTAGCAGCCCCAGCTTCTCCTCCCTATGCTGCCATTCTTGCTGCAGCTGAGCTGGGATCATTTTCATCCATCACTATTACATTGTCTTCAAATTCTGGCTGAAGAGGTAGATGGGGATGATCAATGATATATGCATGTTTGCCTAGCTTGGCATTGATAAGCATGTGAATGTGCGAGGCATATTCACAAGATCTTTTCTGATCAGCAGCAGTCATCCGGATAGTCTCTACTATCAAGTCCATCACTCTGAATCTAGTGTGGGAGTCCAAATGGTGCAGAAGATTGATGGAGTGTCCTCAAATCATCCTATCATCACCTAATTTAGGCATCAAGGTGTGTCTTATAATGGAGTCAGTTGTGGGTATCCCTGCTTGCAATAAGTATACTGAGCCCATCTTGTGACTTACCAAATACTTGTGAGGAATTGGCTTGTACATGTTGGCCATGGAGTTGTGGCTCATCTTTGCTTCAGAATACACATCAAGATCACTCTCTTTCTGCTTAGGGGCACCAATGATAGTGGCCCACTCTTCAATCATTGACTCATACTTGTACCACGAGTCATCCATACAATAGAACCATCTCCATAGAAAGGAACAGTTGAGTAAAATTGCATGATCAACTCATCATTCGATGGGGTCATCTCTTTTCCAACAAAATCTTCAGTGTCCATATACTCCAAATTTTCTTACACACGGGGAAAGAAATTTTCATTTGCTTTGATATAAGCCCAGTCAACATATCTCATGTCACTTAGAGATGGACTTCTGTCATACAAGACAGTCTCATAAAAGTCTTGTTATTCCTTGGTGTGTAACCTTGGATCAACATTAGTTCTTCTCCTTATGGCATATGGATGTGCTATGACATCCCCGGATTATGCTATAGTGGTAATTGTAATAAGCTACATTGATGACCATGATCAATGCCTAATCATTTTGCTAAACAATGCTTGATCAAACTTCGGATCATTTCTCATTTCAAATTTCTTTTGAAATTCAAAATTCAATTAATAAGTGGAATAAATATTTTGTCAAACACGAAAACAAAAATCATGGTTAGATTGCAAATATTCACCTGATAATTATAAAATATGAAACTATATTTATCAAGCCCCCTTTTGTCTCAAAATAATTATTAACTATGGCCAATTCATTGTTAAATGCCCTTTTATTTTAATCATTTATAAATAATGAATCTCAAATATTTGATGAGATTGCGATAAATTGCAAAAGAAATACTAGACCAAATGTCCTATTTTTACAAGAGATTATTATTACAAAATAATTTAAACATAACATTTTAAAAAAGCTAAAATAAATTAAAAATAAGAAAAAGGAACCCCCACCCCCCATTTGGGCCGGCCCAAGCCAGCCCAAATCAGCCACCTAAACCGAACCGGCCCACCGGCTCATCATACCCCTTGGGGTATAAAAAGCCACTTATTTCCCCCAAACCCTAAATACCACCATTTCCCTCACGCTCTCCCCCTCAGACCCCAAGCCACCAAGGGCTCGTGCCCGACCCTGCCTCGACTCCCGGCCGGCGCTAGCGCCCTCCACTGCCGGTCGCCGCTGGATCCGGCCGCCCGCCCTCTTCCACGTCTCGCGACCCCCTTCTCATCAACGCTAGTGAGAACCTTGCCCCTCCTCCTCTTCCCTAGGCAGGGCACCGCGTCCCCCATGCTCGGTGGCATCACGCCGCCCTGCGCCCCTCGACGCTCCCTCGCGCACCCGCACCACCACAGCCGCACCGACCCTCACGTCGGTACCGCACTGCTCCGGTGTTCCCTCCTTTCGGCCAGCGCCCCATGCCACCGCGCCTACCGCCGCGCCCGTGACCGCCCATGCCGCCATTGTACTCCGCTCCGGCGCCGCTCCACCGCTGCTACAAAAGCGTCACACCCTCTGTCGCGCCTGTCCCCTGCTGTGCTACCTCCCCTGCAGCCTGCCGTGCTCGCCGTTGTTGTGCTGATCTACCTATTGTTGTTTTGCGTTGTCGCTAGCTGCTAGCGGCTGCTATATGCTGCTACTTATTAGATGTTGCAGCTAGTCGTTGCTGCTACCCTTTTTGCCATGCTGTCCGATATGCCATGGTTAGGTGTGTGTGTGCGCCGTGTGTGAGTCTGTAGAACCGACCCTCTTAAAGTTAATTTGTGTTAGGTAGATTTAGTTTAGGGGCTGTTTTGTTAGTTAGGTTAATCAATGTTTAACTAGGCTAAGTATCAGAGACGACTGCCTACAGGTAGGCCCCTTTCCAACTCCTTGGCTGAAGTTAAGTCTAGTACTTGAAAAACTTACTAACTTTGATGCTGTGGATTATGGGCCCACATATCAATTTGGGTGGTATTAGTATCTTTTACTCCTTTTCTGTACTCTGGGTTCTAATCTCTCTTCTCTTTCGGGTTAAATATTTTACTAACTCTAACTCTAGGTCCTCGTAACTATTTTCTCCCAGAGAGCCCCTCATCCCAGATGATGATTCGATTCATCAGAAGAATACGAAGATTGTGACACCCTTGGTTTAATCGTACACTAAGGACTCACAGGAAGATATCACAACACAACTCTAGACACAAATAAAATAACATCAGCTTCATATTACAAGCCAGGGGCCTCGAGGGCTAGAATACGAAAGCTCGATAAACACACGAGTCAGCGGAAGCAACAAATATCTGAGTACACACATAAAACATGGGGTGCCTTAGAGAAGGCTAGCACAAAAGATACAACGATCGAACGAGGTGAGGCCTCCTGCCTGGGAACCTCCTAACTACTCCTGCTCATCAGCGGCCTCCACGTAGTAGTAGGCACCGTCGGGGTAGCAGTCGTCGGCGGCGGGGACCTCCATCTCCTGGGCTCCATCATCTGGTCGCAACAAACGGATCAAGGGGAGAAGGGGGGGGGGGAGCAAAGCAGCGGTGAGTACTTATCCAAAGTACTCGCAAGTCTTACATCAGAACTATTCTAATTATGCATCAGTATCAAAGAAGGGGGGGTTATATGTGGACTGACTGCAGTAATGCGAGAATAGAGAGAGAAGCCCTAGTCCTATCGAAGACTGGCATCTTCAGGGTCTTGCAGCAATAGACGAGAGTAGAACAGGGGTAAAACATTAATAGTCATATTGTTGCAGCAATATTAAAGTGAGGTCACGCCTAAAGATCCTCCCTCCACTCCCTGCGAGGAAGTAATCCCGAGGCAAACTTATTCTAGTTAAGTAACAATTGTAGTTGTATAAGATCGGGGCACAACTCCAAGTTGTCCTGTAACCGTGGACACGGCTATCCGAGTAGTTAATATTCATCCCTGCAGGGGTGCACCACATGTCCCGTCACGCTCGATAACACTCTGGCCGGGCATACTTTTCTGGGTCCTGCCCGGCCTCGGAATATCGACACGTCACAGCCCCACCTAAGACTAATCAGAGAGGCCAGCCCGTCGGTCTAACTCCTAAGCACAAAGGGTTCATGGGCCCAGTTCCCCTTCGCGCTCCTGCACATGGCGTGGGCGGCCGACGTCAGTCCTAGCATCCCTTAATCATAAGAGCGATGCATCTCAGGACCACTCGGGCGCGCGCCGCTACATTGCTGGCATCTGAAAAGCTTCGGCTGATACCGCGATGCCGAGTACCCATAATTCTTCCCGCGTAGCCGGTTAGTGCAAAAAGGTCTCCGACCAAGACAGATCAAATACCCAAATCCATTAACATTTTAATTAGGCCAACAACACAGTCTCACGGGAATCCACCCGTCTTACAACTAATCACCAATGATTCCAGTAACATGGTCGAGTAACTTTGTGGTTGTATCATCGGGGGGAATCCGAGGTATCACCCTCGTTGGATTCTGAACGATGTACCCGTCAAGGTGGGCTTAGAGGAATCACCCTTGAGGGTCCCACACCTGAGGGTTGCACGATAAAGGCATCGTTGGGAATGGTGAAAGAGGAATCACCCTCGATAACCACGACCGACTAGCTATACTACACATATGTCATTAGGAGTACGTAGCGAGGTGTCACCCTCGGTACCCGATAGTATCCCTGTAGCGTCGTACAACTAAGGGGGTGTGTGTGATGTTTCGGGTATGGCTTGTCGATCAGGGATCGAGATTTGAATACAAGCGGGGCAACTGGACTACGGGGTCAGAGGGGATGACTGCTCCACCTATACTAAGCATATTAAAAGGTACATGACTGAAAGTAGCAGTTCATCAAAAATAGGCTATGCATCAGATATAGGAGCTAACTACAACAGTAGCAAAATAATAATGCAAGCAGTAGGAAGAAAGACATAGGCGATATAGGAATGATCAAGGGGGTTTGCTTGCCTTGCTGCTCTGTGGCAAAGGACTGATCGGCAGGGTCATAGATGTACCCGGCAGCAGCGTCAGTCTCAGGGTCTACCAGTAAGAAGAGGGGGAAGAAACAATAAATAATAGCAACGGTGCAACACAAAGCATGAAATGGCAAGATGCAGGCTAGACATGAGCTAACGCAGCAACATCCGTCATAGACGGGTCGGAAGAATATCTAACGATATTTTCCGGGTCTCGGGCTACTACCGGTCATACTCGAAACGATGGAAATGTTCCATGTTTTCTATGCTAGGGACGCGTGACAAACGAACGGGCCGCGTATCCGGGTTCGTCTTGTTCTGCTGATCAACTTTCATGTTGAAAATATTTTGATCTGACTTACGGATTATTTAATATTAATTTTTAGAGTTTTATTCAAAAATTAGGAATTAAAAACAGATTTAAATAATTTAAAAAAAGCTATTATGACATCAGCATGATGTCATGCTGACATCAAGAGTTGACTGGTCAACTGACGAGTGGGTCCCGTGCGTCAAAGACTCAAGTTTTAATTAAGATTTAATATTAATTAATCCAATTAAGTAAATGGGGGACCCACGTGTCATACTCTAATTAATCTAATTACTTAATTAACCATTTAATTAATCAACTAATTAATTAAATAATATATTTATTTATTCATTTAATAAAGATATATTTTTATTTTTATAATTTAATTTTTACTTTTTTAATTATCGCGTGGGGCCTCCCTGTCATAGACAGCGGGTGCCTTGGCCCCACCGGTAAGTGATTTTTAAGCCAAATACTCATTTTTCCCACAGATACATAATCATGCAATTATCGTATTCCTCCAAATACCTATATACGCAAATACATACATCGCATCTCATACATACATACATACATACATACGTAAATACAACGTTTATTTTTATTTCTTTCTCACATCTCACATCTCTCTCACAACTCTCTCTATTAACAGAGAGAGAGTCTCTCTACTAACACAACATGGAAGAACCGAATGTTCAAACCTTCCTTCCGGTCACTACCGTCGGCGGATCGGAGTTCCGTTTGCTGGAACGGAACCTGGACGGTGAGGGGAACGGGATGGTGGGAGGAGCCCGAGCAGGGGCTCATCAACGTTGATGAGACGGCCCGGTGAAGCTAGAGTTCGCGGGAAGGCGGAGGTGACGGAGAGGAGGAAGACGATGTGGTGCCGGTGGTGGCGCGGTGGTGGTGATGCCGGTGGTGACGGTGCCGGCGAGGTCGGTCGGTGAGGAAGAGGCCCTCCCGGAGGGGGGGGGGGCGGCGTTGAAGGAGGGGGCTGACCGAGGTGAGGCCGGCCGGATCCGGCGAGGTGGAGGTCCTCCCTGCCTGGTCCCTCCTGGACCGAGCGGAAGGAAGGCCGACGGGGGGGGGGGGGGGGGGTTGGGGCCGGCCGGCTGGGTGGGGGCGCCGGAGCTTGGCCGGCCAGGGAAAGGTGGGTGGCTCGGTGGGGGCGGGGGGTGAGGCGAGGTGAGGAGGAGGGGGCCTTGGGGTGGCTCGTGCCTCGGTGGGGAGGGACTGAGAGGCTCGGGAGGGAGAGGATCGAGAGGGGGGTGCTCGTTAGATGGGGAATCGGCTGGGGCTGCGGGAGCTCTCGGAAGGATAGAACCGAGAGGTGAGGGAGAGAGCGGGGGACGTGGGGTGTCATGCGGGAGGTTAGGTGGGGAGGGGCCCCACGAGGGATGGGTGGCGCGATGGGTGGGGTGGCGGCGGCTACCACGGGAGCGAGGGGAGAACCGGGGTCTCGCTAGGGTTTGCGCTGCGGTGGGATGTGGCCTGGCCGGCTGGGCCTCTAGGCCTAGTTGGGCCAGGGGGTGGGGGTTTCTTTTTCCTTTTTTTCGTTTTGTTTTGTTTTTTTCTTTTTCTATTATTTCTTCTTTCTAATTTCTTTTCTTTTCTTTCTTTTATTATTTTTATTATTTTTAATACTTTCTTTTTATACATATCTTCCTTTAATAGTTAATATGAATTTATAAATATACTTTTCTTTTGTTTTCAATTTCTGAATACGGATAGAAATTCAATGCGGGTCAACGACGATAATTCTCGATGATGTGGCATCATTAGCGGGTGATCACTATAGCATAATTACAATATTTACTGTAGCAAAAGTCGAGGATGTCACAAAGATACTCTCCAATGTTCTCTCGAGAACTTGTGCTCATCGCTTTTGCGATTTCCCTTCCTCCGTCAAATCTATGGATGACTACATACAAATGTCGTTCATATTTTCTTCCCAGTTGCCCTTGTTATACAAGGTACAACAAATTGTCTTGTCGGGGATTTGTTCATCCTTAGTTGTCATGGGTTTCGCAAGTCCCTTCAATTACTATTCGATCTTCCAAAATCCTCAGAGGCCTATTGTTCATGACCTTTCTCACCTGCTTGCATTATGGTAAAGTCCATATGTCTAGCAAAATTTATTAAAGTCCTTTGCGGTTGTCCTTTGAGCTTATTGATTCTACCTGTGTGCGATTGCACACAATCATCAGTTAGTCCTTATAAATTATCTTTCCGGCTCAAATGTTTTTCCAAACATAAGCTCGTTCTCGGCAAATCAACCCTGATTGGTTGTCCGTCTAAGTCCATTGAACTTACTTGTATTTGATCGGAGCATCTGATTCTCATACACCAACCTGGAAATAATAATTCCTTTGGTATTGAAGCATCATAATTATTCAGTTTTTCTATAATCCGATGCCTTGCATTCTATATTCCTCTAATTGAGTACAGATACTCACATCGTGTCCATAATGAACTTGCATACCCATTGTTGGGTTATTATCCGACGACATCCTTTACATTCAAAATTCTTGTGATATTATTCCCGCGATATCTGATGCCATTGGTAGGTTGTGTCTTCTCCCTCTGATAAATTGTATCCTATGCTTTTGTCGGCCATGCTCTATTGTCAAGCATGTGTTGATTATTCTTGACGATTTTGGTATATGTCCCTAAGATGCCCCGATGGGTTGAACCTATGCCATCCTAAATCCATGTGGTCTCAAGAGTTTACATGAGACTTACTCTTCTGTTGTCTTACCGGATATTCTTACAAAGCTACTACTTCATCAAAGGCGAGGAGTAAATGTCAGGTGATGCATTGATGAAATCGGAGTCGACCTTGAACTTTGTGTTCATGCCCATGGAAACGACGTTAATCCTATCATAGCAGATTCTGGTATCAATGGTCATTCATTCTATGTTTTAATCTTGTACATGTGATTTGGTACTTTGCAACCGTCGTTCCGACCGTGATTGACCCCCTTTGAATCCCATATGTAGGCCAGTTAAATCACTTATCTTCTTCAGATCTATACATCGGTCCCAACTTTAATGTTGATCTACGTTCAAGTAATACCCCTGGTAGCTCGAGAATATCACGGAGCTACATGACTTCTTGTGAGCTCCTCATCAGCTATGATATTTCGTTGATTCTAGTTTCCTCGTGTTTTGAGTCGTTGGACACTCAAGTGCATCGATGAATGAATCGAATATGCATTGCGATTCAACAACTCTTAGCAATATTCTTTGCTTATGAGTTTGTACTCGATCATGACTTTCCAAGTTGTTAGGCTATACCATCATCGTCATGCTAGAGCTTGACCATACTATCTATGTCTTTCATCCCTCGAACACATTTCCAATTGTGTGTTAAGCTTATATCAAGATTTGAAGATCATGTTGGTTGTATTGAAAGGCAATTTTGATTCTGAGATAGAAATCTTATCTGTATTTCCAACAACCTTTAGCTTCCCCATTCCTTTGCTTGATGTCGTCGCTGATCGATTACATATTCTTGAAAAATTTCTCGATAAATGTGTCGTGATCATCATCAGCATTCTGAGATCTTGCAGGGTATCAATCTAATGCATGTTGAGAAATACTATCCCTTCTCCTCGATGAATTGTATTATCATCGACATACTTGTTGCCTTCCCTCCAACACAGACGTGTTCGTGTTTTGTGTTGTCCTTTGAGCTCCTTGCTAATTTAGCTTATGTTATTACCATCTTTAATGTCAAGAATATTGTGATAATTGCTGCACCTCTTAAGAATTCTTGATATAGTGATACTTCTCGCCATCACCATCCATTTGTTGGTCCCGTGTTGGTTCAGACCGGAATACAACCAAGTGAACTTTGATGTGTGACCCCAATACTTCTAGCAACCCTATTGCCTTGAGGTTAGCAACTGATTGTTTCATTCTTGGTGTGTTGGTTGTTGACTCACCATTATAGCATTGGTCGTGCTACTCATTCCATATTTTCGAGTGCACCCTTTGACCAATGTTTAATTGTTGATGTTCCATCGAGCATACATCATCATACCATTTGATTTGACAAATATTATCTCTTTGATCTTGTAATTTTGGTAATTCAGCCCCATCGAAATCTTGAGGGATTGCTGCTGAGCCCATCGGCCACACCCTGAACTTCTCCATGTTCCATGATGGAGCTCTTGAAACCATTATCTTTATGTCTAGCTCATGAAGAATATGTTTGATAGGAGAAATGTTTTCCCAAAGTTCAAGTGCATTCTTGCCGCCGTGAAAATGAGAATGTTTTCTATCAATTTCTCTCGGGTCAACCCAAATCATTCACACATGTGTGAGGTGTTACATGTTTTGAATATTTGCTATCTTCACTTCATATAATTCCTCTTAGCACCCCCTCCACACCCTGATTTGATCAAGGAAAAGAAGTTCCTTCATAAGAGCTAATCCAGGCTTACACAAGGGCCTTGATATCCTCGATGATGGTTCTCAAATCATAACTCAGATGCATTTCATTGTAAGAACTCCATGTGGACACGAATGTCTTGACATTGTGTTCACATGTCTTACAATTCAACTCATGATTGAAGACTTGCTTCCGTAGTTCCTATCCTCAAGATCTTGCATCGTCATCTCGTAAATTGTTGTTGCCCTGTTTTCTTCTCAGGCATCCTGAGCGTGAGGTATC
Organism: Hordeum vulgare subsp. vulgare; assembly: GCF_904849725.1. NCBI lineage: Eukaryota > Viridiplantae > Streptophyta > Magnoliopsida > Poales > Poaceae > Hordeum > Hordeum vulgare. The sequence goes on along the minus strand of NC_058522.1, from coordinate 148,584,994 downwards.
CTGGCACCAATTAGATCGGAATCTCGAGCAGATATGATGGCTGGAATATTTCCAATAATTTTCAATTTGGTCTTTATATAACCCGGTACGGTGTCATCTTGTCTAGCACACCTAGCCGAAGGACCTAGTGTTATACTATCTTCCTTGGTAAGATTAGCCATTCTCCCGTGAGGAAATTGTATGACTTATTTTATATGTTGCTCCTGATGGATCCTTTGTGTACCCAATGTCCAACCTTTACCTGATGACCATGTCGATGCTACCCCGAAGCACGGATGTGGTACTTCAAATTTTAACACGAACATTTAAAACACAATGTGAAATTGTTCCTGATTAATTATCCAAACCGTATGGTATGGGTAAACATCATGATTCTCCTTGCCCTTTTATCGAAATGGTTATGTACTTAATGACCTATCATGTATACCATACTCTAATTTCCTCGGGAATGATATACTCTAATTCTTGTGTGTGAACACATTTTCCCTCTCATTGGTCTGTTCAAACCATTCTTGGAGTCTAACTTAAGAAGTGATGATTCCTTGCGTAGGTAAAAACCTTGATATACAACTCTGTCAGTAAGACCCTGTTACTATTGTGGATAACATTCTGGTAGCCTCTGGTGGACGAGAACTTCTCCTATTGGTCCGCCTTGTTCCAACCAGCAGGAAAATGGTTCTATTCGTCCCCCGCCCTTGGTACGGACGTTATTGCCAACATAATTGACATGCTATCCCCTGACATGTCTTTCTCCCAAGAACGTGCAAGATGTCACCGCTGTGGCTACTCTTAGCCCACATGGTGGGTCCCTAACCCAAAGTTCCAAAGGATCGAAACCTGACTCTCCTATACATCCTTGACTCCAATGTATCCTTTACACTTGGATTCATATGAAATTCCAAAGCCACCGTCTAATGGAACGATCACTCTTCGGTCTAGATGTTATCCAACATGCTGAAGATCAAGTCCGCATTATTCATGAGAATCAGAAGACTGCTTAGACTCGTCAAAAAAGTCAGTATGACCGTCATCATCAAGATATGGTCTACCAACCACGCGAAAAGGTTTATCTTCGTGTCACACCAATGAGAGGTGCACACCGTTTTGGGATCAAGGGCAAGCTAGCTCCTCGCTATATTGGTCCATTCACTATTCTCGAAAGGCGTGGAAAAGTAGCTTATCAATTGGAAATACCGGCGGACATTTCTCACGTTCACGATATCTTCCATGTGTCTGAGCTCCGCCGCTGCTTCAAAGATCCTGTTCGAGCAGTGGATCATGATATGCTTGAGTTGCAACAAGACATCTGTGATAAAGAGCATCCGGTCGGCATTCTCGATCAGACTAAATGTCAGACTCGTCGCAAGGTCACCCAGTTCCTTAAAGTGTAGTGGTCAAATCATTCGGAAGATGAAGCCACTTGGGAACGCGAGGATCATCTTCGTGATGAATACCCCGTGCTCTTTCTTTCCACCTCTTAATTCTCGGGACGAGAATTCTTGTTAGTAGGGGACAGTTGTGACATCCCCGGATTATGCTACAGTAGTCACTGAAATTAAGCTAAAGTGATGAGCATGATCAATGCCTAATCATTTTGCTAAACAGTGCTTGATTAAACTTGGGATCATTTCTCATTTCAAATTTCTGTTTTAATTCAAAATTCATTTAATAAGTGGAATAAATATTTTGTCAAACACGAAAACAAAAATCATGGTTAGATTGCAAATATTCACCTGATAATTATAAAATATGAAACCATATTATCAAGCCCTATTTTGTCTCAAAATAATTATTAACTGTGGCCAATTCATTATTAAATGCCTTTTTATTTTAATCATTTAGAGATAATGAATCTCAAATATTTCATGAGATTGCAATAAATTGTGAAAGTAATACTAGACCAAATGCCCTATTTTTACAAGAGATTATTATTACAAAATAATTTGAACATAACATTTAAAAAAACTAAAAGAAATTTGAAATAATAATAAAAAAGAAAAAGGAACCCCCACCCCCCGGCCCGAGACAGCCCAACTCAGCCACCTAAACCGAACCGGCCCACCGGCCTATCATACCCCTTGGGGTATAAAAAGCCCCCTATTTCCCCGAGACCCTAAATCCCACCATTTCGCTCACTCTCCCCCCTTAGCCCCCGGAGCCACCACGGGATCATGCCCGACCCTGCCCCAGCTCCCGGCTGGCGCCGGTGCCCTCAATCACTGGCCGTCGCTGCATCCGAACGCCCCCACCGCCGACGCCCTCCTCCATGCTTCGTCGCCCCCTTCTCATCAACGCTAGTGAGAACCTCGCCCCTCCTCTCCTCTTCCCTAGGCCGGCCACCGCGCCCCCGTGCTTAGTGGCGTCGCGCCGCCTTGCGCACCTCGACGCTCCCTCGCGCAACCGCACCACCACAGTCGCACCATTCCTCATTTCTGTGCCGCGCAGCTCTGGTGTTCCCTCCTTTCGGTTGGCGCCCCAGCCACTGCGCCTGCCGCCGCGCCCATGACCGCCTGCGCCGCCGTTGTCCCCCGCTTTGGCGCTACTCCACCGCTGCTACATGAGCGTCACACCCTATGCCGCACCCGTCCGCCCTACTGTGCTATCTCCCCCGCAACTTGCCGTGCTCGCCGCTGTTGTGCTAATCTACCTACTGTTGTTTTGTGTTGCTCCTGCTGCTGTCGCTAGCTGCTAGCTGCCGCTATATGCTCCTTCTTATTAGGTGCTGCAGCTAGCCGCTGCTGCTACCCTTTTTTCCATGCTGCCCGGTATGCCATGGTTAGGTGTGTGTGTGTGCGCTGTGTGTGAGTTTGTAGAATCGTCCCTCTTAAAGTTAATTAGTGTTAGGTAGATTTAGTTTAGGGGCTGTTTTGTTAGTTAGGTTAATCAATGTATAACTAGGCTAATTAATAATTAGGATAATTGATACCCTATGACATGTACCCCATCCCTAGTTAAATAAGTTAAATGATTTAAGTGCCCATGTGTCAATGACAAATAATTTAACTAGGTAATAAATTTGTGAAATATTAGTCCTTGACATGTGGGTCCTTTGACCCTGTTGACTAGTCAAACTTTGACTGGTCAACTACTGATTATGCATGCTGACTCGACCACCTGGTCCCACTATCACACACTAGGGTTAGGAACACACTAGGTGACAAAAGTATTCTGGTTATTTTTCAAATGAATTTGAATTTCACAATATTAAGAAAACTTTAAAAATTAATACAAAATAAACCATAAGTCAATGAAAATAATTTGTACATGAAAGTGTGTAAGAAAAACGAGACGAACCTAGATACTATGTCCCTAGCATAGCGAGCATGGAACTTTTCCATCCTTTTTGCGTGTCTCGTAGTAGCTAGAGACCCGGGAAATATCATATGATATTTTCCCGATCCGTCTATGATGGATGTTACTGCGTTAGTGCATGCCTAGCCGTGCATATTTCCATGTCATGCATCGCCTTGCACGTGTGGCTGTTATTTATTGTTTCTCGCCGCTCTTCTTATTGGTAGACCCCGAGACTGATGCTGCTGCCGGTTACAACTACCCTCCTGACGATCAACCCTTTGCCGCAGAACAACAAGGCAAGTAAACCCCCATTGATCATCCCTATATTGCCTATTTCTTTCTCCCTCATGCTTGCATTAGAATTTTGCTACTGTTGTAGATAGATCCTATTCTGAGGCATAGCCTGTTTTTGATGAACTGCTACTTTACTGTACCGCAATCTAAACTGTTTAGTATAGGTGGAGCAACCATCCCCTTTGCCCCCTTAGTCTAGTTGCCCGTACTTTATCGTCAAGTCTCGATCCCTGATCGACGAGCCAAGACCTGACACAACACTCACACCCCCTTAGTTGTACGACACTGCAGATCTACTATCGAGTACTGAGGGTGACACCTCATTACGTACTCCGATGTTAGCATTGTAGTGTAGTTGACTGACGGTGGTTCTCGGAGGGTGATTCCTTGTTCACCACCCCCGATGACGACTCGGTCGTTCAACCAATCAAGCTGGTCCAGCAAGGGTGATTCCTCCCTGGCCACCTTGATGGTTACATCGTTCGGAATCCAACAAGGGTGATACCTCGGATCCCCCTGATGTTACAACCACACAGTTACTTGACCGTGTTACTAGGAACATTGATGAATAAATGTTAGGCGGGTGGATTCCCGTGTGGATGTGTCGATGAGTTAATTAAAATGCTAAGGATTTGGGTATTTGATCTCGGTTGGTCGGAGACCTTTTTCGCACTAACCGTCTTCGTGGGAGAAGTTATGGGCACTCGACGTCGTGGTATCAGCTGAAGCTCTTCAGATGTCAGCACTGGAGCGATGCGCGCCCACGTGGTCTGGATTATCACCGTTCTTGTATAAGAGGTGCCAGGACTGACATCGGCCACCCTCACATCATGCAGGAGTGCAAAGGGTGATGGGCCCATGACCCCTGCCCTCACCGTTAGGATTTGGACCGGTGGGCTGGCCTCTTTGTTGAGTCTAGGTGGGGTTGCGACGTGTCGATGTTCCGAGGCCGAGCATGACCCACGAAAGTGTGTCCGGCCAGATTTTATCGAGCGTGACGGGGAATATGTGGTGTACCCCTGCAGGGATGAAAATTAACTATTCGGATAGTCGTGTCCATGGTTATAGGATGACTTGGAGTTGTGGCCCAATCTTATACAACTACAACTGTTACTTAACTGGAATGTTTGCTCCGGGATTGCTTCCTCACACGGAGTCGAGGGAGAATCTTTGGGCGTGATTTTAATTAATATTGCTGCAACAATATGATATGACTATTAATTGTGTTACTTGCTCTATTCTCGTCTACTGCTGCAAGACCCCTGAAGATGCTAGTCTTCGATAGGACTAGGCCTTCTCTCTCTATTCCCGCATTGCTGCAGTCAGTCCACATATTACCCTTCCTTTTATACTGATGCATACTTAGCATAGTTATGATGTCAGTCTTGCGAGTACTTTGGATATGTACTCACCGTTGCTTTGCCCCCCCTTTTCCCCTCGATCCATTGTTACGACCAGATGATGGAGCCCAGGAGATGGCGTATCCCGCCGCCGACGACTGCTACTCCGATGGTGCCTACTACTACGTGGAGGCCGCTAAAGACCAGGAGTAGTTAGGAGGCTCCCAGGCAGGAGGCCTCGCCTCGTTCGATCGTTGTATCTTTTGACCTAGCCTTATCTAAGGCAACTCATGTTTTATGTCTGTACTCAGATATTTGTTGCTTCCGCTGACTCGTGTGTTTATCGAGGTTCTTTATTCTAGCCCTCGAGGCCCCTGGCTTCTAATATGAAGCTTGTATGTTTTATTTGTGTCTAGAGTTGTGTTGTGATATATTCCCTTGAGTCATTGAGCTTGGTTGTATGCATTTGCGTGTGTGATTTGTGTACGGTCAAATCGAGGGTGTCACATCCGTAGCTCTCCATTTCCTCAAACCGTCAACTTTCCTCTTCTTCATATCTTCAGTTACTAGGTGAGCAGCATTATGCACTGGCAGATTTGGTCAGAGCTTTCTCAGAATTCGTGCATTCTCATCTTCTTCCTCTACAACAAAGGCACTCGAAGCAAGGCCTTTCTCCTTGGCAGCTGCAAGAATATCCTTTGTAGTCTTCCTATGCGCTACAACCTTCTTAGCCTTGGAAGGAGGCTTAGGAGCAGATTTCCTGGGCATGTCATCATCCATGAGCTTCTTCTTCTTAGGAGGAGATGGGATCTCATCTTCTCGAGCAACATATTCCCGATCCTCATACATAGAAGTAGGACTTCCAACAACATGAACTATCCTCTTCCTGGCTTTCTTCACACCAGCCTTCTTGGCAGGTTTATCACTGGAGAGTGTCGTGCTCTGCCTTGCAGACTCAGGAGCTCTAAGATCAGCAGGTCTTGCATACTCTTTCCTGACAGTGTTCTTAGGAGCCTTTGGAGGAGTTGAAGTTTCCTCTGGCACAAAATCCGAGTCCTCTTCATCTGAGTTCAGCTTTTTCCTCTGTCTGGTGGCTGCCTTGGGCAATCCAAGGGAGGTGTAAGATTTAGGGTCAGAGTCAGTCTTCTCGGGACTTGTGCCTGAGTCCATATCAACACTGTTTTCTCTAAAGTCATTCTAGCTATCCTCAGATCCTGACATCTTGGCAGACAAACAACAACTGAGCAGCAAACCAACTGACAGCAATCCCGTGAAATAGATATAGGAAAGGCAGAAGGGTTGAGCATGAGAAAACACAGAAGGAGTTTTCAAAGTTTGAATTCAGAAACTTAGGGTATGATCTTCTGCAGAATGTAAATCGGTAGCACTGGGTTGGTAATTTCAGAGTCACCGAGAAAGTCTACTCGAATAATAGAAACTTGGCACTCTGTTTCGGTCTCACTGAAAAGAACTGCTAGGTCTCACCTAGTTGCTTCTTAGGAACCCTAAAAGGGAAATCGGTGGAATTGATTCTAACAACTTGGTCTCATCGAGTTGCATTCTGCGGCATATAAGATGTGAAATTTCATCTTTCTTTTTGCTACGAGATACTCTGGTGGAAGGGAGGGGTTGCACATGGTGGCCTATAGAGAAAACTTCCTAATGCGCATGAGTTGGATTAAGGGAGCGCACAAGGAGATCGGAACTCTACCCTAGCTTGGTGGCGGTCCGACTACGGCGGCGTCGACGATGAAGATTTCATCGGCGACAACGATTTCCAATGCCAGAGGTGCTCGGAGAGGCAAAGGCAACGACGATTCCCAATGCCAGAGGCGCTTGGGGAGGTAAAGGCGACGACCAGGGGTACTTCAAGGCAGCTTAGGGTTTGAGACGAAGGGTTTTTGAGGAAATGATTTCAAAGACCCGTCTGCTAGAATATATAACCCCTCACTATTGGTGTCACCGAGATTACAAAATCTATGTCACCGAATTCCTCTACTGTCACCTGATAGGGAAACTCGGTGTATACGAGTTGGTGATTTTGGTGGTACCGAGATTGAAAACCCAGATCAACTTTGGAAGTTTGGTGGGGCTGAGTTTGTTGGGTTGGTCTCACTGAGATTTACAAAGAGGTTTTGGAAGGAAGCCTTTAACGATACGGAACTCCGAGTGCCCCTTCACATAGAGGGATCGACAAGTGCTTGTTCAAGTTTTGTGATGAAGCATGAATAGAACTTGAGATGAGATAGTATAGATAGCTAGAGAAGGGTCCTAGGCATTCTTGTCCATCCAATTGGCAAAAGATAAATCAAGAGCCAAATAACAACAATTGTATGTCCTCAAATGAGCAAACACATGCAGACCAACATGCTCACACAATAAAATGATAGATAAAATATGGTGAACATGCACAAACATCCTAGCATCTATCAAGCACTTGGGCAATGACAAAGTCATCTATATATGAGTATATTGACTTAGGAGCCAGGTAAGCATACTTGATCATAGGTTATACTCATCGTTAAGCACAAGTGAGGTTACCACTTTTACATAAGCATTGATGTTTTCATATCCTAAGGAGATGCTTATACTCGATATTTAGAGTAAAGCTCCCCCTTGAGATGACATCCCACATAAGAGGGATAAACTAACCTTGGGTTTTGTCGTAGAAGACTTCAAGTAGGTGAAGTAGTGGTGGATGCTCAATGTTGACGAAGCTTATCTTGAGTTGGGAGCAATCCTTGTTGTTTCTTACTTTTCTCACCTACAAGGGTTAGTCCCAAAGCAAAGGAACATATGCAAGAATATCCATGGACAAGGAGTGAAGCACACATGTGATGATGTCCAAATATCCATTAGTTACCTTGTTCCTTGCTTACCTTTGAGGGAATGTGTGACTCCTTGAGCTAATGCATATGGTTGAGGTTGATTGCAAATAGTTCTTGCAAAAATGAATAGGAGTGAATTTCATTGGCGGAGTCACCCCTCATGAGCTTTCTAGTTCTTCCTCTTGGAGATCCACATCAACTTGATGGGAATCCTTGGAGTTGTGGTAGCACTAGATGAGCTAGTTCTAGTAGTGTCCTAGGGATCCACTTGACCTTGACTTGGGGTTCTTCTTCATATAAGTCAATGCCATCTCGAAGCTTTCCATTGCCCTTGTGGTCTTGCGGTAGAAGGCCTTCTTGTGAGCTTGTTCCTTTGGGAGGAGTAGGATCATCCTTCTCCTCTTGAGGAACAAACTGAGGAACGGGATATGGTCCTTCTTCCCAATCATCTCCGTTGACGTTGAAGTAGCCAATACCTTGTTTCTTCCGATCCTCCTTGCTTGTGCACAATTTCCTCAAATTGCTTACTTTCGGCAAGACTCTTGAAGACATTTCTCTCTATAATCCCTTCCAATAAATCGTTTTTTCCCTCAAGTGTAACTTGACTAAGAAAATCATTAGTGGAATCGAGAGAGCTACTAGCAACAACATTATTGGATATAGCTTTAGCATTGTTGTTACTAGATGAAGTTGAGCTTTTAGGACCTCATGCTCTTGCTCCAAGTTGAGCTTCTCAAAGCGTAGCTTCTCATGAGTTCTTGCAAGTTCTCTATGATATTCTAGAGTAGTTTCTTGAGCTAACTTAAGAGTATTTGATTCTTGAGTTAGTCATTCAATCTCTTTCTTATCATCATCACTCGATTTCTCTTGACTAGCATGATAATTAGCAAGTTCATTTTCATTGCAATCACTAGTTTTATCAAAGAGCAAGTCATCTTCTACTGACAAGTCATCCTCATCACTATTAAAATCAAAATACTCGGGGTGTGATACCTTGGGGCCTTTAGCCATGAAGCAGTTTCCGAACCCCTCATTTGGTGAATAAAATAGGTCGTAGGAGTTCATGGAAACAAGTGCAATGCCAGCAACACCTTCATCTTGACTATAGTAGGAGTTGGACTGGTAGCTTATCTTGGATTGGTTGTCAGACTCGGAGCCAGAAACCCATTCACCAACATGAGCTTGATGTCTTCTTCTTGAGCTGCTCTTGGTGTATTTGTCCTTCTTCTTCGATTCTCTGCCTCTTCGTGAGTGTCTTTGTTCATAACTTTCTTCTCTAGTCCTTCTCTCTCTGTGAGGTGACTGATATCTTGAGCTTCGTCTTCGAGGTGACTCTTCTCTTTGTTTGTAGGGAGCCTAGCACTCATTGGAGTAGAGTTCGGGCTTCCCACAATTGTAGCAGTTTGGGTCACGACTGGACGAACGTTTCTCATCATGTCTTGAGCTTGAGCTTCTCTCTTTGCCTCTACTCTTGTAGAACTCGTTGAATTTCCTAACCATGAGCCTTATCTCTTCATTAGTGACAAGATTGTCCTTTGAAGTAGCGTGAGCATCACATGAAGCTTTGTAAGCACCGCTTGACTTGTTGTGCAGCTCATCATTGTCCTTGAGTGACATAGCATGAGCAACAATCCTACCAATGACTTCAGTTGGCTTGAGATCTTTGTAGTTTTGCATAATTTGGATCAATGTGCACACGGTGTCATATTTTCCATCAAGAGCTCTAAGTATCTTCTTGATGATGAATTTGTCAGTCATCTCTTCGCTTCCTAAGCTGGCAATCTCGTTGGTGACGAGAGCTAGCCTAGAGTACATTTCAGTGACACCTTCACCATCCTTCATCTTGAACTTGTCAAGTTGACTTTGAAGCACATCCAACTTAGATTCTCTGACAGAATTAGTACCTTCATGCATATCGATCAAAGTATCCCAAATTTCTTTTGCATTTTCAAGGCGGCTGATTTTATTGAATTCTTTGGGGCATAGAGAGTTGAAGATGATGTCCCAGGCTTGAGCATTGAGTTGCAACATCTTCAGTTCATGAGTTGTCGTATCACGGTCCGGTTCATGCCCTTCTCCGAAGAAGTTACCTCGCGTACCAACACGAATAACAACCCAAACATGAGGATTAAAGCCAATAATATGCATTTTCATCTTATGGTCCCAACTAGCAAACTTAGTGCCATCGAAGTATGGACCTCTATGGTGATAATTTCCCTCACTAGACGCCATACTCTCCTAGGTTTTGAAACAAATTCAATGGAGACCAAAGTTGTGATACCACTTGTTGGATCGAAAGTATGTCTAGAGGTGGTGATTAAAACACTTGACGAGATATATTATTTTCCTTTTCCCAATTTTAGTTGCGGTGCAGTTTTGGTGGTTATAGCAAGTCAAGTACACCCTACACATGCAGTTCTAACAGTGTAGCAGCAAAATGTAAAACATGCAAGTGTAAAGTAAAGAAGTAAGGTAGGGAGATAAATGCATGAAGTTGACACGATGATTTTTGGCATGGTTCCGATTGGTGGCGCTATCGTACATCCATGTTAGTGGAGACTTCAACCCACAGAGGATAAGAACTGCGAGATTCCATGGAGGGCTCCACCCACAAAGGGTCCATGAAGAAGCGGCCTTGTCTATTCCACCACAACTTCCACCCACGAAGGACAAGCCTCACTCACGGCAGATCTTCACAAAGTAGGAGATCTCCTTGCCCTTACAAACATCTTGGTTCAACTCCACAACACAAAGTAGGAGACTCCTAGGTGACACCTAACCAATCTAGGACGCACCGCCCTCCAAAAGGTAATAGATGTGGTAGATCAATGAACTCATTGCTCTTTTGCTTCTAAAGATAGTCTCCTCGACACAAAATAACTCTCTCATAGAATATGCATGGGTAGGAGAGATTGATTTGGTGGAAAGCAGTTCGGGGAGGCTATAAATCATGTTTCAAATGATTGGATTGGAATATCTTTCTCTCAACACATGAGTAGGTGGTTCTCTCAGAAAATGGATCTGGAAATGAAGTGCGTGTTCTGAGTGCTTCTCCCACGAATGAGAGGTGGGTGAAAGGGTATATATAGGCAGCACACAAAATCCAACAGTTACACCTAAAGTGGCAAACTCAGTGACACTGAAGTTATAAACTTGGTGGTACCGACTTGCACAAAAGGTGCCAACTTTTGAATCTCGGTGGGACCGATATACACAACTCGGTGGCACCGAAAAGGTGGCTAACGGTCACATGACCCAACTCGCTGACATCGATACACAAACTCGGAAATTCCGATGTTGTGTACCGAGGCAACAGAAAGTTGGTCACCCTCAACTCGGTAGCACCGATATGATTTCGGTTGCACTCATTTGGTGGGAATGGCTAGGGTTCTGTCTGAGGTCAAGCTCGGTGGAACCTAAATAGGAAAGTTGGTGGCACTGAATTTGAGTATTTGGAATTTGATAGAATGATTATGTGGGAAAAAATATTGGAGTATTTTGGTGGCTAACTTTGAGCACTTGAGCAACCAGTTCATTTTAATACCTCACACCCTTTTAATAGTATTGGCTTTCCTATGGACTCGAAAGTTATTTCTCACAAATATAAAATGAAGATTCTCCTAGCTTGAAGCTTGAACCAATCTTATTCCTGTCTTGCATCAAGGGGCATCTCCACATAAGCCTTTAGCCAAAGCATCTTTTGAACTTTTCTGAAATATACTTGGATAAACATATTAGTGAAATGATGCAAATGTTGTGATTTATGACCCACAAGTGTAGGGGATCTATCATAGTCCTTTCGATAAGTAAGAGTGTCGAACCCAATGAGGAGCAGAAGGAAATGACAAGCGGTTTTCAGTAAGGTATTCTCTGCAAGCACTGAAATTATCAGTAACAGATAGTTTCGTGATAAGGTAATTCGTAACGGGTAGCAAGTAACAAATATAACAATGGTGCAGAAAAGAGGCCCAATCCTTTCAGTAGCAAAGGACAAGCCAGAAAAAACTCTTATATAAAGAAAAGCACTCCCTAGGACACTTGGGAATTTCTGTCAAGCTAGTTTTCATCATGCTCATATGATTCACGTTCGTTACTTTGAGAATTTGGTATATGGGTGGACCGGTGCTTGGGTGCTGCCCTTACTTGGACAAACATCCCACTTATGATTAACATCTCTCGCTAGCATCTGCAACTATGAAAGAAGAATTAAGATAAATCTAACCATAGCATGAAACATATGGATCCAAATCAGCCCCTTACGAAGCAACACATAAACTAGGGTTTAAGCTTCTGTCACTCTAGCAACCCATCATCTACCTATTACTTCCCAATGCCTTCCCCTAGGCTCAAATAATGGTGAAGTGTCATGTAGTCGACGTTCACATGACACCACCAGAGGAGAGACAACATACATCTCCTCAAAATATCGAACGATTACCAAATTCACATGCTTACTTATAGCAAGACTTATCTCATGTCCTCAGGAACAAATGTAACTACTCACAAAGCATATTCATGTTCATAGTCAGAGGAGTATTAATAATCATTAAGGATCTGAACATATGATCTTCCACCAAGTAAACCAACTAGAATCAACTACAAGGAGTAATCAACACTACTAGCAACCCACACGTACCAATATGAGGTTTTGAGACAAAGATCAGATACAAGAGATGAACTAGGATTTGGATAGGAGATGGTGCTGATGAAGATGTTGATGGATATTGACCCCCTCTCGATGAGAGGATCATTGGTGATGACGATGGCTTCTATTTACCCCTCTTGGAGGGATGTTTCCCCGGCAGAATAGCTCCGCCGGAGCTCTAGGTTGGTTCTGTCGAAGTTCCGCCTCGAGATGGCGACGCTTCGTATCGAAAGCTCTGATATGATTTTTTCTAGGTAAAAACCCTTCATATAGCAGAAGATGAGCACCAGAGCCCTGCCGGGGGCCCACAAGCTTACAAGGCACGGCCAGGGGGGTAGGCCGCGCCCCGTGGCTTGTGACCTCCTGGTGGGTCCCCTCCGGTATTTCTTTTGCCCAATATTTTTTATATATTGCAAAAAAATTCCTCGTAACTTTTTAGGACTTTTGCAGTTGTGCGGAATAGGTCTCTTAGATTTGCTCCTTTTCCGGTCCAGAATTCCAGCTGTCGGCATTCTCCGTCTTGATGTAGCCTTGTAAAATAAGAGAGAAAAGGCATAAGTATTGTACCATAATGTGTATTAAAAACCCATAATGCAATAAATATTGATATAAAAGCATGATTCAAAATGGACATATTAACTCTCCCAAGCTTAGACCTCGCTTGTCCTGAAGCGAAAACTGAGATCAATAAATATGCCCACATGTTTAGAGATAGTGGTGTCGATAAAAAATATTAACATTAAGGCGTCATGGTTATCTTTAGAACAGAAAAACATATTGACATATGATTTCTTATGATAGAGTAACAATTCATTTACAAGGTAAAATACGAATCAAGAACTCTATTGAGAACTAGCAAACTATGATCTCGCTCATTTAAGCAATTCCAAATTATCGCAAAGTAGGAAGGAGTCAATATAAGAGCTTATAAAGAAAATCCACATACTCAATCTTCTTATGGTCTTTCATAATTGCTAACACTCACGCAGTACCTATGAGGTCAAAGCTTCAATCGAACACAGAGAAAGATAGGGGCTTATAGTTTGCGTGCCAACTATTTACCTCAAGGGTAATGTCAACAATATTAACTCACGATCACCCTCATCCGAGTGGATATATTTGTCTAGGTCATTCCCCGACACTTGCCGCTTGCCAAAAGATAAAGGCGGAATAAAGGGAATGGTGAAGATCACCACGATTCTTACATAAAGGTAAATACTAGAAAGTAAAGGTAATAGATAGGCCCTTCGCAGAGGGAAGCAGAGGTTGTCATGCGCTTTCCTAGTTGGATGTGCAATCACTTAATGCAAAAGAACGTCACTTTATATTGCCCCTTGTGATAAAGAACTTTATTATGCAGTCTGTCCCTTTTATTTCTTCTACATCACAAGTTCGTATAAAGTCTATTTTCCTCACACTAATAGATAACACACATTTAAAGAGAAAATTTTATTGCTTGCATCGATGACAACTTACTTGAGGGATCTTACTCAATCCATAGGTAGGTGTGGTGGACTGTCAACGCAGAACTGGGTTAAAGGTGTTTGGATGCACAAGTAGTATCTCTACTTGGTGCAGAAGCTTTTGGTTGATATAGGGTGGAAGCAAACGACACATTTTGAAGGATCTATAACCATATAACTTCTATGAAATAAGAAAACATAACTCATTATGTTGTCTTCCTTGTCCAACATCAACTTCTTAACATATAATATTTTAATGAGTGCTCACATTCACAAAAGATGTGTAAGATAATATATTTATATGTGAACCGCTCTTTCTTTATTAGTTCCTTTTAATTGCAACAATGACCAATAGCTTTGTTTGTCAACTCACAACAAATTTCAATCGGCAGAATTTTTATACGTGAAGTCATCACTCCCCATAAGTTCATTATATATACTCTTTGCTTTTATTCTATATTTCTTTCTATTTCTATTTGTTAAGATCATAGCAAGCAAGCAAATCCCTCAACTCAAAACTACTCTTTATTATATAACTCTTGGACTTGCTTACATAGAGGGAACATAAAGCAAAACTCAAAACTAGATCTCACTAAAACTTTATTCTACTAGATCAAGATATAACCAAAAGGATCGAAAGACGAAAAACGAAGAAAGTAAAAGATGTGATGGTGATACGATACCAGGGCATCTCGCCCAAGCTTGGCACAAGCCAAGGGGAGTGCCCTATACCCATGTGTTTAGTTATCTTTCTTCGGAGGTCGTGATGTTGGAGTTGTTGGTGAGGTTGGAAGCTTATCCTCCGTCTTCCAAGGCATGGGCTCACCATTGTAAAAACATGAACGAGTCTCCAGGATTCTCAAATCTGCAACCAAACTCATTATCTTTAATTTGTATTCATACTCACAGTTTTGGTTTTGCAGGTCATATATCTAGGCTTGCAGATGCTCGATTTTCTCGTAAAGTTGAAGATGTGATCCTAGATATCATTGGCGTCTAGCTTGTGCCTATGGGTAAACTCCGCGATCATCATGTGATTGGCATTGAGTCCTCGTTCCACCATCCCTTAGCACTTGAAGACTTGTTGCTACATTGCTCCGAGCCTTGTCTCCACGCTTCCGATCTTCTTTGGCCCCTCAAGATCACGGATGTGCAGCACCCCCTCATGCATCTCAATGGTTTTTGGGTGTTGGAGCACCTCCGCAAGGTAGGGGCTGATGAGCCTCTCGAAAAACTTGTCCTTCAAAGCACTTGAAGACGTCATGTTGATCTAAATGTGTTGCAGAAACAACTCAAAACGAAAACAGGGGATATTCTTGTGATACGAAGGTCAAAATATTCGGGAGATTATATAATGATTTTTCCCAACCCGAAAGAGTATCCACAAGAAAGCGTAGTCCAAAGGGTACACGGGGTGGCCACAAGCCTCCAGAGCACGCCCAGGGGGGTATGCCGTGCCCCTGGCTTTACGCCTCCTCGTGAACTCTTCGGACTGCTTTGAATTTTCCTAATTTTTTGAATATTCCAAAACTGGTAAAAATTGCCATTGGATAAAGTTTTGGAGTCGGTTTGCTTACCATAACACATACCTATTACTTTTCGGAGTCTGAAACATTCTGATAGGTCTCCCTAATGTACTCCTCTCGAGTTATGGTATTGATAATATTGGTTTCAACATTTATGAGAGTACTTGAGATATAATGTTTGATTCTTTGCCCATTTACCACCATTGAATTTGTGCCTTCGGCGTTGTTGATCTTGATGGCACCAGAACGATATACTTCCCTGATAATATAAGGCCCTTCCCATTTAGTGAGAAGTTTTCCTGCAAAAAATCTTAAACGAGAGTTGTATAGCAAGACATGATCACCTACATTGAATTCACGCTTTTGTATCCTTCTATCATGCCATCCCTTAACCTTTTATTTAAATAACTTGGCATTCTCATAGGCCTGGGTTATCCATTCATCAAGTGGGCTAATTTCAAATAACCTCTTCTCACCAGCAAGTTTGAAATCATAGTTAAGCTCTTTAATTTCCCAATAAGCTTTATGTTCTAGCTCTAGAGGTAAATGACATGCTTTACCATAAACCATTTTATACGGAGACATACCCATAAGATTTTTTCTAAGAGGTTCTATAAGCCCATAACGCATCGTCAAGTTTCTTAGACCAATTCTTTCTAGATCTATTAACGGTCTTTTGCAAGATCAATTTAATTTCTCTATCGCTCAATTCTACTTGACCACTAGACTGAGGATCATAAGGAGATGCAATTCTATGATTAACATCATACCTAGCAAGCAATTTACGGAAAGCACCATGAATAAAGTGTGAACCACCATCAATTATTAGATATCTAGGGACTCCAAATCTAGGGAAAATAACTTCTTTCAACATTTTAATAGAAGTGTTATGATCGACATTACTAGTTGGAATAGCTTCTACCCACTTAGTAACATAGTCAACAACAACTAGAATATGAGTATACCCGTTGGACTTTGGAAAAGGTCCATATAATAAAAAACCCCGACATCAAATGGTTCTATAACAAGAGAGTAAATCATAGTCATTTCCTAACGTCTACTAATATTACGAATTCTTTGACATTCATCACAAGACAAGACAAACTTACGAGCATCCTTGAAGAGAGTAGGCAAATAAAAACCAGATTGTAATACCTTGTGTGCAGTTCTATCTCCAGCGTGATGTCCTCGGTAGGCCTCGGAGTGACACTTGTGTAGGATATGTCCCTGTTCATGCTCAGGTACACAATGTCTAATAATAGCATCTACTCCTTCTTTATAAAGGTGTGGATCATCCCAAAAGTAATGTCTTAAATCGTAGAAGAACTTTTTCTTTTGTTGGTATGTGAAGCTAGGCGGTACAAATTTAGCAGCAATGTAGTTAGCATAATGAGCATACCAAAGAGCATTGCATGAATCATTTATGACAACTAATTGTTCATGAGGTAAGATATCATCAATAGGTAGTAGGTCATCCAGAAAATTCTCTAGTCTAGACAAGTTATCTGCTACGGGATTATCAACGCCTTTTCTATCAATAATATGCAAATCAAATTCTTGTAGCAGAAGAATCCATCTAATAAGTCTAGGTTTAGCATCTTTCTTTTCCATAAGGTATTTAATAGCAACGTGATCGGTGTGAACATTTACTTTGGAATCAACAATATAAGGTCTAAACTTATCACAAGCAAACACAAGTGCTAAAAATTCCTTTTCAGTGGTAGCGTACTTTCTTTGAGCACTATCTAGAGTTTTACAAGCATAATACATGACATTTAATTTCTTATCAATTCTTTGCCCTAGAACAACACCAACAACATAATCACTGGCATCACACATAATTTTAAAGGGTAGGTTCCAATCAGGTGTTTGAACAACAGGTGCAGTGATCAAGGCTCTCTTAAGAATTTCAAATGCTTCTACACAATCATCATCAAAAACAAATGGAACATTCTTTTACAAAAGATTAGTGAGAGGCTTAGAAATCCTAGGGAAGTATTTAATAAATCTCCTATAGAAACCAACATGGGCAAGGAAACTTCTTATACCTTTGATATCCGTTGGACACGACATTTTTTCAATAGCATCAACTTTAGCTTTATCAACTTCAATACCTGTTTCGGAGATTTTGTGTCCCGAGACAATGCCTTCATTAACCGTAAAGTGGCAGTTCTCCCAATTCAAGACAAGATTAGTTTCTTCACATCTGTGCAAAACTCGATCAAGGTTGCTCAAGCAATCATAAAAATAAGTTCTATAACGGAAAAAATCATCCATGAAAACCTCAACAATCTTTTCACAAAAGTCGGAGAATATAGCCATCATACATCTTTGAAAGGTAGCAAGTGCATTGTATAGACCAAAATGCATACGTCTATAAGAAAAGGTACCGAAAGGGCAAGTAAAAGTAGTCTTCTCTTGATCCTCTTTGGACACACGTATTTGAGAGAAACTAGAATAATTGTCTAGAAAGCAAACATGTGTATGCTTGGATAGTCTTTCTAGCATTTGATCTATAAAAGGTAGCGGGTAATGATCTTTCCTATTAGCCTTATTTAATTTCCTAAAATAAATTACCATTCTGTATCCTGTAACAATTCTTTGAGGGATCAATTCATTTTTATCATTAGGAATAATGGTAATACCTCCCTTTTAAGGGACACAATGAACGGGACTAACCCATCTACTATCAGCAATAGGATAAATTATACCTGCCTCCAGAAGCTTTAGTATTTTATTTCTTACCACTTCCTTCATTTTAGGATTTAATCATCGTTGGTGATCAACAACTGGTTTAGCATCATGCTCCATATTGATTTTGTGCTGACATAGAGTGGGACTAACGGCCTTAAGATCATCAAGAGTATATCCAATAGCAGCATGGTGCTTCCTGAAAGTTTTCAATAATCCCTTTTCTTCATGCTCTTAAAGGTTAGCACTAATAATAACATGGTATATCTCTTTTTCATCAAGATAATCATACTTCAGAGTATGAGGTAATTGTTTAAGCTCAAACACGAGATCACCCTTGGGTGGAGGAGGATCCCCAAGTATTTCAACAGGCAGGTTGTGTTTTAAAATAGGATGCTGATCAAAGAAAATCTTATATATTTCATTCCTTTCATTCATATGGGTATCATTTTCATGATCTAGCAAATATTGTTCTAAGGGATTAGTAGGAGGCACAAATATAGAAGCGAGACCAACAATTTCATCTTTACTAGGCAATTCTTTGTCATGGGGTTATCTACGAAATTTAGAGAAATTGAACTCATGGGACACATCCCCAAAACTTACAGTAACTGTTTCTTTCTCACAATCAATCTTAACATTAACACTATTCAAGAAGGGTTTACCAAATATAATGGGACACAAATCATCTTGTGGGGAACAAATAACAAGAAAATCAGTAGGATACTTTAATTTCCCGCACAAGGCTACAACATCTCTAACAATCCCAATTGGTGCAATAGTATCTCTATTAGCAAGCTTGATGGTAACATCAATTTCTTCTAATTCAGCTGGTGCAATACTATTCATAATTTTTTGGTATAAGGTAAAGATAATTGCACTCACACTAGCACCCACATCACATAAGACATGATAACAATGATCTCCTATTTTAACAGAAACAACAGGCACACCAACAATAGGTCTATGTTTACCTTTAGTATCAGGTCTAGCAATTCTAGCAGCTTCATCACAGAAATGAATGACATGCCCATCAATATTATTAACCAAGAGATCTTTAACCGTAGAAATAGGTTCAATTTTAATTTGTTCAGTAGGTACAGGTGTTCTAGTACAACTCTTACGAACCACAGTTGAAGCTTTAGCATGTTCCATTATTCTAACTGGAAAGGGTGGTTTCTCAATATATATAAGCAGTAGGAATAACATGATCAACATTATAAATAATAGTTTCTTCTTCAACTTTAAAAGATTGAACCACTTTAAATTCAACGGGAGGATGATATTTAAACACTTATCCTTGCGGAGATCAACATGAGTAGGAAAAGATTCACACAATGAAGCTAATACCTCAGAGTATAGTCCATATTTAGTGCTAAAATCACGAAAAGCATTGGTGTCTATAAAGGATTTAACACAATCAAACTTAAGCCTTATACCTGACTCATTACCTTCGTCAAGTTCCCAATCTTCAGAGTTGCATTTAATTCTTTCCAATAAGTACCATTTGAAATCAATATCTTTCTTCATCAAGGAACCAGCACAAGAAGTATCGAGCATGGATTAAACATTACGAAAGAGCCGAGCATAAAAATTCTGAATAATAATTTCTCTTGGGAGCTCATGATTGGGGCATGAATATAACATTGACTTAACCCTCCCCCAAGCTTGAGCGATTATTTCTCCTTCACAAGGCAAAAAATTATAGATATAATTCCGATCACGATGAACGCGATGCATAGGATAAAACTTCTGATGAAATTCCAGTTTCAATCGGTTGTAGTTCCATGAACCAATATCATCACATAGCCTATACCACATCAATGCCTTTTCCTTCAAAGATAAAGGAAAGACCTTCTTCTTGACATCATCCTCGGGCAGACCCGCAAGCTTAAATAATCCACAACCTTCATTCACATAGATTAGATGCAAATCAGGATGTAGTGTTCCATCTCCTGCATAAGGATTAGCTTGAAGTTTTTTGTATCATACCCAAAGGAATTTCATAATAAATATTTTCAGTAGGTGCGGAAGTTTTAGGAGCTTCTCTTTGTGCTTCTGGTTGTGGTGAAGATACCCTGAACAAGCCCCTCAAGGGATTATTTTCCATAGTGACAAGTGACCGTAAACTTCAACACAATATATAAATTTTTCCTTACCAAGTTCCACTCACCAAAGGCGCTTCACTCCCCGGCGACGGCGCCACAAAAGAGTCTTGATGACCCACAAGTGTAAGGTATCTATCGATAAGTAAGAGTCTTTTCGATAAGTAAGAGTGTCGAACCCAACGAGGAGCAGAAGGAAATGACAAGCAGTTTTCAGCAAGGTATTCTCTGCAAGCACTGAAATTATAGGTAACGGATAGTTTTGTGATAAGGTAACTCGTAACGGTTAGCAAGTCACAAATGTAACAATGGTGCAGCAAAGTGTCCCAATCCTTTTTGTAGCAAAGGACAAGCCTAAATAAACTCTTATATAAAGAAAAGTGTTCCTTAGGACACATGGGAATTTCTGTCAAGCTAGTTTTCATCATGCTCATATGATTCGCGTTACGTAATTTGGTAATTTGGTATGTGGGTGGACCGGTGCTTGGGTACTTCCCTTACTTGGACAAACATCCCACTTATGATTAACATCTCTCGCAAGCATCCGCAACAACAAAATAAGAATTAAGATAAATCTAACCATAGCATGAAACATATGGATCCAAATCAGCCCCTTACTAAGCAACGCATAAACTAGGGTTTAAGATTCTGTCACTCTAGCAACCCATCATCTACTTGTTACTTCCCAATGCCTTCCCCTTGGCCCAAATAATGGTGAAGTGTCATGTAGTCGACATTCACATGACACCACTAGAGGAGATATAACATACATCTCATCAAAATATCGAACGAATACCAAATTCACATGATTACTTATAGCAAGACTTATCCCTTGTCCTCAGGAACAAACGTAACTACTCACAAAGCATATTCATGTTCATAGTCAGAGGAGTATTAATAATCATTAAGGATCTGAACATATGATCTTCCACCAAGTAAACCAACTAGCATCAACTACAAGGAGTAATCAACACGACTAGCAACCCACGGGTACCAATCTGAGGTTTTGAGACAAAGCTCGGATACAAGAGATGAACTAGGGTTTGGAGAGGAGATGGAGTTGATTAAGATGTTGATGGATATTGACCCCCTCTCGATGATAGGATCGTTGGTGACGACGATGGCTTCGATTTCCCCCTCCGGGAGGGAAGTTTCCTCGACATAATAGCTTCGCCGGAGAGCTAGATTGGTTATGTCGAAGTTCCGCCTCGAGACGGCGGTGCTTCGTTCCTAAAGCTCTGATATGATTTTTTCTAGGTCAAAACCCTTCATATAGGAGAAGATGGGCACTGGAGGCTTGCCACAGGGCCCACAAGCCTGCAGGGCACGACCAGGGGGTCGGTCGCGCCCCCTTGCTTGTAACCTCCTGGTGGGTCCCCTCAGGTATTTCTTTCGCCCAATATTTTTTATATATTCCAAAAAAATTCTCCGTAACTTTTCAGGACATTTGGAGTTTTGCAGAATAGGTCTCTCAGATTTTCTCCTTTTTCGGTATAGAATTCCAGCTGCCAGCATTCCCCCTCTTCATGTAAACCTTCTAAAATAAGAGAGAAAAGGCATAAGTATTGTACCATAATGTGTATTCAAAGCCCATAATGAAACAAATATTGATATGAAAGCATGATGCAAAATGGACGTATCAGTGATCAATTATCAAAACCACCCTAGGGAGCAATTGTGCTTTTAGAGGTAGGACCATCGGGTCCGAAGCAAAACACCTCCTAGCTTTTAGAGGTAGGAGCAATTGTGCTTTTAGAGGTAGGACCATAGGCGGAGGCGACGAGTTCCCCGCAATGAAGCATATGCCCCTTATGTTAGAGGGGTCAGCGAGGGTGTGGCTCAATCAGCTTCCCTCGAGTAGAATCCATAGCTGGGGTGATCTCTCCCGAGTGTTCATCAAGACCTTCGAGGGCACTTACAAGCGTCCAGGCGGCTCGACAGAGATTCAACTCTGTGTCCAGAAGAGCAACGAGACTCTCAGGGAGTACATCTAGTGGTGGACCACAGTGGAGAATGTCACCGAACATCAGGCCGTGTGCGCTTTCAAAGAAGGCACTCAGTATTGGGAGCTCATCCTCAAGTTTGGCGGATTGGGGGATTTGTCCCTCAATCGGGCCTTGGAAATCACCAATCGATATGCAGATGGTGAAGAAGAAGACCACCTCCGCAATGGTAAAGGCTGAGCAAGCGAAGCCTCCTAGTCGGTCAACACTGGGAAAAAACAGAATCGAAAGGGTGACCCATCGGGCAAAACCTAAGTTGGTGTTATCCTGGGATAGAGCCAAAACAAGCCGAAGAAGAAGAAAAAAGATTGGGTAGGCTAGAAGATGGTCAAGTCCAAGAGCAGCCTTTTGGACCAGCCATGTCCGATTCACGTTAGGAAGGATGAAACGGGGAGACCATTCCTGCTAAGGACACGGCTCAAGACTGCCGCTTGCTCCAAAAGGAGATGAGAAGAGAACCCTCCATGGACAAAGAAGATGAGGATGACCTAGTGGATGCCTCTGGGTAGCTGAACATCGAATGTCCTCATTATCTTTGCTGATGTCGAGAGCAAGAGCCAATTGAAAGTTATCAATCGGGAAGTGAACATGGCGGCCCTGACTATCACGAAATACCTCAACTGGGCGAAGACAGCCATCACATTCGAACAATCCGATCACCCGACCAACATTGCCACCCCTGGGAGGTAGGCGTTGGTGGTCGATCCAGTGATCGACGGGTTCCTATTGCGGTGAGTCCTCATGGACAGCGACAGTGGCCTTAACATCATATAGGTCGACACTCTCAAAGCTATGGACATTCCGTTGTCCCGGCTCAACAAGAGTAACATGTAGTTTCATGGGGTCATCCCTGAAAAGAAGGCCGAATCACTCGACGAGATCGCCCTGAATGTCGTATTCGGCGGCGAGAAGAATTACCGGAAGGAGAAGTTGACCTTCAAGGTGCTCGACTTTCGAAGCACCTATCACGCTATCCTGAGTAAGCCCGCCTACGTGTGTTTCATGGCCCTCCCATGCTACGTGTATCTTAAGCTTAAGATGCGTTGGCCGAAAGGTGTGATCATGGTGACTGGCAGTCGGAATATCGCCGAGGAGTGCCTCCAGCAAGGCTCTAGGATCACCAACGAGCAGGTCCTTGCTATTGAGCTCGATGGGTGCAAGAAGGCGGTGGATTCTGTTGACCTACTGAAGTTGAAACGGCCGGTTACCGAGTCCACCTTTTAATCGTCCGGTGAGACAAAGCAGGTCCACATCCATCCTACCGATCTGAATGCCTCTGGAATGAACATCTCCACTTCACTCAGAGAGAAACAGGAAGTCGAGCTCATCCAGTTCCTCCGTGAGAACTGGGATATCTTCGCATGGAAGCCGTCTGACATGCTAGGGGTTCCCAGGGAACTGGATGAGCACCGCTTCTAAGTGGACTCAAAGGTCAAGCCCGTCAAGGAATAGTTGCGCTGCTCCTCCATGGAGAAGCGTAGGGCAACCGGCGAGGAGATCGCTCCGCTCCTAGCTGCAGAGTTCATCCACGAGGTTTACCACTCCGAGTGGTTGGAGAATGTAGTCATGGTGCCAAATAAGAACAATTCACTCCGAATGTGTATTGACTTCAAGCATCTCAATCGGGCCTGCCCGAAGGACCACTTCCCTCTACCTCGCATAGATCAAATTGTAGATTTGACTGATGGATGTGAACGCTTGTCGTTCCTGGATGCATACTCAGGGCACCACCACATCTAAATGTATGGACCGGATGAAATAAAACCGACCTTCATCACCCCATTCCGGTGTTTCTGCTATATCAAGATGCCATTCGGCCTCAAGAATGTTGGGGCCACTGTCGTGGGAATGAACCTGACAGTAGAAGTGTAGGGTACGAAAGGAGAGGGAAGAGTCCTAGCTACGGCAAGCTTGGACGCAAGATGTATGAGTTCATGCCCCTCTCGTAGAGGTAACAACCCTACATCTCAGTGCTCAGGAGCTCTTGTAGTATGGAATGCGTGTTATAGGGGGGTGCGAACCCTTGTGCTAGAGGGGAGGGGTGGCTTATATAGAGTGCGCTATCCCTCATCAAGGCCCCAACATCTAAGGGTTCGATCAATAGGGTTTAAAGGTGTATGTTACTGATAATGTATGCATGTAATTAATGCTATTCATGACCATCAGCCGAACGCTCGCCCGTTGGCCTCCCTGGAGGTGGCTTCTGGTCTTCTGTGTCGACTGTTGTCTTTCGAGAGGAAGTTGGTTGTCGAGCGAAGGGGAATATCTTCCGAGTGACTTCTTACCGAGTGACTTTTAGATGCCATGGCCATCAAGTCGGAATCTTATTTGTCACCTCCCAACTTACAATGAGGTACCCTTAGGTAGGACACTTAGGTCAGGCCTGTGACCCTACCCTAGGTACATATTCCCATCATTAGCCCCCGAATGGATCGGGGTTCAAGTGAGGAAGGGGTCGATGCAGATTCTCTCGAGCCATACTGATCTTGAATATACTTCTGGGTTTGATAGAACTTTGTGTCGACTAAAGTCTTCGTCATTCACCTTGATCGATTCTGTTACAAAGTACGTCCGAGTGAATTTAAGTACTTGAAGTTAATTCGAGTGACTAATGAGACCTTGAGATGTGATAGATCACTTCGTCAGGTCCAGATTTCACGGGATTCAAAATTTCGGGTTCTGCGCGCTGCGCGGAGTTGACGCAACCACCAGGGCAAGTGGGGGCAACGATGCCTCGATTATCGCACCGTCATTATCGCCCCGCGTCACATCTCCTCTGTTATCAGGATAGGCAAACATCTGGGGGTCCACCAGTAAGCGACTCAGTCGGGCGATTATATAAAGCCGGTTGGCGTTAGGTTTGAGGAAGTGTTTTCCCCCGATTCTTCCTAGCTTCCTCTCCACCTCCGTTACGCAGGCGTTTCTTGGGTCCGTTGAAGCCGCTGTGACAATGACGAAGGGTAAGACAACAAGCTTGAGCGCGCCAAGAAGGGTGGGAAATCAAAGAAACCAGGCGGCCGATCTGCGCCGCCGCGGAAGTTGATTTAGGGAGACTTTCTCCCATCCACCGTCAAGAAGGAGGATGTCCTGGAGCTTGTTAAGCATGGTATGGTGGCCAAAAATTCTTGGAGGTGCCAAAAGGAGAGCTTGAGCCGGAGCCCGTGAAGGGGAACGAGTCCTTCTCCTGACCCACATTGAGCGAGGTTTCTCTCTGCCCCCGCATCCTTTTATCTGTGGCTTTCTCTATTATTTCGGAGCGCGACTTCATCATCTCCCTCCAAACTCCATTGCGCATCTCTCCGCATTTGTGACGCTATGCGAGTGCTTCCTGGGTTGTCCTCCTCACTGCGGATTGTTCAAGCACATCTTCTCCGTGTGATTCCAAGCAGTGAAGAAGGCGAACCCGAGTGACAGTAGGACTCACGTCATCCAATTGTGCGGAGGTCTAGGGATCCAAATGACCCTTCCTGAATCGGTCCGGAATTGGCAGTCGACATGGTTCTACTGCAATGACGTTGCATCTCCGAACATGTCGACTAGCCTTCCTCCTTTCACCTTGTAGCGACCGACTGCTCCTAGGTCGATAAACGTGTTCGAAATGAGAAGACTGAAGTTGGGATGTTGGTAGCTAAGCTGATTAACTTGGTCCGAGGTGGAATGATGGGGATGGATCTGCTTGAGACATTCCTCGACCGACGCATCCAGCCTCTTCAGGCGAGAGACCACGCCATGTGGCACTACTCGGGCCTTGGGGACTCCACTTGGTCGCATCCCGAGGAGGTTTTGGAAGAAACCGTAGCCCAGTGGATCAAGAGCATCACCGGACCTTGTGACAATCCCATAGGAACCAAGCGGTTTGCACCTTATTCTGCTGAGACCAAACCATGGAAGCTGGTATGTTATATCATTTCCGATTGCTTTCATGTCTCTGTCGAGTGTCTGGATATTTGACCGATTGATTTTTCAACTCTTATTCCTTGTAAGTGGATGAACTTGCATTCTCTCGTACCTAACGAGGATCAGTTTGACATCGGAGGGGAAAGTGAAGGTGGCAACATTGACAACAATTACGCTGAGGACAGCGAGGAGAGTGAGCATGACTCAGATGACAGTCAGGAAGAAAATCAGTCTCCTCCACGTCCCGAATCGCGGTCAAAACATCGCCATGATCCAACGGCTGCTACAAGCATGACCTTAGCATCCAGCAGCAGGAACGTGAAGCGCGACAGAGCTGTCGCGACTGACTCTGTAGAAAAAGCGACCAAGTAACCTAAGCCTGATGCTCCTAAGCCTTGGGAGGCCCGGCCCCATATGAGGATTGTCGTGCTAGTTTCTTCAATGTGAGTATTCGTCTCTTTCTTTGTTTTGTCATTATGATTTTCTGTGTCTCTGACAACCGAGTGGAATTTACTTGCCAGAGCTGCTACCTCGGTGACGACGTTGGGGCCGAAGAAGATCCCATGGACTTAGATGTTGTGGACATGCCTGCTCCTCAACATGGTATGATAAGTATTTGTTTTACTCTGTTTTTAGATTGAATCCGTCGACTGAACTAAACAACATTTTCGATTGACAGCCTCAGACGTCATTCTCTTGGATGATGAACAAGAACCACAGCGTATGGGTGCGGAACAAACTCAGGCCATGCCTGTAGCGCTGATGTTGAGTGTTCCTCTAGCCAGTTCGACTGCTCTGATCACGGCTCCTCCGACTGGTTCAACTGTTGTGACAAATGTGCGGACTGCGCCTCCTCCGGTAACTCGAGTTACCACTGCTGTGATACTGACTCCTTCAACAGTTTCATATTCTATGCAACATGTCCGAGAGGATCAAACTGGAGTTGCGAAAGAAGCTATGATTCAAGCCGGACTGATGATGCAGCGGACCCAAGAGGCGTATGAGGCTAGTAAGTTGGGATATGATGCCGGTTCGGTGGTTCAAGCGAACATCCAAGTAAGTGCAATTGTAAGTTAATTTCCGATTGGATCTTGTCAATCTTGCTTTTCGATTAAATCTTGTCAATCTTGCTTTTTGATTGAGTCTTGTCAATCTTGCTTTTACACCCACTAGGGGTACGCTGTGTGGTTGTTTGTCTCTATTCTAGTTGGGGCACGCTGAGTGAACCCATTGGGTGTAGTCCCCGAGACCGTTGTCGAATGCTTGCATCGGCAAGGGTCTGATTTAAAAAGTTTTCTCCGTTTTTGACTCGGCCAGGCCAGACCTGGCGGCTGGTTTTGTATCTAGTGGGGGCACACTGAGTGCACCCACTAGGTGTAGTCCCCGAGACCGCTTTCTAGTGCTTGCCTCGACAGGGGTCTAATTGGAAAACACACCCTGTTTCTTTTTTGTGACTCGGTCAAGATGGACCTGGTCGAGTGGTTTCATCTCGAGTGGGGGAACGCTAAGTGCACCCACTGGGTGTAGTCCCCGAGACTAATGTCGATCATTAAAGAAGAGCATTAGTCTTAAGAACTTGCTTGGGTGGGTGCAGCGGGCCGCTATTTGGTTGAATGAACTATATTTCTCCACTCGGAAGTAGAAGAAATACTAGTGTCGACTCAATTATTCCCTTGATGTTTTTCAGAAAGCCTGTGAGATTGGATCTAAGTGCGCCAAGGTGGAATCAGAGAAGAACAAGCTTCTGCTGGATTTGGAGGTGAAGACCAATGACTTTGATGCCTTGAAGAAGACACTCGAAGACAAGGACAAGGTCCTTGTAGAGGTTAAGGAAAGTTCCGAGGTTGCTGAGAAGAAGCTCTTGGACGTTGGTAAGTTGCAAGAAGAAATCACGAAGTTAAAGAACGAACGACTCGAATGGGGGAAAAAGCTTGATCAAATGGCTAAGACGGGAAACGCCATGGAAAAGTTTCTGAAGGACTTCATGACCAAGATGCTCGCGACGCTTACTCGTATGCTTCTTTCACCGAGTGAACATTTACAAACTTTACCGAATGAATTGTGACTTATTTTTCATTTTTCCCCCGCATAGAATTCTGCCTCGACTTTGACAAGGAGACTGAAGAGATGGAGCCGTATCTGGATCCCATCACGTCACCTCTCCAGATGCTATGGCCGTAGACATGTTCCGTCTCAATGCTCGCCTCTTGAAAGTCCAGGGGTACATTGCCCGACTGCTAGCTACTGCGGGGAAGATTGACAAGGAGTTGTGGCCTGAAGACACTTTCCAGACTGATCTGGAAGCTGTGATTAGCCGCGTGGGTCAGATTCCCGACAGGGTGCAGGCATGGAAGAAGTCCGCTATGCGATGCGGAGCCGATGTGACCCTTTCACTCGTCAGAGTCCATTGTAAGGAAGCACGAGAAGACAAGTTGAAGGCACTGCAGGTGGCGAATACAAAGAAGCTCCAGTTTGAAGATTTTATGGAGACCTTCATCAGCGCAGCGACTCGCATTGCTGATGGGATCGACCTTGATACCTTCGTTGAGCCTGCAAGTCCTGGTGCACCTTGAGATGAAACTATGATCACTCCCAAAGTTTAATTCACCTCGGTATGCCGAGTGTTATTGTATCATTAAAACTTTGTTCGAGTGTGGAACCCAAGTACTTTCCGTCTGCATGGATGACTTTAATTCGTGCTGGATACCGTTGAATATATCTGCATTTGGAGTTTGTTTGATTTTTGAATGTTCTTGAGTGAATAGTTTGCTATTCATTCGGAAAAGTTTTTCACTTAGGCGATCGAATCACGGCTAAGCCCCCGAGTGAAAGGATTGTCTTTCACTCGGAGAAATTTCTATACTTAGGCATAGATTGATTCGCAGTTAAGCACTCGAGTGAATGAGTTGTTATTCACTCGGAAGGATTTTTTAACTTAGGTGAAAACATGTTCGCAGCTAAGCCCCCGAGCGAGAGGATTGCTCTTCACTCGAAGTAGTTTCTATACTTAGGCGAAGACTGGATCACAGCTAAGCATCCGAGTGAATAATTTTTTATTCACTCGGAAGGGTTTTTTAACTTAGGCGAAACATGTTCGCAGCTAAGCCCCCGAGTGAGAGGGTTGCTCTTCACTCGAAGTAGTTTCTATACTTAGGTGAAGACTGGTTCGCAGCTAAGCATCCGAGTGAATAGTTTGTTATTCACTCGGAAGATTTTTTTAACTTAGGCAAAACATGTTCGCAGCTAATTCCTCGAGTGAGAGGATTGCCGTTCACTCGGAGTAGTTTCTATACTTAGGCGAAGACTGGTTCGCAGCTAAGCATCTGAGCGAATAGTTTGTTATTCACTCGTAAGTTTTTTAAATCAGGCGAAACATATTCGCAGCTAATCCCCCAAGTGACAGGATTGCTCTTCACTCGGCATAGTTTCTATAATTAGGTGAAGACTGGTTCGCAGCGAAGCATCCGAGTGAATGGTATGTTATTCACTCGGAAATGATTTTTAACATAGGTGAAACATGTTCGCAGCTAAGCCCCCGAGTGAGAGGATTGCTCTTCACTCGAAGTATGTTTAGGGTGAGAAACTGCTCGATCAGAATCAACACAAATTGAAGAAATTATGACTTCAAAAAGAAACATTGTTCAATAAACTCTCTCATTACATCAATCCAACTGGCTGTCAAGCTTAAAAACGTCGGAGCAAGTCTGCATTCCAAGCTCGGGGTTCGTCGGCTCTCTTCTTGAGGTTGTAGAGATGATAAGCTCCATTGTTCAGTACCTTGGTGACGACGAATGGTCCCTCCCACGTAGGGGCTAACTTGTGAGGTCTCTGCTGATCCACTCGGAGCACCAGATCGCCTTCGTGGAATGCCCGACTCCTGACATGTCTTGCATGAAAGCGACGAAGATCATGTTGATATGCAGTCGACCAAATTATGGCCATCTCACGTTCTGCCTCCAAGAGATCCACTCCGTCTTGCCGCGCCTATTCAGCTTCAGCCTCCGAGTACAAATCCACATGGTGAGAATTATGAAGGATATCACTCGGCCAGACAACTTCAGCTCCATTCACCAGGAAGATGGGTGAGCGCCCAGTTGGCTGGTTAGGGGTTGTTCTCAAGCCCCATAAAACAGATGGCAGTTCAGTTACCCAGGCTCCAGCTGCATGTTCCAAGTCCCGCATGAGTCGTGGTTTTAGTCCTTGAAGGATAAGGCCATTTGACCGCTCAGCTTGTCCATTGGTTTGGGGTTGTGCGACGGACGCATAATCCACCCGAGTGCCTTGAGCACAGCAAAAGCGCCTGAACTCTTCTGAATCGAAGTTAGAGTCATTGTCCATTATGATGCTATGGGGAACTCCGTACCAAAATGTTATTTCTCTCATGAACTTGATGGCAGTGCGTGAGTCCAACTTCTTAATCGGCTTGGCTTCAATCCATTTAGTAAACTTGTCGACTGCAATGAGCAAGTGTGTAAATCCACTCTGACATGTTCGGAAGGGGCCGACCATATCCAGACCCCAAACAGAAAATGGTCACACGAGTGGGATGCTCTTCAAGGCAGACGCAGGCTTGTGAGACGGGTTGGAATAGAATTGGCAACCTTCGCAGTGATCAACAATATCTTTGGCCATCTCATTAGCATGCGGCCAGAAGAACCCAGCTCGGTATGCTTTGGCAACAATGGTCCGAGAGGACACATGATGGCCACAGGTTCCCGAGTGTATTTCTTACAGGATCAATCGGCCTTCCTCAGAGGAGATGCACCATTCAGCTATGCTGATAACACTTTATCTGTACGGCTGATCGCCCATCACAATGAAAGCCTTCGATCTGCGGACAATCTACTTAGCTTCAACTTCGTCTTCAAGGAGTTCTCTTCTCAGGATGTATGCAATGTATGGTACTGGCCACTCGGGTGTGATCACCAGGATTTCCATAACTAGATCAACCACTTCTGGGATGACAATCTCAGTCAGATTGGAGGTGCTCACCGATTGTGGGGGCTCTTTAGTGAAAGGATCCTCTTGCACTGAAGGAGTATGCAAATGCTCCACGAACACATTGCTGGGGATAGGTTTCCGAGTGGATCCAATCTTGGCCATTTCATCAACTGCTTGGTTTTTCAGTCGGGGTACATGATGAAGCTCCACACCTTCAAACTTCTTCTCAAGTTTCCTTACTGCATTGCAGTATCCAGTCATGGCGGGGTTCCTGACATCCCATTCCTTCATCACTTGATTGACCACCAAATCCGAGTCGCCGTAAACCATCAGGCGTCGGACGCCGAGTGAGATGGCCATACGCAACCCGTAGAGGAGGGCTTCATATTCGACCTCATTGTTGGAGGAATCAAAGTGAATCTGGAGAAGATAATTGAGCTTGTCGCCTTTTGGGGATACCAATACCACATAGTCCAGTGTGTCGAGTGAACTTGAACTGGTTGCTGTTGTTCTACCCACTCGACCATAAAATCAGCAAGGGCCTGAGACTTGATAGCTTTCTTTGCCTCCAATTTGATGTCAAAATATAACATCTCAATGGCCCATTTAGCCACACGACCCGATGTGTCTCAATTGTGAAGAATCTCTGACACGGGAGCATCGCTGATGACAGATATAGAATGATCTTGGAAGTAATGCGTCACCTTCTTCGCTGACAAGTATATTCCATAAAGGAGCTTCTGGTAATGAGGATACCTTTGCTTCGAAGGGGCCAATACTTCAGAGATGTAATAGACTGGGCCCTGGACCTTGTAGGCTTTGCCTTCTTCTTCTCGCTCGACGGTCAAAACCATGGTGACGACTTGATTGGTAGCATAAGAGCAAAGGTTCTTTGCTGTGCGGAGTAGCAAGCACCGACTGGGTGGAAAGCAGAGCTTTGAGCTCAACAAACGCTGCTTCTGCCTCGTCATTCCACTCGAACACATCGGATTTTTTCTTCAGTCGGTATAAAGGCAATGCCTTCTCAACGAGGCAAGAGATGAATCGACTCAATGCTTCCAAACAGCCTGTGAGTTTCTGGACATCGTGCACCCGCACAGGGCTTTGCATCCGGACGATGGCGCCGATCATCTCGGGGTTAACATCGATCCCTCATTCGGAACGAGGAAACCGAGTAACTTGCCACCAGGGACTCTGAAAGTGCAGTTAGCTGGGTTGAGCTTGATGTCATACTTCCTCAGGTTGGCGAATGTCTCTACTAGGTCAGTCAACAGGTCAGAACCTTTGCGTGACTTGACCACAATATCATCTATGTATGCTTCGATGTTCCGACCGATCTGATCGAGTAGGCACTTCTGGATCATACGCATGAAAGTGGTGCTAGTATTCTTCAGACCAAACGGCATGGTGATATAACAGAAACACCCGAAAGGGGTGATGAAGGCCGTTTTCATTTCATCTGGGCCAAATAGATGGATCTGATGGTAACCAGAATAGGCATCAAGAAAAGATAAACACTCACATCCCACAGTCGAATTGACAATTTGATCAATGCGGGGGAGGGGAAAGTGATCTTTCGGCAGACCTTTTTGATGTTCTTCAAATCAATACACATGCGAAGGGACTTCTCCTTCTTGGGGACCATGACGACATTCGCGAGCCACTCGGATTGGTAGGCCTTACGTATGAATTTAGCCTCCAAGAGTCACGCCACGTCCTGGCCGATTGCATTTCTCTTTTCTGCTGTGGACCGACGCAAATGCTCTTTGACAGGCTTTGCCTTCGGATCCACTCTCAGTCGATGCTCAGCCAGTTCCCTGGGTACACCCGGCATGTCAGCAGGCTTCCATGCAAAGATGTCCCAGTTCTCACGGAGGAACTGGATGAGCTCGGCTTCCTATTTGTTGTCGAGTGTTGTGGATATGTTGGTCGCAACAGCATTGGGATCCGCCGGGTGGATGTTCACTTGATTGACCTCGCCTGCCAACTGAAAAGCAGATTCAGAAGCATGCTTCTTGGATCGCATGAGGTCAGCAGGGTTGGCATTCTTTCGATATTCCTCCAGTTCTAGCACAGCCATATGTTGATCAAAAATTTTAGAGCCTTGTTGTAAGCACTCTTTAGCTCTCTGTCGATTGCCCGAGACTGTGATGACTCCCTTGGGTCCTGGCATCTTCATCTTCAGATATACATAACACGGTTGGGCCATGAAACGAGCATAGGCTGGACGACCCAGGATGGCATGATATGCACTCTGGAAGTCCACCACCTCGAACGTCATCTTCTCCTTGTGAAAGTTCTTATCGGAGCTGAAAACAACATCCAATGCAATCTGGCTGAGTGACTTGGCTATCTTTCCGGGAAGGACTCCATGAAACTGCATGGTGCTCTCGCTAAGTCGGGACATCGGAATGCCCATCACCTTGAGAGTTTCTGCATACAATATATTCAGCCCGCTTCCTCCATCCATCAGGACCTTGGGAAGTCGAACACCCTCCACAACTGGATCAACCACCAGAGCCTGCCGACCAGGAGTAGGGACATGAGCTGGGTGATCCGACTGATCAAAGGTTATGGGGGTCTGCGACCACTTGAGGTATGTGGTGGTAGAGGGTACTGCCATGTTGACTTCTCTATTTATGACCTTCAGTCGACTTCTGCTCTCTACGTCAGCAAAAATCATCATGGTTGCTTGAACCTCTGGGAAATCATATTTTTCTCCATTTTTATCCTTTTCAGGATCCTTTCCACTCGACTGATCCTCTTTTACCTGTTGGAGCAACATCCTGCACTAACGAGTGGTGTGCTTAGGCAATATCAGATTGCCATCTTCGTCTTTCTTCGTGTAAAGTACACACAGCTAATCCAGAACATCCGACTGGTCGTCGGACTTCTTGGGGGGAATGGTCCTTTGGAGTTTCCCTTGAATTTTCCTTGTGCCGCCAGGGCGGCTACTGCTGCTGGAGTGGAACCATCAGTCTTGCGCTTCTTCTTCCGATAGGAATTGCCTCCAGCATCGTTGTCGACTGATTTCCCTTTACCGTTGCGGATGCGGTCTTCCTCTTTGCTATTGGCGTATCGGTCAGCAATCTCCAACATCTTGCTCATGGACATGTCGCATGTACGACCGAACTTCAAGTGCAACTCTCTGTATCTGACGCCAACTTTGAAGGTACAGACTACCTGGTGCTCAGAAACATTCTCCACAGTGTGAACAAGGGTGGCCCACCGATGAATGTAATCTCTCAAAGATTCTTTTGACTTCTGCATACAAAACTGCAGCTCGGACAGACCAGCTGGATGCTTGCATGTGCCTTCAAATGTTTTGATGAACACT
Source organism: Hordeum vulgare subsp. vulgare (assembly GCF_904849725.1). Taxonomy (NCBI): domain Eukaryota; kingdom Viridiplantae; phylum Streptophyta; class Magnoliopsida; order Poales; family Poaceae; genus Hordeum; species Hordeum vulgare. The sequence goes on along the minus strand of NC_058522.1, from coordinate 148,550,630 downwards.
CAGGTGAGATCCTGCCAAGAGTAGATGCTAGAAGGAGCCAATTGATTCAACCACGCCCTGGACGAACCATCCAACATCAGAGGCAAGTGCTTCATGGTGACGCTTTCATTGCCTCCGCCAGTCTGCACAACCACTCGGTAGTCGTTAAGCCATGTTTCTGGCTTGGATTCTCCTGTGAACTTGCTAATTCCAGTCGCCAACCTGAAGTTGGGGAATATCAGCAGAACGGATTGCTCTACTGAAGCACTTGGGACCAGAAACTACAGTACCACTTCCACTCGGACGATCTCTATCGAAACCATCTCTGTGAGCTCTGCCCTTGTCAATCCTTCTCTGGGTGAGTACATTTATCGCATCAAATCTAGGATTCATCTCATCACCGAACGGGCGCCTGTCGTCGTAGTGTCCAGACACATACGAACCACTCCTCGGAGGAGAATTGACCCGACGACGGTCATCATGGTGATAACGGGGAGTGAACTGATTCCGCCCCTCGTCTCTATGTTGATTCTCTTAGTAACCCCCATCTCTGCGACGCTGAGGTGACCCTGGACTGTAAACTGAATGGTCTGTATGTGCTTTGGGTGAATTGTTGTGCAACCTATTGAGCGACTATGATACAACTGAGTTTTATTGCTGCGCTGCTTGAAGCAAAGTGTGAATCTGCTCTTAGCCTCTACCGGCCTCTGAATGTGCCAGCTGGATAGAATCTCGCTATCTTAGCGGCGGCTGCAACATTTAGTACTGGAGTACGATATACCTCAATGTTGTCCAATCATCCACTCAAGAAGAGTTGTCACTGACGCCGACTGAAAGTTGGAGGAGGACGACGACCGTGTCCAGTCGATGGTTCACCGACCTTGTTTTTGTCGTGACCGAACCCGGGCAGGCTCTCCGCAGAACCTGCCATGAAGACCTCCGCTGCTAGGTGGTAGCTCTCGCACTCAGAAGGAACATCAGACTGATTTGACGCCAAGTGGATCAGGTTCCGAAGAGGTTCGGCAGGCTCGATGGCAGCAACCTGCGGAGACGACCGAGATGATGCCTGGCGAGTCACTATGTGCTTCACCTATCGTTGGAGTCGTGAGTGACCGCATCGCTTGTGATGACGAACAATAAAGTGAACGGTCGACAACGGAGTTAACGGCTGCCGAAGGAGTATGCTGAAGGAGCTTGCACGAAAGTGCGTTTCTCCATGGATCGGGAGCGCCTCGATGCCGAGAGGATCCTCCTGAAGCCATGCCGAGTCATCGGCGACAAAGATGACGCGCCAAAACGGATCTTGCCGCCCAAGAACTAATCGCAGCCGAAAGACATGACTAAGAGTGAAGATTGCAAACTTGCCGGAAGTCTCTTAGACGTCTGCCCCATGGTGGGCGCCAACTATCGTGGTAATAAACCTGATAGTAGAAGTGTAGGGTACGAAAGGAGAGGGCAGAGTCCTAGCGACGGCAAGCTTGGACGCAAGATGTATGAGTTAAGGCCCCTCTCGTAGGGGTAACATCCCTACGTCTCAGTGCTGGGGAGCTCTTGGAGTGGTGAATGCGTGTTACAGGGGGTGTGAACCCTTGTGCCAGAGGGGAGGGGTGGCTTATATAGAATGTGCTACCCCTCATCAAGGCCCCAACATCTAAGAGTTCGATCAATAGGGTTTAAAGGTGTACGTTACTGATAACGAATGTATGCAATTAATGCTATTCATGACCATCAGCTGAACGCTCACCTATTGGCCTCCCTGGAGGTGGCTTCTGGTCTTCTTTGTTGACTGGTGTCTTTCGAGTGGAAGTTGGTTGTCGAGTGAAGGGCAATATCTTTCGAGCCACTTCTTACCGAGTGACTTTTAGATGCCATGGCCATCTAGTCAGAATCTTCTTTGTGACCTCCCAGCTAACAATGAGGTACCCTTAGGTAGGACACTTAGGTCAGGCCTGTAACCCTACCCTAGGTACATATCCCCACCGGCCACTTTCCAGCGCATGATCCAAGAGTTCTTACAAGAACAGACCAGTCCGAACGTCAAATATTACATAGACGAAATTATGGTCAAGTCCAAGAAAGGTTACGACCTTCTGGCGACTTCGTCGAAACCTTCGCGGACCTCGAACGCGTCGAAATTAAGCTCAGTCTAGCCAAGTGCACCTTCAGTGTTTCGGCTGGCAAGCTACTCGGTTTCCTCGTTTCCGAACTGGGTATCGATACCAATCCCGACATGATTGGTGCCATCGTCTAGACGAGACGACCGGAGCGCATCCACGATGTTCAAAGGCTTACAGGTTGACTTGCAGCCCTGATTCGCTTCGTCTCTAGACTCGGCAAGAAGGCTCTGCCTCTTTACCGATTGATGAATAAATCGGACAAATTCAAATGGACCAATAGCGCAGGTCGCATTCGACCAACTCAAAGTTCTCATTTCCACCAAGTTGTTGTTACCTGCTCCGAGAAGCTAGGGGCCGTTGCTCCTATACATCGCTGCCACTAGCGAATTGGTTAGCACCATTCTCACCGTGGAGCGTGAGGAGGCGGGCAAAGCACACAAGGTACAAAGACCCATTTACTACATCTTTGATGTACCGACGCCCTCAAAGCAAATATATCCACACTACAAGAAGCTGGTTTATGGGATCTACCTGACAGTAAAGAAGGTGGTCCATTATTTACAAGATCACTCGATCACTGTCATCAGTGATGCCCCCTAGGCAAAAATCCTGCACAATCAGGATGCTACTGACCGAGTGGCTAAATGGGCGATTGAGATCCTCTTGTTGGAGATCAAATTTGAAGGGAAGAAAGCAATCAAGTCTCAGGCCTTGGTGGACTTCCTGGCTGAATGGATAAAGAAAGAGCAGCCGATTCCGGGCATCCATGAGCATTGGACCATGTTCTTCGATGGATTCAAAATGCTCCATGGCTCGGGGGCTGGAGTGGTTCTCGTTTCCCCCAGGGAGACCGACTGAACTATGTGCTCCAAATCCACTTTGATTCATCAAACAACGAGGCCGAGTAAGAGGCCCTCCTGTACGGGCTCCGCATGGCCATCTCACTCGGCATTCGCCGTTTGATGGTATATGGTGACTCGGATCTCGTTGTCAATCAAGTAGTGAAGGAATGATACATTCGAAGCCCAGCAATGACAGTCTACTGCAATGTAGTCAGGAAACCGGAGAAAAACTTCGAAGGGTTGGAACTGCACCACATGCCCCGAGCCAAGAATCAAGCACCTGATGACTTGGCAAAAATCGGGTCCACTCAGAAAGTCGTTCCGAAGGGCGTGTTCCTCGAACATTTACGCGCCCCCTCAGTCAAGGAGGATCCCTTCACGGAAGAGCCCCCACAAGCAATCGGTCCGTCTAGTCAAACTGGGATCAACGTCCGGGTCGTTGTCGACCTCGTCCACGAGATGTTGGTCATCACGCCTGAATGGACACAACCTTATCTGGCTTACTTGCTCCAGCAAGAGCTCCCTGAAGACGAAGAGGAGGCCCGCCAAATTGTTCGGTGGTCTAAAGCTTTCGAAGTCCTTGGATACATATTATACAAGAAGAGTGTTACAAGAGTTAGTGAAAAGTGCATTTGCCGAGAGGAAGGACTGTAGTCCTGCACAAGATCCACTCGAGAACCTGTGGACATATGTGTCCTCTCAGACGCTGGTGGCCAAGGCATTCCGAGCAGGTTTTTATTGGCCTCGAGGTAATGAGGTGGCAAAAGACTTGGTCGAACTTTGTGTTGGATGCCAGTTCTATCAAGATCAGTCGCCCAAGCCTGCATCTGTGTTGAAAATGATTCCACTCACTTGGCCATTCACCGTGTGGGGCCTCGACATGGTCGGCCCTTTGTGCACTCGGATGAGTGGATTCACACACCTGCTAATTGTGGTGGATAAGTTCACCAAGTGGGTCGAAGCTAAACCCATCAAAAGCCTAGACGTAGCGACTACCGCCAGCTTCATTCGACAGATTATCTTCAGATTTGGAGTCCCCCACGACATCATCATCGACAATGGAACTAACTTCGACTCAGAAGAGTTCCGTGACTTCTGTCACTCCCAAGGCAGTCGGGTTAATTACGCCTCCGTGTCTCACCCACAGTCGAATGGGCAGGCAGAACGAGTGAATGGTATGATACTACACGGATTGAAACCCCAACCAATGAGAGATCTCAGTGGAAGAATTACCATCTGTCTTATGGGGTATGCAAATGAATCCAAATCGTTCAACCAAGCATACTCCATTATTCATGGTGTATGGGTCCGAAGCTGTTGTGCCAAGAGACTTAGGTCACAACTCTCCCCGAGTGGAGTAGTACAACAAAGCTGAAGACAAAACGGGATGCCAAGCCAGTTTGGATGTCCTAGAAGAAGGCGGAGAGCTAGACCTCATTCGGTCCACACTATATCAGCAAGATCTGCGATGCTACCATGACAAACAAGTCAAGAGGGGGACTTGGTTCTCCAATTGGAACAACAAAACCCCCCACAAGCTGGCACCTCCATGGCAAGGGCCATACGCCATCTCCAAACTCCTGCACAATGGAGCTTGTCGGTTGTACAACCTCGATGACAGGGTGGAAGAGCCCAGGACCTGGAACACGGACCCGCTCTGCAAGTTCTACATGTAGAACTTACCCTTTTCATTTTTGTAATGAATCCGTATGGTTTGAAGAATAAAGTGCCTTCATTCTTCAACTATTCACAAATACCTCACTCCAGTGAAACACGCCCCCAGTGGGTGTGAATATCTTTGGCAGCGAATCTGTTTTCACCTAGGGTAAAAGTTGCCCCGAGTGAGAACAACCTCCACGCTCGGGGGCTTAGCCGCGAACTATCTTTCACTTAAGCTAAAACAGTTTTGAATGAGGACATGATCGTCATTCAGATACGAAGATGGACAAGACCATGAGCGAGTTCGCAAGAACTAGCATCACATCTTAGTAATGAACCTACTTTCGCGTAAGGTAAACCCTTCCTCGAGTGGGGACAACCTCCATGCTCGGGGGCTTAGCTGCGAACTAGCTTTCACCTAAGTTAAAGTAGTTCTGAATGAAGGCAATATCTTCATTCAGACGCTAAGATTAATAGAACAATCATTCCTTAGTAGCAAATCCACTTTCGCCCAGGGTAACACCTACCCCGAGTGAGGACAACCTCCATGCTCGGGGGCTTAGCTGCGAACCAGCTTTCACCTAAGTTAAAACGATTCCAAATGGAGACATGATCGTCATTCGGATACCAAGATGGATATGACCATCAACGAGTTTGCAAGAACTATCATCTCATCTTGGTAGCGAACCTGTTTTCACCTAAGGTAAACCCTTCCCCGAGTGGGGACAACCTTCACGCTCGGGGGCTTACATGCGAACCAGCTTTCGCCTAAGTTAAAGCGGTTTCGAATGCAGGCAAGATCTTCATTCAGATGCCAAGATGAATAGAACAGTCAATCCTCCACGCTCGGGGGCTTAGCCGTGAACCAGTTTTCGCCTAAGCTAAAACGGTTCTGAATAAGGACATGCTCGTCATTCGGATACCAAGATCGACAAGACCATCAGCGAGTTTGCAAGAACTATCATCTCATCATGGTAGTGAACCTGTTTTCTCCTAAGTTAAATACTTCCTTGAGTGGGGACAGCCTCCACGCTCGGGAGCTTAGCTGGGAACCAACTTTCGCCTAAGTTAAAGCGGTTCTGAATGAAGGCAAGATCTTCATTCGGAAGCCAAGATGAATAGAACAATCATTCCTTGGTAGCGAACCTATTTTCACCTAAGGTAAACCCTTTTCCGAGTGGGGATAGCCTCCACGCTCGGGGGTATAGTTGCGAACCAGCTTTTGCCTAAGTTAAAGCGGTTCCGAACGAAGGGAATATCTTTATTCTGACACCAAGGTGAATAGAACAATCATTCCTTAGCAGTGAATCTGCTTTTGCCTAGGGTAACTCCTGCCCCGAGTGAGCACAACCTCCGCGCTCAGGGGCTTAGCTGCGAACCAGCTTTCGCCTAAGTTAAAGCAGTTTTGAATGGAGACATGATCGTCATATGTATACCAAGATGACAGGACCATCAACAAGTTCATAAGAACTATCGGTTCATCTTGGTAGCGAACCCGTTTTCGCCTACGGTAGACCCTTCCCTGAGTGGGGACAACCTCCATGCTCGGGGGCTTAGCTGCGAACCAAGCCTTCGCCTAAGTTAAAGAAGTTCCAAATGAAGGTAAGATCTTCATTCAGGCGCCAAGATGAACAGAACAAGCATCCCTTAATGACGGGGTCTGCTTTTGCCTAAGGAAGAACATGTCTCGAGTGAGGATAATCCTCCACGCTCAGGGACTCGATTATGAGCCTATTTCGTCCGAATAGAAATCACTCCGAACAAAGGAGAAAAAAGTCGCGTTCCAATTCAAGAAAAAGGTGCGCATAAGGGAGACCAAGGCTCGCTCAAAGTTTAAAGATTACATTAACCACTCGACATTCCGAGGCAAATTAAATCTTAAGGTTTTTTCGAGCATCACTCGGAGGTTGGGGACTCCACTGCTTCCACAAAGGTATCAAGGTCGATCCCATTGGCGATCCAGTGGCAGTCGCCATGAACACCTCCAGGAAGTCTTCAAACTTGATTCTCTTCCTGTTCACCACTTGGAGATTCTTCAGTTTCTCTTCGCCCACTCCTTTGCAATGGATTCAGACGAGTGAGAGGGCGATGTCGGCTCAAGATCGAGCCGCAGACTTCTTCCAAGATTGGAGATGATTGGGAATTGCCTTCACACAGTTCACGCTTGTCCGGGCGTCCTTGGGAACTCCAGCACCAGGATTGGCCTCTTGGTCAATCTCCGCAGCAGCCCACTGGATCCATTTGAAGCAACTCAACACATTGTCGACACGGGCATCCAGTCAGAGGAGGGCTAAAGCGGCGCCGTCCCTCATGAGACACGCCTTCGAGTTCAGATCCTTTTCAATTCACGACGTCTCCTCATCGACACTGATGTAGATAGCTGAAGTTCAATCGAAACAAAAGATGAGAAACATCACTCGAAAACGACAATGAAGAAACAAAAGTCATTCGGATTTTCAACAGACCTTTGAGCTTCTCGTTGAGTTCCGGTACAAAGTCCACAATTAACTTCTCCAGTTCAGCCTTCTTGGCGATAACCTACTCGAAGTTGGTTTCCCATTTGTCATAGTGCTTCTTCAGCTCGGTGAGCTCATCAGTAGTCTTTTTCACTGCAACCTTCAAGAGCTGTTTCTCTTCTTTGAGTTTCTCGACGGACTTGAGATTAGTTTTGGCCGCCTTGGTCTTCTGATTGGCCTCCCTCCAGGCTGATGTCATTTCTTCGTCCATCTTCTCAAGGGCCTCCTTCATTGTAACCAAGGAAATTAATTCTTCAGCCTATCAGTAAGACGATCTCGCAAGATAACTTCAGTCGGTTGGGAAAGAAAATCAATTAAAGTGGCAGCCGGGTGGCAAAATCTACGTTTAATAGAACGTTTATCCTGCTTGAGATGGTTACTCTTGGTTTTCTTAGCCTCGAGGCTAAGTCGAAGGTCCAGCAGATCCCGCACCATGGCGTCATTAAGGCTCCCAAGCCCACAAGTAGTCTGCCAGAACAAAAGCAAATGAATCAAAATGCAGCAAATGCGTCTCTAAGACTGCCGCCGATTGATCATATCAACAACAATCTCGGGGACTACACCCAATGGGTGCGCTCAGCACGCCCCCACTGGAAGGATAAGATGAGCTAAAAGGGCTCCGTACCCCACAAACCTCTATCGAACAGATGCGTAAACTAAGAGTACTGCCGACTGCTGTAGTCGACGGTAGCCTTGGGGAGTACACCCAGTGGGTGCGCTCAGTGTGCGCCCACTAAAAGCAAACACCGAGTGGGTGTGCATCTGAGCATCCCAACCCGTGATCAGATTTAGAAAAAAGTATGAAACCAGTGTGTATGTGAAGGACTCACCCAAATGTTTTGTGCCACGGCTTCACTCGCGTCATACGCTTCCTTCAGCCGCCCAACCATCACGTCCAGCTGGGCCAGGGCCTCCTTGTGTGCGCCCTCCTGATCCTTTGGGATATGGTGGAGCTGGAAGATGTTTCGGTCTACGGGGGGAGGCGACGGAGCGGTCAACAGACCTAGTCCGAGTGACGCTCCAGCCGAGGTGGTCTCCTGAACCATGGGAGTCTTGGCCTTGACAATCACTCGGCTCAGAGTTGTAGCCTGCTTCGACGCTTCTCCAACGATAGCAGGGATGTCGGAGTCGAGTTCAATCACGTTCCGCGGCCCTACACACGTTCACAAGGCATTCGAAAGATTACTCATGTGTATAAACCCCGAGTCCCAAATGAATCACCCGAAAAGTTCAAAGGTCACCTTTGGAAGAAGCGACATCAGCATCGACCTTCCCTTCGTCACACGTCTTGGGCTCTAACGAAGCAGTCGAAGTATTGGCCCTACAACAGAAACAACAAAAAGTCCAATCCTCACTCGGTAGACCTTGGTCAAGCTAAGATGGATCACTCGGCAAGAATCCTTACGCTGAAGCCACGGACACGTCAACCTTGATGCACAACAGAACGACCTTCCAAGGTTTGGAACTGGTGCCTTAGGCTGCTTCGCGACCTGCTCCGGCGGCATCTGAGGCTCGCTTCGACCCCGTTTGGAACTGCAGGTCGGCATCACAGACGCACTCGGCTTCGCCACCATCGGAGTCCTCAAGGTGCCATGATGGACTCCAGGGTCCTGGCTCGCCTTGGAAGGAGTCTCGGGTGGGACCTCATAAGACAAAGTAGACTCTGCCTCGTCCCCGTGTTCATCATCACTCTCCTCCATCTCCTCATCATCATCGTCGTCGTCGTCGTCATCCTCCGATCCCTCCTGGTGCCCAGTGCCGCTATCAACATCGATGGGTGTGCGGTCAACCACCAGAACAGAACTAACCAACCCTGTAAAAGTGTGATGAATGAAGAAAACGAGATTACAAATAGGGACTGAAGCAACGAAGAAGTTCAACCGGCCCAGATGCCCGATAGCTTACCTCATTCGGCGACAGCTCACCAAGAAAGGAGGCACCAACCTGGTGCCCCTCGGATTGTCCCTCACCGGCGTAATGGCCTTGAGTTTATTTTCCAACGAATCTGACCCGATCTCCTCAGGGTGAACACGGGTTGGGTCACTCGGCCCCTTATACATCCATATTGGATGGGCTCTGTCCTGGAGAGGCTAAATGCTACACTGAAAGAAGACTTCTAGGAGGTCCATTCCATTCACGCCCTTCCGCAATAGAGCAACCAATGTTATCACCAAGATATCTACATTAGTCTTCCCCTACGTAGATATGATCAAGGAAGGAGCCGACAAGATTCTATCAATCGTATAGGGCGGAAGGCCCGAATGACCATTGCCGACTAGGATGTCCTCGCAGTAGAACCAAGGATCCTGCCAGCTCGTCACCGAAATAGGAAAGTTCATCTTGGGAAAGCTAGTTTTGCCCCTAAGTTGTATCCCTAAATCTCCACAGAGCTGCACTACGTTGGTCTTCCCCCCGGCGGAGAGGATTTCACGGTCATCACCCGACACATGAATAAGCGCTTGAACAACCCCTAGTGTGGATAACACCCGAGGAAGTTCTCACATAGAGATACAAATGCAACTAAGTATGAGACAACGTTAGGGGGAAGGTGGTGAAGTTGTGCACTGAGGAAGTCAAGAAACGCTCGGAAAAAGGGGTGTGGAGGCAAATAAAAATCTCTCTCTATGTGGTTGACAAGAAGCACTCGCTCGTCGTCCCGGGGCAAGGGCTTTTGCTCGCCATCGTCCGGCAGTTGTGAGCTCCCGAGAGCAATCAGACCTTCACTCTACAGCTCCCGCACGCGCCCCTCATAGACTCGGGACGGCATCCAGTCGCCTTGGATCCAACCCCGTGGGAGCACTCCGGCGCTCGAAGAGGACCCACGTGAGCCCTTCGTGGCCTGCTCAGCCTTCGTCGTCGCTCCCTTCACCATATCACATAGCGGAGGAGTCAAACTACGAAGTCATCGTAGATGACATGCGACTCTCAGTTTCGGCGGCGAAAGGTGGAGGTGGGGATGGAAATGGCTCGGACCTGAATCATGATTTCCTCTCCTATCCGCCTCGCCCTTTAAATACCCAATGGGAAGATGCCCCATTGAGTACTTCGCCAGCACGAGGAAGATCCAAAAAATCCCAAAGATGACGCACACTGTAGTACGACAGTGACATCACACGCACGAAAATCAGGGTGCCGAACCACTACCTCCACGACCCACGTCGTTGTCATTTCCATCGCCCGCGCGTGCTGTGTCAATTCAAAACGCGACAGAAAAACCGCTCCCCCTCATAACAATAATGAATTCCGTATCCACTGTCACATCCCTGGATCCCTAACTAGGGTCTAGTCTTTGTGCTCATGTTTTCTTCCATTGCATTCAAGAATTTGAAACAAACTCCAAAGAAGTGGTGCAACTCAAACCAAAAACCCTAGCCACTTCTAATTCAAGGAAAATTCAAATCTTGCCAAAATCAATGAACCCAAAATGGCCTCAAGAAAAGTTCATATTTTCTGATAAATATTGAAAATAAGTTATCAGGGGTGAAAACTATTCTCAAATCACTTTTGGCATTTTATTTAAAACCAGCAAGTCCCTGAATTCAAACTTATATTTGAATTCAAAAATATATAAGTTTTCAAAAATGCTGAAAACTTTATGGGTGATTGGAAATATTGCAACTAACACCCCAGCATTTTTCAAACTATTTTTAGATTTGGTTTTAGTGCCAAAAATAAATAGCAACAAGTGTCAGCAAATAAAACAGAAACAGAAAAAAAGGAAAAGTCCTATCTTACGCTCACCTTGGCCCAGCCCACCTCCACGCTTGTCTTCTTCCTCCTCGCCAGTGTGCAGCAGGAGGTGGCGCCGCGTTCTCCGACACGCCCACGCAGCTGCATGCCTGCGTGCCTCACCTGATGCGCTCGAGGGTGGAGATAAACCTCCCCGCACACATGCCCGAGCTCTCCCCCTCCTCACTCTTCCCCCTGCCCTCTCTCCTCTCGGCCTCCATTGGAGCCCGAGCAGAGCTCGAGCTCACCGTCGCTCTGGCCTGCCTCCTTCCCTCCTGAGCCGCGCAGAAGAATCGCCAGGATCCCCTGAAGCTTCCAAGCCACGAGCTCGACGCCGAGACGCAGTGAATCACCGAGAAGTCGCCTTCTTCCTCCTCAGATCGCCGACGTTCATCGTCGCCGTTCTTCCTCCTCATGCCTCCCCCGAGCCGACTTTCAACGCCTCTGCACTCCTCGTGAGCTCAGGATCCTTTCCCCTCTTTTTCCCCTCTCGATTCCAAGCTCTAGCACCTGATTCCACCGAAGCCCGACGATGACCGCCGCTGTAGCTCGTCGCCGGTGGCTCTCCGATGATCGGCTCGTTGTTCTGAGGCTTGCAAACGCTTCAGCACATCGCGTAGATGCTTTAGGAGCCCAGCGCCACATGTTTTCACCTCAGTTTAGACTAGCTTGACATCGCCTGAGCTCCGGCAGCCGCCGAGCTTATCGCCGGCATCATCTCTGGCCATATCATCCCCGGTTCTATGCAAAAATGGAACGGCGGGTGAACGTTGGTCAGTCTCGTTCCTTCTGCCGCGCAAATGGTCGCCGGAATGGGATTTCCGATGACCTCCGCCGTCTCTGTGGTCGCTAGAGGCCATCGCCGGTGAGATCCACCTTGCCGCCGGTGGATCTCAGCTGCCCTGAGTCACTGACACGTGGGCCCCCCTAGTTAATTAAGATCAGTAAAAAAATAACAATAACTTATCTAATTAACTTAATCAGACACTGATAGTTGGGTCCTCCTCTGTTAGTTAACTAATTAAGTTAAATCTAAATTAAAACTGACCATAGACACTGACCAGTGGGTCCCACTGGCCAGGTTTGACTTTCAACGGCCAGATTGACTTGCTGATGTCATGCTGATGCAATAAAGACTTTTCTGTTTAAAAATAATTATAGAATAAGTTCAAAACATTGGAAATTCATAGAAAATTTATTATAACTCCAAATTTGACAAATAATATATGTAAATGGATCCAATGATGCTATTTTCATGCATGAAAAACAATGATGCTATTTTCATGCATGAAAAACAAAGTTATGAAACAACATCAGGTCAAATCAATTAAAAGAATATGATAAATTATAATTCAAATGATATTTGAATTATGATTTCAAATCAAGATCACCCCAAAGGGTTCTGCTAGTCTTTTCAAACCATGCTACATTGCATTTCATGCATCATTTTGTTGCATATGTTTGATATTGATTGATTGTTGTTATTCCGGTAGGCTCCGCTCCTCCAGATTCCACCGAATATCTGACTGAAGGATATTGTCCCTCTGCTGAGCAACAAGGCAAGCAACCATTTTGATCATCCCGATAAATCGCATGTTCTCGCTCCTGCTCTTACTTATTGCATTAGGTCAAAATGCTTTCACTGTTTTTACCACGTTAGTTGAACCCACTTCCTTTGCATGACCAGTCCTTGTCACAGTAAATAGCTGAACCTTGCAACCTAGCATACCTGGTAGATCCTTGAGCCATGATGTGCCCTATCCTGCTATGCATGCTATGCATAGAGTTGTGTATGGCTGTCATCTGGGGATGAACAGAATTGTGGAAACGTGTTCAGTAAGTAAAGGTTGTGTGTTGAACCTGATTTGGTAAAGGTACCGGTGAAAGGCTATGTAGGAGTACATGGAGGGTTGTTTCATTGGAACCGTCCTTAGGAATTGAGTTCCTTGTATGTAATCCAAGACGAGATATGACCACATGCTGGGCCCTGAAATATGACCCCGCTCGACTTATTAATCGCTTAATACTCGGTCCAGGAGTTGCAAGTAGTTTCTGGTGTTTATAGTCATGCTGGAGGTCGTGCGTAGCGCTGACCTTAGAGGTGGGCTATGATGCGATAGGCAGTGGCACGGTGTACCAAGTGGCATACAGATGGTGGGCTTGGGAACCCCGTGCACATCGTTTGGGGCCGTGGCGGAAACCTCGGCCGGACTTCCGTGTGGGTTACCCTCAGATAGGCGATAGACCTGGACTAAGTATTAACGTGGTTAACGGTCGTGGCCGACTCCCTCGCTGGGCTTCCGCTTGAAGGTTGCCGAGGTGCATGACGTGCACATGGCGACAAGTGGCGAGAGCGTGTGTGAAGAAGTACACCCCTGCAGGGTTATGATCTATTCGAATAGCCGCGTCCGCGGATATGGACTACTTGGAAACATATGTTGTTCATAGATAACTATAATGGCTACTCATAAAATTGTCAAGATAAGCGTGAATGTCATGGATGGCATTTCTGTATGGAGACGGAATGATTCCACAATGGAGTATTGTTGTGGTGTTAGTGGACTCGTGTGCGAGAAATCAAAGTTGTCAAAACTATTTAGAAATGCAAGTTGTCTAGCCATGAGTCAAATGTTGGCTTTCCGCATGAAACGCCACAACTCCTTATTGATACATTGCATTAGTAGATAGATTTCCTAAAGTCTTGCTGAGTACTTATGTACTCACGTTTGCTAAGTAAATTGTTGCAGAGGTTGTTAATGACCCTAATGGAGGGTTCTACCTAGACATCGACGACGACGAGTAGGTGGTATCCCAGCTATGATCTAGCCCTAGGATGGGTCTGTAGATAGTCAGGCCATGTGCCTTTATCTTTCCCTCTGTGTGTACTCAGACAGTTTTAAATCTTCTATTGGCTTGTAAGAATTGTGTGTATGACTTGTGATGATGGGTCGTGAGACCCCTACCTTGTAATATTATGTGTGTGGCTCTTCCGAGCCTTCTAAATAAAGTTGTATGTTTATGGTTATGTTGTGATGCCATCGATGCATCTATACATATCGGTATGCCATGCGTACGTGTGTTGTACTTGATATGTATGGGGTTCGAATACCTAGCCGTAGGCTTTAGTAGCACTCCTTATAGGGAAATGCCCCTTTGTGATTCCAACGAGCTATGGTAGTTCGCTACTGCTCTGGACACATTGGTTGACCGGCATGTGTCCTTCTTAGCTGTTGTGTCTGTCCCCTTTGGGGAAATGTCACACGATGTAATGGAGTCCTAGTAGCTTGCTACGACTCGTCTATATTCGCTGGTGATTGACACCTGCTTTGCTGGGTCATGTATGCATGTCCCTGTGCGGAACTGCCGCTTTGGTTTATGACTAGACATGTCGATCCGGGTTCTTTGTCATTGGATTGCTAGCGACACAATTGCATACGTGAGTCAAAAGGCGCAAACGGTCCCGGCTAAGGTAAGGTTGCAGCCGTGGGGATAACCGTGCGTGAGACCGCAAAGAGATGTGATGTGTTACAGGCTAGATTCCTATGGCTTAGGATCGGGGTCCCGACATCCATGGCGTGTGACGAGGTGAGCCAAACGTTCTCCCCTCTTGTCCCTCCGCGTGACCCCGATCACTCGGGTAACATAAGAAAGTGGCCAGATCGCCCTTACCTTGGTGCGCGAGGGATCCGTCCCATCTCACCTATTGGACATTCGAAGCTCGAGGCTCACGGCCGTCCGGTTTGTTGAATCTATCTTCCCGGAAGATAGTCGATCACTAGCGATCGCACACATACCAGTATGTTCGAACATTTGGAATTCATCGCTCTTGAATCCGTACTGATCTGCTGAGAGTCCGAATGACGCAGCCTTGAGCTACAACCTTAGGGTCCCCGAGACGCCAAGGACACCTAGGACGGTCATTCACTCGGTCTGCAATACATCAACTGATTCGGGGGCTATTAACAGGGTTGTACATGAGGGGTAGGCCTACGGACCTGTTTCCCAAGGCCCACCTAAAGTTCGGCGCGGACATCAGTGTCCTACGAGTCACCTTTGTAGTCATGACCTCACTCACGACAACATGTCTTCACTCGGCTTACATAAGGTCACTCGTATCGCCTTGTGTCAATCGGACGCATCCCCACACTCGGACTACAACAAGGCGATGGTATTGAAGAGGTTACAACGGCTAAGGACTTAAACTATCACTTGAAGTGCCATGAAGACCTGCGTTACCGGTAACGCCATAGTTATAGCTGCCGTTTCTAGTAACCCCCATAGTTATTAGTAATAACTCACCTTGTAATGAAGCTTGCCCGGTCGTGGCACACGCTAAATAAGCCACTCCCGGGTTCCTGCTCAAGGGTTTATCATCCTGTAATATCACATACCCCATAAGAAAACATTAGCCTCATGGTTCGAGATGTAGGGTTGTTACCACTCTCGAGTGGGGCCCGAACTCGTACATCCAAGTGTATCCACTACGCCTAGCTATGATTCACCCCACTATTCGTACCCCTGGTACTATTGTTACGATCGTTCCCACGACAATATTGGATCTGGGATTGGAATTTCATCACAAGTGTTATCCTATGCATTTGATTCGTCATGATCAACATTTTCTTTATAATTGCTCGCCTCGTGACGGAGAAAGCATCGCTCAAGCTTGGGGGAGGATTAAATCTATGATGCACACTTGCCCCAATCATGAGCTCTCGAGGGAATTGATCATACACAATTTTTATGCTCGACTTTTTCGTGGTCATCAAACATTGGTTGAAGCTTGTGCAGTTGGATCTTATATGAAGGAAACTGTTGAATTCAGATGGAATTTTCTAGAAGAGATTAAACAGAATGCTAAAGATTGGGGATTCGATAAAGGTAAGGCATCAGGTATCAAACTTAATTTTGATTGCATTCAATCTTTCATGGAGACTTCTCCTTTTCACAAGTTTAGCAATAAATATGGTCTGGATCCTGTGATAGCTACGTTCTATGAAAAGTTTGCCACTTACGTTGATCTCCCCAAGGAGAAATGGTTTAAATTCCATCCTCCTACAGAAAAATTACAATATGAACATGTTGAAATAAAGGAAGAAATAATTATTAACCATGTAGATCCAGTTGTTCCTACTGCTTACATTGAGAAACCCCCTTTTCTTGTTAAGATTAGAGAGCATGCTAGGGCTGCAACAGTGGGTAATAAAGTCATGTTAGGACACCTAAACTTTATGATTAATTAAATGTTGAGCCTAATGTTTCCATGGTTAAAGATCTCTTGGTTGAAAATATTTATGGGCAAGTTATTTACCACTGTGATGAAGTTGCTAGAATTACGAAGCGTGTTAGAAATAAACAGGACAAACTTGATAAAAATGAACAAGTGGTAAGAACACTTATTATCTCGGTTAAGATTGTAGAATATTGTTATCATGACCTCTATGATCTAGGTGCTAGTATTAACGTTATACCTTATACATTATATATAGAAATTATGCATGATATAGCATTCGTTTCGATTGAAGACATAGATGTTACTATTAAACTTGCAAACTGAAATACTATATCGCCACTTGGAATTGTTAGAGATGTTGAAGTATTATGTGGCAAAGTCAAGTATCCCACTGATTTCTTATTACTTGGTTTAGAACAAGATAACTTTTTCCCCATAATATTTGGTAGACCTTTCTCGAATACTATTAATGCTGAAATTAATTGTGGTACCGAGAAGGTTAAAGTTACCTTCGGTGATCTATCACATGAGTTCAATTTTTTGAATTTGGGAAAACAATCGCATGAAAAGGAATTACCTAATAAAGATGAAATAATTGTTCTTGCTATTATTGTTGTACCTCCTATAGACGCATTAGAACATTATCTGCTAGACCATGAGAATGATATGCACATAAATGAAACAAATGAATTAGATAGGATACTTATTGATCACCAACCTATTCTTAAGCACAACTTACTAGTTGAAATTTTAGGTGGTCCTCCTCCACCCAAAGGGGACCTCGTGTTTGAGGTCAAAGCTTTACTTGATATTTTCAAATATGCTTATATTGATCTCAAGAGGATATATCCTGTTATTATTAGTGCTAACCTTCCAGAGCATGAAGAAAATAGATTACTCAAAACCTTAAAGAAGCACATGGCTGCTATTGCCTATACTCTTGATGATCTTAAAGGCATATGCCCTACTCTTTGTCAGCACAAGATCAATATCGAATCGGCTGCCAAACCAGTCATTGATCATCAACGCCGCCTCAATCCTGAAATGAAAGAGGTGGTAAGAACTGAAATACTAAAACTTTTAGAAGCAGGTATAATTTACCCTATTGCTGATAGTAGATGGGTAAGTCCTTCATATTGTGTTCCTAAGAAAGGTGGTATAACTGTTGTTACCAACGATAAAATGAACTCATTCCGCAAAGGATAGTATCTCGTTATAGGATGGTGATTGATTTTAGGAAATTGAATAAAGCTACTAGGAAAGATCACTACCCTTTGCCTTTTATTGATAAAATGTTAGAAAGATTGTCTAAGCACACCCACTTTTGTTTTCTTGATGGCTACTATGAATTTTCTGAAATACGTGTGTCAAAAGAGGACCAAGAGAAAACTAACTTTACATGCCCTTTTGGAACTTATGCTTATAAGCGCATGCCTTTTTGTCTATGTAATGCACGTGCTACCTTTCAAAGATGTGTGAATGCTATATTCTCTGACTTCTGTGAAAAGATTGTTGAGATCTTCATGGATGATTTTTCCGTTTATGGGACTTCGTTTGATGATTTCTTGAACAACCTTGATCGAGTTTTGCAGAGATGTGAAGAAACTAATATTGTCTTGAATTGGGAGAAGTGCCACTTTATGGTGAATGTAGGTATAGTGCTTGGGCATAAAATCTCCGAACGAGGTATTGAGGTGGATAAAGGCGAAGTTGATGCAATCGAGAAAATGCCTTGCCGAAAAGGTACCAAAGGTATAAGAAGTTTTCTTGGTCATGCTGATTTCTATAGGCGCTTCATTAAAGATTTCACAAAGATTTCTAGGACATTAACTAATCTTCTCCAATAAGATGTTCCTTTTAGTTTTGATGATGATTATGTAGAAGCTTTTGAAATACTTAAGAAAGCCTTAATTTTTTCACCTGTTGTTCAACCACCTGATTGGAACCTACCCTTTGAAATTATGTGTGATGCTAGTGCTTATGTTGTTGTTGTTGTTCTAAGGCAAAGAGTAGGCATGAAATTGAATCTTATTTATTATGCTAGTAAAACCCTAGACACCGCTCAAAGGAATTATGCTACTACTGAAAAGGAAGTTTTAGCAATTGTTTTTGCATGTGATAAGTTTAGACCTTACATTGTCGATTCTGAAGTAACTATTCACACTGATCATGGTGCTATTAAGTACCTTATGGAAAAGAAAGATGCTAAATCGAGACCCATTAGATGGTTGTTACTACTCCAAGAATTTGATTTGCATATCGTTGATAGAAAGGGAGCTCATAACCATGTAGCAAATAACTTGTGTAAGATGGAAAATGTTCTTCATGACCCACTTCCTATTGAAGATAATTTTCCTGATGAGCGACTTGCTATTATAAATCCGAAGGCATTCAACTTATTCTATTGGCCTCTGATTTAAGTGTTTTCAGGCACTAAAACACTTTATAAAAAGTTGGTTTCAATTTTATAAATACTTGGGGAATATTTATAACCCAACCATGATTTTAGTTTTTAGGTTTGCAAAAATATTTTAACCACTTATTAAATGACTTTTAATTGCAATAGGAATTAGAGAAGAGATATGGTTCCAATCGTGATCCAACATTGGTTAGCAAAAGCATTATATTGACCGAGCAGCCTCTCCTTGTCTCCGATCAAATGAAATAGCAGGTGGAGTTGCATCGGACGGCGGAGCCGGCCATGAAGGACCTCTGCATCAGTCTATGGCCTACAGAGCAGCCATCGAGCAGCTACTTTGGCTTGGTGCAGAAGCTGATCGACGCCGCGCCTCGAATTGAGATCCTAAAGCATTCCATATGCATTGAGGGTGCTCGGATGACCTTTGCGAAGACCATGGTGCACTAGTGGAAGCTAAACCCTACTGAAATGGCCACTAGGCCTCCGCCATATGGAAAGGAGCATAGGCACCTTGAGCAGTATTTTCCCATTGTATGGATGGTGCTCGGGTGATAGAAGCCATGTTCCCAAAGGATGTAATTCTTGAGTGAAAGTACTATCATGTATTTTTATTGATGGTTAAACTTTTGTGCTTTATAATGATGTAGCTTTGCATGGTATATCATGCTTTGATTTGTTTCATTTTGACTCATGTCTGGCCGTTTTAATCTAAAAGTTACCAGTCATCGGCTTCATCCCCCTTGTAGATGCTATAAGGGGTGTTTACGACCTATGCCTTGATACCCTTAGCCAACTTCTCGGTGCTCGGAGGCGGTAGTGCAGAAAGAAACGAGGCAATCATACTATGCGGCTTTAGTTCTTTCACTTAGCCATCGGAGCTTGACTGTGGGGACTAATTACTAGCCCTCTGTTTTTTGTGTTGTTTTGGTATGCCGAGGTTGAAACCATTGCCACTTGGTTTGTATAACTACAAACCCTTCGTATAACATGGTGTAACCTCCATCGATTTTTAGTTTAACACTTGTCATCGGATCGCATACCGGTTCGCGCTTATTATGACAGTTAGTTTTGAGATTTCTCCTCTGTGTTTTGTGTTGTTTGGGTATGCCGAGGTTGAAACCATTGCCACTTGGTTTGTATAACTACAAACCCTTCGTATAACATGGTGTGACCTCCATCGATTTTTAGTTTAACACTTGTCATCGGATCACAAACCGGTTCGCGCTTATTATGACAGTTAGTTTTGAGATTTATCCACTCAGGTACTTAACGAGACGGTTCTCGCTTTACCCTTTTAGCCAAACATGTGGAACGTAAGAGGGTAAATATAGGAGCCGGACAACCCAACTGTTGACCCAAGACATAATTCGGAACCGATGCATGTAACACAATATCCGTGACGTCAAGCACATAGGGTAAAAAATAGTGTCGGAGTGATGGTTAGGGTGAACTTTATGATCGAGAACCTGGTCAATTAGCCGATCGCATATAAGTAAGATATGTCCAGAACAAGTTTTATTTAGTGTATAAGAGCGGAAAAGGAGAAAATGTTGTGCAACACAAAGGGCTGCCAAGGGACCATAAAGTTTGGTCTTTATTTCTGATGAACTCGCGAACTTTATTCGTACAATCCGAACTGCCCAAGAAACTGTTAAAAATACTTTATATAAAAAATAAACTTATAGTGGGAAGGTTTCCACAGGCCCTATATGAGTGGTTTGACGTCCTTACGGTGTCATGTTGCATGTCTATGCCTTTGCTCTCCGTGGGTTGCTCCGTTAGATGAGATAGTGATCGGCGGACAGATCTCTTTTGAAGAGAGTCTTGAGAAGTCAATGTAGTATGTTAGCTTGATGCAGTTTAGGTCCTAGATGGTACCTAATTTTGTCCGAAGACGTAATTAACCATAGCTTGGTTGAACCGAACACTTGGTCCTTGTATAGATTGTCCTCATAGCTTCCCATCGTATTTTGTGCGTGAAGTTCTGCCTTTGAGGCACGTACTTAGTGGCTAGTGAGGCCATGCTATGGGAAGCCTATCCCTATTTATATTGAGCATAGGAGGACTCCGGGAACTGCGATAGGGCTCGGGCTCGTTTGTGTGCCTTCCATATCTTGACGACACACAAGGATTTCAGAGCATCATTGTTGATCTGGACTTCATCTACCAGAGCTGTTGTATGTTCCTTAGTATGGAGTCGGCACTCAGTATTTCCATTAACGGTGATGACACCCCTAAGTACTCGCATCTTAAGCTTCAGATACGCGTAATGGAGATGGTGTTCAAGAAAGTGAATGTCGTCCGACCGAGTAGTGCGTGGTAGCCGCTGCGAAAAGGAACAATACCAAAGATCAAATTCTCACTGCAAAAATTTTCGTGTGAACCAAACACTAATTCCAAAGTTATAGTGACCGAGCAGTGGGCCTCGATGCGTGGGATTATTCCCTTGAAGGTGGCATTGCTGGGTTTGATTCTTGACGGATCGATTGTTGGAAATATGCCATACAGGCAATAATAAAATAGTTATTATTATGTTTCCTGTTTCAAGATAATCATTTATTATCCATGCTAGAATTGTATTGAATGGAAACACAAATACATGTGTGAACACACCGACAAAACACTGTCCCTAGTAAACCTCTAGTTGACTAGCTCATTGATCAAAGATGGTTAAGGTTTCGTAGCCATAGACAAGTGTTGTCACTTGATAATGGGATCACATCATTACGAGAATGATGTGATGGACAATACCCTAACTATAAACGTAGCATGTGATCATCTTATTATTATTGCTACTATTGTCTGTAGGTAAAGTATATATTCCTATGACCATGAGATCATGTAACTCACTGACACCGGAGGAATGCCTTATGTGTATCAAACATCGTAACGTAACTGGGTGACTATAAAGGTGCTCTACACGTATCTCCGAAGGTGTCCGTTGAGTTCGCATGGATCAAGACTGAGATTTGTCACTCCATATGATGGAGAGATATCTTGGGGCCCACTCGGTAATACAACATCACAAACAATCCTTGCAAGAAATGTGACTAAAGAGTTAGCCATGGGATTTTGTATTACGAACGAGTAAAGAGACTTGTTAGTAACGAGATTGAAATAGGTATAGAGATACCGACGATCGAACCTCGGGCAAGTAACATACTGAAGGACAAAGGATATACTATACGAGATTAACTGAATCCTTGACATAGAGGTTCAACCGATAAATATCTTCGAAGAATATGTAGGATCCAATATGGACATCTAGTTCCTGCTATTGGATATTTACTGGAGAGTATCTCGGTCATGTCTACATAGTTCTCGAACCCGCAGGGTCTGGACTCTTAACGTTCAGTGACATTTTCAGTATAGTTGAATTATTGATGTTGGTAACCGAATGTTGTTCGGAGTCCTGGATGAGATCTCGGACATCACGAGGGTTTCCGGAATGGCTCAGATACGAAGATTGATATATAGGAAGTATCCATTTGGCCTCCGGAAGGTTTTGGGGCATTACTGATAAAGTACCGCGAGTGACGAATGGGTTCTAGAGTTCCACCGGGAGGGGCCACTAACCCAGGAGAGAACCAAAGGGGCCCAAGGGTGGCGCACCAGCCCCTAGTGGGATGGTGGCCAGCCCAAAGAGGCCTATTCATCCGAAGGGAGAAAGGAAAGGAGAGTGGGGCCAAACCGAATTGGGGAAGGAGGACTCCTCCTTCCAAGTTGTATTGGAGGAGGACTCCTCCTCCTCTCCTTGCGCCGGTCGAACCCTAGGGCTTGTCCCTAGGGCACCACACTCCCCTCTCTCCTATATATAGTGGAGGTGAGAGAGGCTTTTGGCACCTCAAGCCAAGGCGTAGCCCTCTCTCCATCCACCACTTTGTGACACCCCATAGCTAGTTCAGTACAGTACGACGAGGCCCTACCAGAGTAGCTCCAGCACCATAACCGCAACGCCGTCGTGTTGCCGGAGAATTCAGCTACCTCTTCGTCTCTCTTGCCGGATCAAGAAGGCGGAGTTCGTCATCGAGCTGCACGTGTGCTGAACACGAAGGTGGTGTCCGTTTGCTGCTAGATCGGGACGGAGTTTGTGGGACGCTTCCGATTCAGATCGCGAAGACATTCGGGTACATGAACTACATTTCTTAACGCTTCTCTCTTAGCGATCTACAAGGGTATGTGGATCCGATCTCCGCCCTTGTTGATGATCATCACCATGGATAGGTCTTGCGTGTGCGTAGGAATTCTTTTGTTTCCCATGCAACATTCCCCAACAGTGGCATCATGAGCTAGTTCTATGCGTAGATGATATTCGAGTAAAACACAAAGGAGTTTGTGGTCGTTGATGTTCAATTTGCTGCCCTCCTTAGTCTTTTATTGATTCGGTAGTATTGTTGGATGAAGCGGCCCGAACCAACATTACTCGTATGCTTACGAGAGACCGGTTTCATCAACTGACATGCAACTTGTTGCATAAACATGACTGGAGGGTGTCTGTTTCTCCAACTTTACTTGAATTGGATTTGACCGAGGCGGTCCTTGGAGAAGGTTAAATAGCAACTTTTATATAACTGTTGTGGTTTTGCGTAAGTAAGATGCGGTCATACTAGATACCCATAGCAGCTACGTAAAACAAGCAAGAACAAAATAGAGGACATCTAACTTGTTTTTTCCGGGTATGTATGTGATGTGATATGGCCAAAGACATCATATGATATATTGGATGTATGAGATAATCATGTTGTAATAGTAAAATATCGACTTGCCCATTGATGCTACGACGAGCTGCAGGAGCCATAGGGTTGTCTTTAATTATTTTTGCGCTTGGTGATGCTTTGCTTTATCGCTAGTCAGTAGCTTTAGTAGTACCAACATAGTTGGCACGACAACCTCGAAGGCAGCACAATTATGGAGGTCATGGTGTGGCGCCGGTGACGATGGAGATCATGCCGGTGCTTTGATGATAGAGATCAAGAAGCACAAGTTCAGAGCCGTATCATGTCACTTATGATTTGCATGTGATGTTAATCCTTTTATGCACCTTATTTTGCTTAGGACGATGGTAGAATTATAAGGTGATCCCTCACTAAAATTTCAAGATAAAATTGTGTTCTCCTTGAGTGTGCACCATTGTGACAGCTCGTCGTTTGAAGACATTATGTGATGATCGGGTGTGATAGACTCTACGTTTACATACAACTATTGTAAAACAGTTGCCCACGTGGAACATGTGGGTTAAACTTGACGAGCCTAGCATATACAGTCATGGCCTCGGAACACAAGAGAAAGAAAGGTCAAGCATGAGTCATATAGTGGATATGATCAACATGGACATGTTCACCATTGAAGCTAACTCAACTCACGTGATGATCAGACTTGAGTTAGTGAATTTAGATCATGTGACACTCGAATGACTAGAGGGATGTCAATTTGAGTGGGAGTTTATTAGTAATATGATTAGCTAAACTCAATTATCTTGAACATAGTCTCAGTAATATTTGCAAAATTTTATGTTGTAGATCAATGGCTCGTGCAGTAGCAACCGTGAATTAATGCGTTCCTAGAGAAAGCTAAGCTGAAAGATGATGGAAGCAACTTTGTTGACTGGGCCCGCAATCTGAGGCTTATCCTCACGGCTGCCCAAAAGAGATAGGTCCTTGATGCGCTGCTAGGTGATGAACCACCCCGATCGGCATTACCAGAAGTTATGAATGTGTGGCAGACGCGCAAGGAAGAGTACTCATTAGTTCAATATGCAGTTTTGTATGGCTTAGAACCGGGACTTCAAAGACGTTTTGAACTTCATGGACCATATGAGATGTTCTAGGGGTTGATGTTTATCTTTGCGAAGAATGCCCGGATCAAGAGATATGAGACCTCCGATAAGTTCTATGCTTGCAAAATGGAGGAGAACGGGTCTGTCAGTGAACATGTGCTCAGAGTGTTTGGATGCACTAACCGTCTCACTGAGCTGAGAATTGCTCTCCCGCCAGAATCTATCACTAACAGAGTTCTTCAATCACTGCCACCTAGCTACAAAGGGTTTGTGTTGAACTACAACATGCAAGGGATGAATAAGTCACTCATCAAGCTATTTGCGATGCTGAAAGTCGTTGAGTCAAAAATCCAGAAAGAACATCGAGTGTTGATGGTCAATAAGACCACCAATTTCAAGAAAAACGGCAAAGGCAAGAAGGGTAACTCCAAGAAGAGTGGCAAAGCTATTGCCCCTCCGACTAAGAAACCCAAGTCTGGACCCAAGCCGGAGACTGAGTGTTATCATTGCAAGGGGACTGGTCACTCGAAGCGGAATTGCCCCAAGTATCTGGCCGAAAAGAAGGCGGCCAACGCCAAACAAGGTATATTTGATATATGGAAGTGCATTATATCGACTTGAGGGGGGTGAATAGGATATTTTTATAATTTCATCACTAAGGAAATTCCTTTTGAGGAAATTCCTCACTGATGACTAACTTACAGCGAAAACAGTAAAGGATCAGGAGTGCAAAGTTTCACTATAGCAGTTTTTCAGTATGAGGAATGTGAAAACCGATTGCATAGTAAGCAGGCACGCAGAAAACAGATGAGGATTAACTTGCTTGAAGAATTTGGGGTTGAGGAATTTCAGAGAAAGTCTTCAACAAATTCTTCAAACAGTGAAAGTGAAAATCATCAACACATAATCTGAGGAATATAAAGAGTTGAGGAATTAGAACCCGTTTCACAGCAAAGACAGTAGTTGATGACCCAGTTCCAACTGTTGTGACAGTTGTACATCTGGTTTGGAGCGGCTTGGTATTGAAACCAAAAGATACACAGTCTCGGGACACATAGTCCCTGCCGTATTCTCGTAGGGCTAAGAACACACAGTCCTCGCCCTACTCTCGTGGCAAGTCTTCAGGGTAGACTTCCAAACCCTCACAAACTTGGTCACCCGGCGATCCACAATTGACTGCTGGATTGCTCTAGACCATGACGCCTAACCGTCTGGAGGATGCACAGTCCTCAAAGGTAAAAGGCTTCAGTCCCACACATGAACAACTTCTTCAGTGATGCTCAATCACTTGGTTTTCCGTTTGTGGTTTGGTGTTTTGGGTATTTCCTCACTGATGAATTACTCTCGAAGACTCTGAGGAATTTGGGTTGCTCTTATGACAAGTGTCAGTTTCTAACGGAGCAGCCCACCAGCTAATGGTTGTGGGGGGGGGGGGGTATTTATAGCCTAGGAGCATCCCGACATGATTTGACATTAATGCCCTTAAATAATATGATCGTTGGTGTGGATAAGACCAATGATGTGGCGTGGCTATCGAAGCTGTCGGGACCCTCAACTGTGAGAGTCCTCATGTCACTCATATTCCTCACTTGAGGCTTTTGGTAGGATTAGGCTTGGGTTGAGCATCATGAGGAAATTCATTCCAATGTGTTACCTCGACCCCCTTTAACAGTACGGTGTTCCTATTACTGAAGTGTGAAGAAAACAAAACAGAAAGAGTAAATCTTCATGCTTCAAAGTCTTCAGAATGACTTTCTTCAGGACACACCGAATTCTTCAATTTGAATATCTTCATGAGGAATAACAATTTCATCGCAAGTTCTTCGCGATTCAAATCTTCAGCTTCAGACCAATTTCTTCAACCGAAGATATACATTTTTAGGGGTCGATATTCATCGAATATTTCAAACTCCTCAGCGACTTATAGATCCTGTGTACACTCATGAACACATTAGATACTTAACCTATAAGTCTTCAAACCACCAAAATCACTAAGGGGCACTAGATGCACTTACAATCTCCCCCTTTTTGGTGGTTGATGACAATTAGGTTAAGTCTTCAACAGGGATAAAAATATGAAGTGTAAATACTCATTTGAGGAATTTGAAATCAAGATTCAGAGAGACTCCCCCTGAAGATGTGCATATCTTAAGGATTTTTCTTTTCACAGCAAATGCACATTGATGATTTATATCATGGAGATCTCCCCCTGAGTCTTGTAAATCATGCATGCATACTAGATATAGTATGAAGAAATTGAGGATGCATGATGACAAATGGTATCTGACCAATTCCAGCATGCGTGCATTAAAATTTTGAGGAATAAGCATGTGAAGAAAAAAGTTCAAAAGCGTCAGAGTACCATCGGGCTTAAGTTACAACTCATTACATAAACCCTTCAGAAGAGCCAAGAGTTTGTAACTTAAATATAGTTCATAAGCCCCAAAATATCCCGCGTGAAGACTAACTCTGAAGTTTCTCCCCCTTTGTCATCAAGTGACAAAAAGGGACAAACTGAGGACTAACGCCCGTGAAGACTTCACTCCTTGGCAGTTGATGAAGACACATGAGGATTCTTGGGAGCAGTCTTCTTCCTTGGACCGGTGGCAGTGTCTTGTTGTTCTTCATCAGATTCAGCAGTGCAGAATGAAGAAAAAGAATTGTCCTCAAGGTCTGGAACTGGAATTGGCCTGAATTTCTACTTGGGTGGCCATGACCAGTCAAAGTCTCGCTCAAACTCCAATTATTCAAGTTCTGCCGGAGTCTCACTAAAACCTCATGAAGATAATCATGGTTAAGCTTCACAACATTCTGTGTTTCATTGAGGGTTTTCAAAATGGCGCCGAACTGGCGTTTGACCCACTTGTGATTCCGAGCCACCTTCTGGGGAAGACTGAGAAGAAGCTCTCTGGTATTCAGCACACGAGGAGCAACATGGCTTGGAGGATGAGTCTCAGTATCATCCCATGAAGAATTTGCTTCAGGCTCTCTGAACTGGCCATCAAGGGGCCTACGGCCTTCATCAATGACAGGCTTGCCTTTTCCTTCAACAGGCACGAAAGTCTTCTTGTTGACCCTGATAGGAGGCATATAACCAACATGGTTGTTGAAATCATCGTGAAAGTTGATGCATGTCCTTGTCCTGATTTATCTTATGATCCATGGAGCATATATCTTGTGGTCAAAAGGACACATTGCATTGTCGGCCAAAGTCCTCAAGAAGAAATCATGGATGTTGATAGGAATACCATGAATGATGTTGAAGAGGATATTCTTCATGATGCCTACGACATCTTATTCATCATCATGGCTCTTGATCGGCGCAAGAACACTACAGAGGATTCTATAAATAGTCCTTGGTTCATATTTGAGCTCATGGATGAGGAAAGTTGTTCTTGGTGGTTTTGCTTTAGCCAAACGCTTCATGAAGACTTCCATCATCTTGTTAGGCAGCTCATGCTCATCATAAAGCTTCATGGCTTGCTCTGAGGGAATTGAAACTGGCAGTTCACGCAGTAGCTCAATGGCAGGAGCCTTGTGGTGTGTGTTTTGCGTCATCCAGTCAAACACCCAGGTGTTGATATCTGCAGGATCTCCAGATATGTGAAGAGTGGCATAAAATTGAAGAATAAGCTCACTGTTCCAGTCACAGATATCTGAGCACATTGGGAGGAGTCCAGCTTCTTGAAGGACGTTGAGGAATGGAGCAATGCATGGTATTTCTTCAAGCTCAACGTGAGGAATGTGCCTGTGCTGGAAAATCTTGTTTCTTCCTCACAGCACGGAGGCATAGTAGTTGAGCTGGGTCCTTGTCCAAAACTTCAAATGCCTGATGCGAGGCTTGTCATAGGGATTTTCTCTGATGAAGAACATGCGTTCTTCAAAGAAGGACCCCTTTTGAAACTTTGGCCGCTTGGAGAACGGCTGATGCTGCATGGGCTGAAGATTTTGCTGTTGGACTTGAGGGGATACAACAATTGCAGACTCTGGGTTGAGCACGACGAAAGCATTGTCTGGGTCTGGTGCATTTTCCTCAGCATGGTGCTCAGGGTGAGGAATTTCATCAGCTTGAGCTTCATGCTGAGGAGCATGCTCTTGTTACGCTTCACGTTGAGGAATGGGGTCTGGCTGAGCTTCAGGCCGAGGAATGTCGTCAAGTGGAGCATCCTGTTGAGGGTTTTGCTCTGGAGGAGGAATGGGTTCATCCTAAGCCTCAGCTTGAGGATCTTGCTTAGGAGGAGGAGTTGGGTCAGCCTAATCCTCAGGTTGAGGATTTTGCTCAGGACTATGACTTTCATCAGCTTGAGGATTTTCACTTTGTTCTTCCTCAGCTTGCTTGGTGACGGAGCCAGATTCATCAGCTGGTGCAGTTGATCTTTGTGCAGTTTCTTCATGAGGAATGGAAGGCTGAGGACTGTCGTCAATGCGAATTTCCTCGTCAGTATGTTCCTCAGATTCAGCATCCTTCATTTCCTCATCTGGTCCTTTCTCCTGGTCTTCGCTTGCAAAGGTAACCATTTCATAAGATGGAGCGGTGTTAAGAGGCACAGGATCCAGTGGAGCAGTTTATTCAAGTGCTTTGAGGCGCTTGGCCTTAGTGTGTTCTTCTGCTGATGAAGCTTTTCTCTTCTTGGCTTCCTTTTCAGCAGACCTTGTCTTCTTCACGTCTGATGCAGACGAAGTCATTTTCTTCACCTTTGAAGCTGTTGGTGAAGGTGTTTTCTCAGCAGAGACATTTTCATCAGCTGGCTTTGAGGAACCAGCTGGAGCAGAGTCATCAGCTGGCTTTGAAGCAGCAGCTGGAGCAGAGTCATCGGCTGGCTTTGAAGCAGCAGCTGGAGCAGGGTCAGTCTCACCAGCTGTAGCAGATTCATCAGTTGGATTTTTCGTGGTGATTTCCTCAATTGCCGGTTCATCCACATGGCTTCCTTGAGGGATTTCCTCAGCATGAGCAGTTTCATCAGCTGGTTCTTCAATCAGAGTCTGAGGAGTTGGTACTGGAAAGGCAGCTTTCTTGTTGTAGTTGTCAACAGCATCAGTAGCAAGTTTGATGAAACTGCTTTTCAGACATTGACGGTCAGAAAGCTTGGAGTACGGATCTGTCAAAGTCTTCAACTCTGCCTGTTTTGACACCAGGTCATCAGGCGTCAGGTTGAGGAGATTTTGCCTGAGGAATTTCTCCTTCTTGAGCTTAGCAACCTTGGCCTATTTGGCTTGCTGCTCCTTCCACTTGGCCTCGTTGATGAATGTGGCCACCATGTGGCTGATGCCTAGGGGAAGTTTCAAATCATCAAGTGGAGTGTTGGGGTCCTCATACCAGATATTGATGTAGTCAAGGAGGACTTTTGGGTCCATGGCCAGAGGAATGGAGCTACCAGAAGCTTGAGCTACCCTCTCTTGCTTGTTTCTGATTATTGCTTGCAGAGTTTCATCATCAAATTCATCACTACCTTCTGATGCAGAAGGGACCGTGATGATTTTGGTTGGACTGGGTCTTGTTCCTCTCCCATCAGTAACCTTAGTCTTCAGAGGAGTTGGTGAAGACTTTGTCTCCGAGCTTGTTGCAGCTGGGAGTGAGGAGCTGGAGGTAGCAGGCAGTGGCTTCACTAACGGCTTTTGTTCAGGTTTTGAAGCCTGTGGTGGTGCTGAGGGTTTTGGCGCTGATGGTTTTGGTGCTGTTTTCTCTTGAGGCTTTGGAGCCTTTTGTTTTGGTGGTACAGACTTTTGTTGAGGAATTGCCGAGCCAGAAGTCTCAGCAGCAGAGGAAGTAGCGGCAGTTGAAGCAGCAGCAGATGATTCGTTGAATTTCCTCACATCAGCTTCTGCCTGCTTCTTGAGCTTTGCCAAGTGTTTCTCCTTTTCATCAGGATAATCATCAAGTGTTTTGAGGCTTGAGGGATCTGCTGTTTGATAATCCTCAAGCGGAGCCCGTTTGCCAGGGGGCTTCACAGCGAATTTCTTCGCATATTTGGGAGTGACGAATCTGTACTCCTTCCACTCCTTAGCCCATCGGCGTTCTATCTTCTGAAGCCGAATCTTTCTCTTGGGCATAGTTTCATTTTCATCAGGAGTGCAGTAATCCAGGTATATATCCTCAGGGATATCTGCGGCTGTATTCTGCTCAAGTTTCTTTCCTCCCTTTTGCTTCCTGTCATCCTCCATTTTCTTCGGCTGAGGATTTTGTTGATGAGATTGAACTCTTGAGGACTCTGATGAGACTTGAAGATTTTCTTCAAGAAACGCTGCAAATGAGTTAATTTGATGAGAACCGAGAGATTCATCAGGTGACATGTGTGTACCTGTGAACAGAGTATAGTTGCGAGGAATTTGGAGAGGTCATATGCGTTCTCAGATTTGAAGAAAATGAAAAAAATTGACAGTTGAGGAATTTGACCAGTGGTTGAGGAATTTGCCTAAGTATACTGTTCTTGAGTTCTAGAGTTCTACAGATCCGAAAATTCGCACAACTCAGGAATCTCGTGAAAATCTTAGATGCTTAGTGAAGTTCATCAATAGTGTGGTGATATGCAGTGTTTGAGGAAAAGAAACGGATGGATTCTTGAGGAAAAACAGATTTCACATCTCAGAAGTAAAATAGTACATCAAACTTGCTGTAAAAATAGGGTTTTTATTTACCCTAGATGGCGCGCATGAAGAACAGAGAAGAGTAGCAGGAGAAGCACTTTTGGTGCGTGTCCAATGCGCCCTAACCCGGCAGCAGAGGACGTCTACGGCGGCGGCGGACGAGGATGGTCCGACTCCGACGTGGTTTCAGCGAGGTAAAAGTCGAGGCAATGAAGCTTTTCTTCGCCGGCGTCGAGACTTCCCGCGGTGGCGCTAGGGTTGAGCTGAGCTGTAGCAGGAGAGCGATGGAGCGAAGAAGAGTTTACCGAGGGGGATGGGGACATATTTATAGCCAGGCAGTTACTGTTGGCGCGAGGAAATCGGACCAAATATCCCCTGCCTCTACGTCTCCGCAGGACACGTGTAGCTTACGAGCGAAGCGGTGGAGATCCTGGTTATCCGAACGAGGAAAGTGGGGTTCAATTACTGTTTATTAAAAAAATATTTTTGAGGATTTGAGGATTTTGTTACAAAATCATCAGCTGACAAGGGCGCAGTGAGGATTTCAAACAAAGTTTCAAGTAGAACGCATATGAAGAATTAAATAGACTGGATGAGAATAGCATATAGGGAAAGTAGGGTCCGATCACATTCACTTAGATGAAATATCAACTTGAAGAAATAGCTATAAGTGAATGATGTTGAGGACTTGAAATCACAGTCTATCTAGGTAAACGAAAGTCATCAAGTGTTTTTTAAGATTTGACTAACTTGAGAATTTTGTGATAAATCGTCACAGTGATGAATTTCAATTTTGAATAAAAATGATTTTGAAGAACAACTGTTTTGAAGAAAATCAAATTTTTGAAGAAATGAGACTTTGGAGAAATTCAACTTGAGGAATTTCACGTTGGGCGGTGGCGTGACCCACCATACAAGAATGTTGATTACAGACGCCGCGTACAATTATCGTAGGGCCCTGAGAATCAATTTCTTCGTTGATTTCTTCACACTCAGAGTGATATTCTTCATTAGTTGAATAAAATCGATTCGTCATGTGTTGCACATATAAGTCATCAATTTTGCATAAGTGTTAGGATGTGTGCATGTTTTTACAAAACATTTGAAGATTCTAAGATATTTAGCTCACACCACAACTTGCAAAACCTTTTCTCATCCAAGGGCTTAGTGAAGATATCTGCCAGTTGATCATCAGTCTACACATGGTCGATGAGGATATTGCCCTTGAGGACATGGTCCCGAAGAAAATGATGACGAATCTGGATGTGCTTGGTCTTCGAGTGTTGTACTGGGTTGTATGCAATCATGATTGCACTCTCATTGTCGCAATAGAGAGGCACATTCTTCATGTTGATGCCGTAGTCCTTGAGGGTTTGCTTCATCCACAGCAATTGAGCACAACATGAACCAGCAGCAATGTACTCAGCTTTGGCAGTGGAGAGTGATACGCAGTTCTGCTTCTTTGAGGACCAGCAAACTAGTGATCTTCCGAGGAAATGGCATATGTGAGATGTTGACTTGTGATCTACACGGTCACCAGCATAGTCAGAATCAGAATACCCTACCAGATGAAGATTTGAGCCCTTGGGGTACCATAATCCTAGTGTTGCTGTGTGAGCTAAGTATCGAAGAATATGCTTCACAGCCTTATGGTGTGATTCCTTCGGTTTTGCTTGAAAACGTGCACACATGCAAACACTAAGCATTATATCTGGCCTAGATGCACACAGATACAATAAAGATCCAATCATAGAGCGATATACCTGCTGATCGAATTCTTTACCATTTTCGTCAGTGCCGAGGTGGCCGTTGGTAGGCATTGGAGTCTTCGCACCTTTGCATTCAGCGCCTTTTTGAGTCTGAAGACTTTGTCTGGATTCTTTAGATCCTCAAAACCTGGGGGCTGAGCAACATATACTTCTTCCTCAAGCTTACCATTGAGGAATGCACTTTTCACATCCATTTGATATAAGATGATGTTATGATGATTAGCATAAGGAAGTAGTATTCGAATAGCTTCAAGTCTAGCAACAGGTGCAAAAGTTTCATCGAAATCTATTCCTTCAACCTGGGTGTAGCCTTGGGCTACAAGTCGTGCCTTATTCCTCACCACTTGACCATCCTCATCTTGCTTGTTTCAGAAAATCCACTTGGTTCCGATGATATTGTGCTTGCGAGGATCTGGTCGTTTGACGAGCTCCCATACGTCATTCAGCTTGAATTGAAGAAGTTCTTCTTGCATAGCTTGGATCCACTCCGGTTCCACGAAAGCCTCGGCAACTTTTGAGGGTTCTGTGATAGATACAAAGGAGAAATGCCCACAAAAGTTAACTAAGTGTGAAGATTTTGATCGAGTGAGAGGACCTGGCGCGTTGATGTCATTGAGGATTTTGTCAAGTTCCACTTCATTTGCAATCCTCGAATGAGCTGGTTGAGGATTTTGTATGGGCTGAGGAATTGGTCCTGGAGCAATTTCCTCAGGAGCACCTTCTTGATTTTCATCAGTGATGGGGATTTTTTCTTCATCAATTTCCTCAATGGGAACAATGTCTTCAGTAGGTTTGAGCTTTATTGCTTCCTCACGAGACAACTTATCTGGATCAGAAGGCAATTGCTCTCTTTGCGAGCCATTAGTTTCATCGAACTGCACATCTACAGTCTCAACAACTTTGTTGTGATAGTTGTTGAAGACTCTGTAGGTGTGTGAGTCCTTTCCATAACCGAGCATAAAACCCACATGTGCTTTAGGTGCAAATTTTGAGCTATGGTGAGGATCTCTAATCCAACATTTTGCACCGAAGACTTTGATATAACTTACATTGAGTTCCTTATGAGTGAGGAGTTCATATGAGGTTTTCTTGAGGAATTTGTGAAGATATACCCTGTTGATGATATGGCATGCAGTGTTGATTGCTTCAGGACAAAAGCGACGAGGAGTCTAATATTCTTCAAGCATGGTTCTTACCATCTCAACCAGAGTCCTGTTCTTCCTTTCTACGACACCATTCTGTTGAGGAGTATAAGGAGCAGATAATTCGTGAGTACTAACAAGTTCATAAAGATAATCATCAAGACCAGTGTTTTTGAACTTTGTTCCATTATCACTACTGATATGTTTGATCTTGATGCCGAACTTCGTCGGGGCCCTTGAAGAAAATCGTTTGAAGATTTCCTGCACTTCAGTTTTATATAAGATGATATGCACCCATGTATAGCTGGAATAATCATCAACTATGAAGAAGCCATATAAAGATGATGCATTTGTTAGTGTGGCATAATCAGTAGGTCCAAATAGATCCATGTGAAGCAATTCGAATGGACGAGTAGTAGTCATGATAGTCTTCGAGGGATGCTTGGATCTGGTCATTTTCGTAGATTCACATGCACCACAGGGATGATCCTTGAGGAATTTGACTGATTCGATGCCGATGACATGCTTCTTCTTCGCGAGCGTGTGCAAATTACTCATGCCTGCATGACCGAGTCTTCGATGCCACAGCCACCCTTCTGACGTTTTTGCTAGTAAGCAAGTGGCTGGTTGAGGACCTGTAGAGAAATCAACAATGTACAAATCCCCTCTTCTAACACCTTCGAAGACTTTGGATTTGTCAGATTCCATGATCACAACACATCTATATCTACCAAAGATAACAATCATATCAAGTTCACAAAGCATCGAGACTGACATGAGGTTAAATCCAAGGGATTGAACAAGCATCACTTTGTCCATATGCCTATCCTTGGAAATAGCCACTTTGCCAAGTCCCAATACCTTGCTTTTACCTTTGTCAGCATATGTGATTTGCTTCAGAGGTGATGGAATTAGTGGCATATTCATCAGCAAGATTTTATCTCCAGTCATGTGATGTGTGCATCCACTATCAAGAAACCACTCAGTACTCTTAGGTTTGTCATCTTGCAGATGAATTAGTACAGCTTACCATCTCATATGCTTCAGATTTGAAGAATATGATATCATTTCATCATATAGGAATTTCATCATAACGTAATTATAAGGACGTGTGAAATATTTCTATTTCATCAATATTAGCCTGCGTCCTATCAAGCATTTCCTCAGGTCTCCAGCAAATTCTTCAGATGACGATTTTCATCTCGAGACTTGACCTGCAGAAGTGATTAGTTCAATTTCTTCACCACCCACATCTGAAGTGGTGGTAAAGCATTCATCATCCTGCAAGCACCATATGAGAAAGGAGGCATTGAAGCTAATGCACTTCTCTTAGCAGTAGGGGGTTAAAGTACTCATATGAATATGCAGAGAACTGGTTTGAGGATTTATGAACATAATGATTTGAAGAGTAACGCTCATATTCATATTCCTTATAGTTGCCCTGCATGTTAGAAGCATTTGCACGGGTACGAGCAAAATTTTGACCAGTAGAGGATTTTGGTCCTCTTGAAGACTTTGGTCCTCCTGAAGAATTTGATCTGGGGTTCAAATTCTTCATCGGTGATGTCATGAGAACATTCATCTGAGGATTTCCAAGACAACTTTTGGGAACCCAGATTTTCCTCAAGGGAGGGCCATTCCTGCAGTTAGTTCCAACATATCGAGCAAATACTTCACCAGATTGATTTTTGAACAGTTTACAGTTGGAGTCAAATGACTCATCTGAGGAATAGGATAATTCACATGAAAAACCAGTTAGATTGGATGGATCAAAAGGAGGCCGAGTAGCAGCAACCCATGAGGTTTTGGGATACTGCTCAGGTTTCCAATAAGATCCATCCGCATTCAATTTCCTCTCAAAGGCAATTCCTTCTTTCCTCGGGTTCCTGTTCAATATCTGCTTTTTGAGCACATCACAAAGGGTTTGATGTCCTTTGAGGCTTTTGTATATGCCTGTCACATATAATTCCTTCAGCCCTCCATTTTCATCAGTCACATTTGTGTTTTCCTCAAGTGAGGAATTTGACACTACAGGAGTAGTTGAAGAATTTGTAGCAATTGAAGCATTTGATGATTCTGGTGAAGAATTAGCAGTTTCACATTCAATGCATTTAAGACATGGAGGAATGAATTCAGCTTGAGCAGCGCTGATCTGTTGAGCTAGTAATGAATCATTTTCCATTTGAAGATCATCATGAGAAATCCTCAACTTCTCTAGATCAAGCTTCCTTTGAAGAAATTCATAGGAAAGTTTCTCATGATCAGCGAGGAGTGTAACATGAAAATCTTGAAGATTATCAAATTTAGACTGAAGACTTTTCATGTCATCAGTGAGGATTTGGGTAAGATTCATTTCATCATTCAACAGATCATCGCTTCTATCTAGTAGTTTCTGAAGCTTTTCCAGGGCAGTTTGTTGTTTAGTGGCAATGATAGCAAGGTTACTGTAACTGGGTTTTTAATAATCATGAGGTTCACAGTTACTTGAATCAGAGGAGGAAGCATCATTCGGTACCTTCGAACCTTTTGCCATGAAGCAATAGGTTAGAGCGAAGTCATCAGCATAGTCATCAATGTGGTTGGTGTTATCATCTTCTTCAAGGTTGAAGATTGACTTGCTGACGAAAGTGGTTGCAAGTGCAAGACTAGCCTGTCCGGATTCTGAGTCTTCATCAGAACCCTCCTCTTCATCACATTCCTCTGATTTTGCCTCGGAATCCATTTCCTTGCCGATAAGTGCCCGAGCCTTTCTGAAACTAGTCTTCTTATGCGATGAGGGCTTTGAAGATGAGGATTTTTAAGATTTCTTCTTCTTCTTCGAGTCATCAGAACTGTCATCCTTGTATTTCTTCTTCTTTGATTCCTTTCCCCAACTGGGACAATCAGCAATGTAGTGACCTGATTTCTTGCATTTGTGGCAGGTTCTTTTCTTGTAGTCCTCAGATGAAGATTCTGATTTCCTCATATCTCTTCTTGAAGATTTACCGAACTGACCACGTCGTATAAACCACTGGAATTTCCTCACGAGCATTGCAAGCTCCTGTCCAAATTCTTCAGGGTCACTAATGCTATCATCCGAGTCTTCTTCATCAGATGAGGAAATTGCTCTAGCCTTCAGTGCACATGGTCTAGAATAGCTTGGTCCATATAGATCTTTCTTTTCTTCTTGCTAGAATTCATGAGTACTGAGTGTCGTGGGGGTAAGCCTGGCAGTAGATGTGTAGGGTACGAATGAGATGGGCAGAGTCCTAGCTACGGCGAGGTTGTATGAGTTCAGGCCCCTCAGTGGTGGAGGTAACAGCCCTACGTCTCAGTGCTCTCGGAGCTTGTTACCGAGTGTGATATGGAGTACAAAGATTTGCTAACCCCTTTACCAGTGGGGGAGGGTGGCTTATATAGAGTGCGCTGCCCCCCACAACGGTTCTGACTCAGGGGTGGAGTAGTGGCGATTGAATGCGTACGTTACCGGTAACGTATGCTCTAAATGCTAATAAGTGCACCCGGAAACGTACGGCAGTTTCCCTTTGGAGAGGTTACGACGTACCGAGTGTATCCAGTCGGTGAGCCTGGTGTCCTCCGAATGCTAGTTACCGACTGGATGATTCAGGGCCTGTTACCGACTGGATGATGAGGATACCTTAATTCAGTCGGGGCAGACTTAAGGTCCTGTCCTTTGTGTGGGGTAGTCCTTGGGTAGGACATGTAGGGCAGGCCTATGACCCTACCCTAGGACTATGACCCCATCACTGAGTCTTTCGAGTATATCAGCTGGATCAAGCAACTTGTAGTCTTGTCTTTCTTGAATCATCGGAACTAAAGTATCAAATGAAGAATCCAAAGATCTTAGCAATTTCTTCACAACTTCGTGATCAGTAATGTCTCAAGCTGCCAGTGCTTGCAGTTCATTTGATATGTCAGTGAGGCGATCAAAAGTATCTTGGCAGCTTTCATTGTCAAGCCTCTTGAAGCGATTGAAGAGATTGTGAAGAACATCAACACGAGAATCACGCTAGGTTGATACTCCTTCATTTACTTTGCATAGTCTCTCCGAGATAAGTGTCGCTGAGCCCAAAGCACTCACTCTTTCAAACTGGCCTGGGCTCAGATGGCCACAGATGATATTCTTCGCTTGAGAATCAAGTTTCTTGAGTTTCTTCACATCAGCAGCAGAGATACTAGCAGAGATGATGGGGACACCATGTTCCACAATATACCAGAGATCATTGTCAATAGCTTGTAGATGCATCTGCATCTTGGTCTTCCAGAAGGGAAAGTTCTTTCCTTCGAAAGTAGGACATGCTGCAGTAACCTTAATCATGCCTGCAGTCGACATAACTAAAACTCCAGGTGGTTAAACCAAAATCACACATAACAAGGGAGTACCTTGCTCTGATACCAATTGAAAGTGCATTATATCGACTAGAGGGGGGTGAATAGGAGATTTTTAGAATTTCATCACTGAGGAAATTCCTTTTGAGGAAATTCCTCACTGATGACTGACTTACAGCAGAAACAGTAAAGGATTAGGAGTGCAAAGTTTCACTACATCAGTTTTTCAGTATGAGGAATGTGAAAACTGATTGCACAATAAGGAGGCACGCAGAAAACAGATGAGGATTAACTTGCGTGAAGAATTTGGGGTTAAGGAATTTCAGAGAAAGTCTTTAGCAAATTCTTCAAACAGTGACAGTGAAAATCATCAACACATAATCTGAGGAATATAAAGAGTTGAGGAATTAGAACCCGTTTCACAGCGAAGACAGTAGTTGATGACCCAGTTCCAACTGCTGTGACAGTTGTACATCTGGTTTGGAGCGGCTTGGTATTGAAACCAAAAGACACATAGTCCCGGGACACACACTCCATACCGTATTCTCCTTGGTCTAAGAACACACAGTCCTCGCCCAACTCTCGTGGTAAGTCTTCAGGGCAGACTTCCAAACCCTCACAAACTTGGTCACCCGGCGATCCACAATTGACTACTGGATTGCTCTAGACCATGACGCCTAACCGTCTGGAGGATGCATAGTCCTCAAAGGTAAAAGGCTTCAGTCCCACACAGGAAATACTTCTTCTGTTATGCTCAATCCCTTGGTTTTTGGTTTGTGGTTTGGTGTTTTGGGTATTTCCTCACTTATGAATTACTCTCGAAGACTCTGAGGAATTTGGGTTGCTCTTATGACAAGTGTCAGATTCTAACGGAGCAGCCCACCAGCTAATGGTTGTGGGGGGCGGCTATTTATAGCCTAGGAGCATCCCGACATGATTTGACATTAATGCCCTTAAATAATATGACAGTTGGTGTGGATAAGACCAATGATGTGGCGTGGCTATCGAAGCGGTCGGGACCCTTAACTGTGAGAGTCCTCATGTCACTCATATTCCTCACTTGAGGCTTTTGGTAGGATTTGGCTTGGGTTGAGCGTCATGAGGAAATTCATTCCAATGTGTTACCTCGACCTCCTTTAATAGTACGGTGTTCCTATTACTCAAGTGTGAAGAAAACAAAACAGAAAGAGTAAACTTCATGCTTCAAAGTCTTCAGAATGATTTTCTTCAGGACACACCGAATTCCTCAATTTCAATATCTTCATGAGGAATATCAATTTCATCGCAAGTTCTTCACGATTCAAATCTTCAGCTTCAGACCAATTTCTTCAACCGAAGATATACATTTTTAGGGGTCGATATTCATCGAATATTTCAAACTCCTCAGCGACTTATAGATCCTATGTACACTCATGAACACATTAGATACTTAACCTATAAGTCTTCAAACCACCAAAATCACTAAGGGGCACTAGATGCACTTACAATATACATGTTATTGATGTGTACCTCACCATCTCTCATAGTAGTGCGTGGATATCTGATACCTGTTCTGTTGCTCACATTTGCAACTCGAAAAAGGAACTGTGGAATAAACGAAGGCTGGCCAAGGACAAAGTGACGATGCGCGTGGGAAATGCTTCCAAGATTGATGCGATCGCCGTCGGCACGCTCTCACTTCAATTACCATCGGGATTAGTGATGAAGTTAAATAAGTGTTATTAGTGCCTGCGTTAATCAGGAACATCATCTGGATCTTGTTTATTGCCAGACGGTTACTCATTTAAGTCACATAATAATGGTTGTTCTATTTATATGAATAATATCTTTTATGATCATGCACCCAATGTGAGGGGTTTGTTCATGTTGAATCTTGATAATGATGACACTCATATCCATAACATTGAGGCCAAAAGATGTACAGTTAATGATGATAGCGCCACTTTCTTGTAGCACTGTCGCTTAGGTCATATTGGTATAAAATTGTAACGCCTAAGATGCGGTCCTATTTGCGCGAGGGCCTGGACAAGGATAGAAATGCATCTCGTCTTTTTGCAAGAATATATATCGTTAGAAGTACATGTACTGAAAAGATGATTATAAGGAGTTAGCTTACACTTGCCACAAGCTACATCACAGTCACATCAGTACAATACACAAAATCATCATGAAGAAGAGCAGGGTCCGACTACGGAAGAAAACAAACGATAAAAGAATGACGTCCATCCTTGCTAACCCGGGCTGTCGGCCTCGAACCCATCCTAGATCGATGAAGAAGAAGAAGAAACTCCAAATGAACAATCAACACGCTCGCGTCAAGTAACCCTCTACCTGTACCTGCAATTGGAGTTGTCATAATCTGTGAGCCACAGGGACTCAGCAATCTTATTTCCAAAGGTATCAAGACTAGCAAAGCTTAATGGGTGAGGTATGGTTAAGTGGTGAGGCTGTAACAATAGACTAAGCATTTATTTGAGGTGGCTAACTTACGAGTACAAGAATAAGAGGAGGATGACCTACGCACAGCGGACGTGAACTACTAATGATCAAGTGAATGATCCTAAACACCTACTTACGTCAGACATAACCCCACCGTGTCCTCAGTTGGAACGTTTTAATTAATATTACTTCAAGTTATCTAGAACTGGATGTTAAACAAAGTCTCCACGTTGCCGCATAACCGCGGGCATGGCTTTCCGAAAGATTTAACCCTGCAGGGGTGCTCCAACTAGTCCATCACAAACTACCACATGCTAAGACGGAATGACCTCGATCGGGGAAAAACCCGTGATCTCCTCGGGTTCCTATTGGAAAACCTCAACCTCGAGATAACCCAAAGCATCCTTGGAATCCATCGCACAAGACGCTCGAGAAAGGTAAAACAAGTCCGGCAAGGCCGCCCGATGTGTCGACAATCCTGATAGGAGCCACGTATCTCGTTCTCAGGACAGGATGGATGAGCTATGGTTACCACGTCAAACACCGAGTTGCCCCGGGTAGTTTTAATAAGCTTCTCTGTTTTGGGACCAACACCATCAGCACTGGCCCCCCTGTATTATGTTGAATCACTCTTCGGGTTCATGACACCCTATGTTTTTCAGTATTGACAAAATAATTATGTTGGGCAAATATAGTATCAATGTTGGGTCTTGCCAGACGAGCTTTATCCCAAAACGAGAATCTAGGTGGTCCCCATAACAACCCCAAGCATTGTAGGAGCACTCATTTATGGAGCATAATACCGGTAGCTGAAACTAAGGCGACAAAGGTGGAAAAAACACCAGGCTAGAAAGGCTGAGCCTTCCACCTTTAAAAAAGTATATAGGTGCATTAAATTAAATAACATTAATAGGGTGATATAACAAGGAACCCATGTTATCACATGGAAGCAACTACACCTGCAACTAGCAACGATAACACATGGTTAAGCAAGCGGTAACATAGCCAATCAGTGGTTTGCTAGGTTGTGAACAATTTGAAGGTTTTCATGCCAATGTTGAGAGGCTGACATTTAATTGGTAGGCAGCAAGACATAGCGAAAGAAATGAGACAACTAGCATGGCAATGCTAGCAATGATATTTGGGGAAATAATCATCTTTCCTGAGATCCCGCTTGGAAGAAGAACGACTCCGTGAAGCAGACGAACAGACGTAGTCGAACGGGTCCTCACATTTCGACACGCTTGCGAAACTCTATCGATACGAAGAAAACCAGAAGCAACCATCACCACACGATATTCACCACGGCACATGCACGACATGATGCACAACACATATGATGCGTGATCAGTTTCAAACATGCAAGGCATGGCATGGCAACTCACACAGTCAAACGCTACACATTAAGTGAAGCTCCATATGCAACAAGTTGCATATTGACAGAACTCCACATTTATTTATTTATTTCACTCCCATTAATTTACACGACAATATTAAATGTTGTTAAACATGGCACGGGGTGAAGCACAAATAATATACCTATCTAGTCATTTTAAATGAGGCCGAAAACGACATATAGCATCTCTGAACTGGCCCCATGTGTTAACTTTGTAATCTGTCCAGATTTGTCCTAATCACATTTTGTTTGTTAAAAGGAAAAAAGTGGTTCACATGATTCTACTCGTCGTTCTGGTCCATTTACATATATGGCTCATCTCCAACGGAGCTACGGTTAATTAACCAAGACCTAAACCGTTTTTATCACATCGAGACGCAAACCGAAGAAAACAGCACAACTAAAAGCCTTAAACATGCATGAGATTTGGAAAATATTAATCTACGTGAAATTCTAGCCAAGCTACTTATACAATTCTCTGCGATCCGACGCACGGATTAAAAACTACGGGTGTTTTGAAATAATGCATTTTTCTCAAAAAGAATAAATTGCACGTAAAAATAAAAAAAAAACTACGTGTCGAAACTGCTACGTGCCAAAATAGTGCAGCGCGCAACATAGTTAAAAATCGCACGGGTGCTAGATAGCAGGGGGTTGGAGCTCACCTTGGGCCTCTTGGGCCGGCTAGAGGAGCGGAGCTGGGCCGTGGGAGGCCGAGCTAGGCTGGCTCGGGGCTGGAGGCTCGCTGGCTAGCTGGGTCGTGCGGCCTGGCGGATGGACCGGCCCATGTGGTGGTCAACGGCGGCTGGATCGGGCGCTAGGCGTCGTCCCCGACCTTCCGCACATGAGGCCGAGGCGAGGCCATGGTGCGACGCTGGCGGGCTGCACCGAACGGGGCGCGGTGGCGGCCGACGGCTGCATGGCAGCGGGGATGGACAGATCCGGCCATCGGAGGCCGACGAACGGCGAGCACATGAGGGGATGGAGCTCCATGGCGCGGCGGCTTCGTGCACGCTGAGAGAGGGGAGAGGGGGAGGTTAGAGAGGGTTGTAAAAAATGGATAATGGAGGGATGGGGGCGCAGGGCACTGGCCTGGTGGTCGCCGACGGTGGAAGCTCGACGGAGGCGCGGCGACAAGTGGTTGCGAACATGGGGTAGGGAGCTCGGGGCTTTGGATCAAGAGGAGCTCCGATCTGGAGCTCAGGGCGAGCGGGACTGGCGGCTCGATCCGGGGCTGGGCGGACTAGATCTGGGTCTGTAGGCCCGTGCGGCTGGAGGCGAGGTGGAGGCGGCTGAGGGAGGAAGCTACACACGGAATTCGAGGCGTCTAGGTTTTGGTCCAAAATAGGAAGGGGGGGCTGTTTATAAAGGGAAAGGAGTTAGGTTTTGCTGTTTAGGGCATTTTCGATCCCTCCGATCTCGATCGGACGGCTCCGGTTGCGCCCTAGAATTAGATAGGCTAGTGGGCTATGTAGAGGGGGCTAGGTGGGTATGAGATGGAAAACGGGCACCCTACGACGAGTTTAAAACAACGAAAACCATTTGACGATAACCGAAGACGGTGCCGCTACGGTCGACCGTTCGGGTATCAAAAGGACTCCGATTGGGACGAAATTTGGCAGGCGGCCTACCTATATTAAAACAAGACCGCACGCCAAGTTTCAACACAATCTGAGAATATTTTCCACACACTTTTTATAAAAATATTTTATCGATGTCGTGGGCATGTGCGTGTGTGGTCGGGCTCAAAACGGTTAACGACTAATAACGGAGAGAACCAACAACTAATAATGGATGCAAATTTTGAAAACCGGTGTTAATGGAGTGCCGATGATGCGAATGATG
Source organism: Hordeum vulgare subsp. vulgare (assembly GCF_904849725.1). Taxonomy (NCBI): domain Eukaryota; kingdom Viridiplantae; phylum Streptophyta; class Magnoliopsida; order Poales; family Poaceae; genus Hordeum; species Hordeum vulgare. The sequence continues at coordinate 148,506,855 of NC_058522.1, read as the reverse complement.
AAATGAGGAGTGCGAGAAACAATAATTAACCCAGCGACATCGGAATAAAAGGGAAATCTTCTGGAGCTTCGGTCTCGAGCTGTCGCAGAAAGGCATGAAAAAACTCCATGCTGATGGACTTTTGGAGTCACTTGATTTTGAATCACTTGACACATGTGAACAATGCCTCATTGGCAAGATGACTAAGACTCCATTCTCCGGAACAATGGAGCGTGCAAGTGACCTGTTGGATATCATACATACTGATGTGTGCGGACCAATGAGCATAGAAGTGTGAGCTGGATATCGTTATTTTTTCACCTTCACTGATGATTTGAGAAGATATGGTTATATTTACTTGATGTAGCATAAGTCTGAAATGTTAGAAAATTTCAAGCAATTTCAGAGTGAAGTTGAAAATCATCGTAACAAGAATATCGAATTCCTACGATCTGATCGAGGAGGAGAGTATCTGAGTTACGAGTTTGGTGCTCACTTAAGACAATGTGGAATTGTTTCACAATTGACACCGCTTGGAACACCATAGTGTAATGGTGTGTTCGAACGTTGTAATCACACTTTATTAGATATGGTGCATTCCATGATGTCTCCTACCGATTTGTCGTTGTACTTTTGGGGCTATGCATTGGAGACAACTGCATTCACTTTAAATAGGGCACCATCAAAATCCGTTGAGACGAAACCATATGAACTGTGGTATGGCAAGAAGCCAAAATTGTCGTTTCTTAAAGTTTGGAGATGTGATGCTTATGTCAAAAAGCTTCGGCCTGAAAAGCTGGAACCCAAAGCGGAAAATTGGGTCTTCATAGGATACCCAAAAGAGACAGTTGGGTACACCTTTTATATCAGATCCAAGGGCAAAGTGTTTGTCGCTAAGAACGGAGCTTTTCTTGAGAAAGAGTTTCTCTTGAAAGAATTGAGTGAGAGCAAGATACAACTTGATGAGGTTAGAGAACCTTTGCTTCAACCAGATGGTGGCGTACGACAGAAACAAGTTTCCGTCGGAGCTACACCAATTCAAGAGGAAGCTAATGATGATGATCATGAAATTTTAGATCAAGTTGCTATCGGACCTCGTAGGTCGACAAGGGCACGTACTACTCCTGAGTGGTATGGGAATCTTGTCTTATCAATCATGTTGTTAGGCAAGAATGAACTTGCAAGCTATGGAGAAGCAATGGTGGGCCCGCATTCCAACAAATGGTTAGAGGGCATGGAATCTGACATAGGATCTATGTATGAAAACAAAGTATGGACTTTGGAAGTATTACCTCAGGGCCGCAAGGCAATTTAGACCAAATGGATCTTTAAGAAGAAGACGGATACAGATAGTAATATCACCGTCTACAAAGCTCGACTTGTGGTAAAGGGTTTTTCACAAGTTCAAGGAGTTGACAACGATGGGACATTCTCACCTGTAGCGATGCTTAAGTCCCTCAGAATCATGTTAGCAATAGCTGCATTTTTAGATTTTGAAATTTGGTAGACGAATGTGAAAACAGCTTTCCTTAACGGGTTTCTTAAGGAAGAGTTGTATATGATGCAACTAGATGGTTTTGTCGATCCAGAGAATGTTGATAAAGTATGAAAGCTCCAACGTTCCATTTATGGGCTGGTGCAAGCATCTCGGAGTTGGAATCAGCGCTTTGATGAGGTGATCAAGGTGTTTGGGTTTATACTTGTTTTTTGAGAAGCTTGTATTTACAAGAAAGTGAGTGGGAGCTCTATAGCACTTCTAATATTATATGTGGATGACATATTGCTGATTGGAAACAATATAGAACTTTTGGTAAGCATAAAGGATTACTTGCATAAAAGTTTTTCGATGAAGGACCTGGGAGAAGTTGCTTACTTATTAGGCATCAAGATCTATAGAGATAGATCAAGACGTGTGATAGGACTTTCACAAAGCACATACCTTGATAACATTTTGAAGAAGGTCAAAATGGAACAATCCAAGAAAGGGTTCTTCCCTGTATTACAAGGTATAAACTTGAGTAAGACTCAATGCCCAGTAACTGTAGAAGATAGAGAAAAGATGAGGGCCGTCCCCTATGCTTCAACCATAGGGTCTATCATGTATGCAATGTTGTGCGCTAGACCAAATGTCAGCCTTTCCATAAGTATGGCGGGATGGTTTCAAAGTGATCTAGGAATGGAGCACTAGACAACGGTCAAGAATGTTCTGAAGCACCTGAAAAGGACTTAGGAAATGTTTCTCATTTATGGAGGTGACGAAGAGCTCGTCGTAAAGGGTTACGTCGATGCAAGCTTCGCACTGATCTGGATGACTCTAAGTCAAAAACCGTATACATATTTATTCTCAATGGGGATGCGGTAAGATGGTGCAGTTCCAAGCAAACCTTTTAGCTAATTCTACATGTAAGCGGAGTCCATAGCTGCCTCGGAGGCGGCTAAAGAGGGTGTCTAGATGAAGCAGTTCATGGCAGATCTTGGAGTTGTGCCAAGTGCACTGGATCCAATAAATATGTTCCGTGACAACACTGGTGCCATTCATTTAGCCATGGAACAAAGGTTCCACAAGAGGATCAGACACATAAAACGACGCTGGGCACACGGATCTGGATGTTGCACACCCTTGACTAAGCCTCTTCCACGAGGAAAACATGATCAACACCAGAACTGTATGGGTGTTAGAATCGTTACATTGTAAATCACATAGTGATGTAAAGCTAGATTACTGACTCTAGTGCAAGTGGGAGACTATTGGAAATATGCCCTAGAGGCAATAATAAAATAGTTATTATTATATTTCCTTTTTCAAGATAATCGTTTATTATCCATGCTAGAATTGTATTGAATGGAAACACAAATAAATGTGTGGATACATAGACAAAACACCGTCCCTAGTATGCCTCTAGTTGACAAACTCGTTGATCAAAGATGGTTGATGTTTCCTAGCCATAGACAAGTGTTGTCACTTGATAACGGGATCACATCATTAGGAGAATGATGTGATGGACAAGACCCAAACTATAAATGTAGCATGTGATCATGTTATTTTATTGCTATTGTTTTCTGCATGCCAAGTATATATTCCCATGACCATGAGATCATGTAACTCAGTGACACCGGAGGAATGCCTTGTTTTTATCAAATTTCGCAACATAACAAGGTGACTATAAAGGTGCTCTACAGGTATCTCCTAAGGTGTCCATTGAGTTAGCATGGATCAAGACTGAGATTTGTCACTCCGTATGGCGGAGAGGTATCTCGGGGCCCACTCGGTAATACAACATCATAAACAAGCCTTGCAAGCAATGTGACAAAAGAGTTAGTTATTAGATTTTGTATTAGGGAACTAGTAAAGAGACTTGCCGGCAACGAGATTGAAATAGGTATAAAGATACCGACGATCGAATCTCGGGCAAGTAACACACCGAAGGACAAAGGGAATATGCCGGGACCCCGACCCTAAATTAGAAGAACCCAGCCTGTAACACATCACATCACTTTGCGGCCTCACAAATGGTAAACTCCACGGCTGCCACCTCACCTTGGTCGGGACCGTTTGCGTCTTTTGGCTCACGTATATGAATGTGTCGCTAGCATTCAAACGACAAAGAACCTGGGTCGACATGACTAGTTATAAACCCAAGTGGTACATCCGTACAGGGACATGCATCCATAACCCAGCAAAGCAGGTGTCGGTCATCAGCGTGTGTAGACGAGTGATTGCAAGCTACAAGGACTCCATTACAACGTGTGACATTTCCCCGAAGGGACAGACACAACAGCAAAGAAGGACACATGCCGGTCAATCAATGTATCCGAAGCAGTAGGAAGCTAATAAGGCTCGGTGGAAACACAAAGAGGCATTTCCCCGTAAAGAGTACTACTAAAGGCACACAACTAGGTGTCGAATCCCACACATATAATGCATTTCATAACATACACACAATATGCACGATATGTGTAGATACAACATGGCATCACAACATAACTCTATGACTCAAGCTTTTATTAAAGACTCATAAGAGTCAACATAGTATGATATTACAAACAGGGGTCTCGTGACCCGACACTCAAATCATACAAACATCAAGCGGAAGCATAATATGTCTGGGTACATACATCTACTAAAAGTGGGTGGAGCAGCTTGAAAAGCTAAAACGACCCTACCAAAGGAACCAGACCTCTGTCTGGGATTCCCAAGCTCTTCCGGTCAACATTGAACCCATCGCGTAGAAACCTGTAATGAGACTAAAATCTTCTCTGCAAAAACATAAATAAAGCAACCATATGTACAAAGGTACTCAGGAAGACTTACATCAGAACTATCTACATATGCATCAGTATCAATGAAGGGATTGTGGGGTTTGACTGCAGCAAGCAAGTTTTGACTCTTGGCTAACTTGTACTACGTCTACAAGTTTCTTTTTGAGCTGGGATAGCGCACACGAGTCCAAATATTCACCAATTCAATACACCACTATGGATCCACTTTCGTCTCCCTACGAGAAGGCCATCCATAGCACTCACACTTATCTTGATATTTTATAGTATCCGTTCAAGTTCTCTATGACAATATAAGTTTCCAAGTATTCCATATCCGCAGACGCGGCTATTCGAATAGATTAGATTACCCTGCAGGGGTGTACTTCTTCACACAGGCTCCCACCACTTATCACCATATGCTCGTCATGCATCTCGGCAACCTTCAAGCGGAAGCACTGGCGTGGGTGTCGGCCACGATCTAACTAACCACACAAGACTCTAGTCCAGGTTTATCACGTATTTGAGACTGAACCAGCAAGGAAGTCCGGCCGAAGTTTCCTCTACGGTCCCAAACGATGTGTACAGGGTTCCCAAGCCCACCTCGACGGATGGTACTATGCTTGGTACACCGGGCCACGATGCCTAGTCTGTCCCAAGCCCACCTGTACGGGGTGCCACTCGGTAGACTACTAGCATGTACTACAAACACCAGAAACTTGTTGCAACTCCTTGACAGATATCTAGGTCATTAATAAGTCGAGAGAGTCAATTAAGGAACCCAATGTGCAGTAGTATCTAGTCTTGCATAACATACACGAGACTCAGTTCTTAAGGACGGTCCAAATAAGACAACCCGCCATGTACTCCTACACAACCTCTCATCGGTACCTTTACCAAATCGGATTCACACCTTTCCTCTCACACTGTAGAACATGAACACGACCATTCGGATTCATTGTCCAGATGGATCAGATTCGACACGACTCTAAGCATAGAAGGCACACTAAGCAGGCATGGATGACTACGCACAACAAGGCTCAAGGAGTTGCTACTCATGCTAAGTGGTTTCGACTATTTACTATGGCAAAAACAGGTCATGCATAGGGATGGGTTCAACTACCGGAATATGTAACAGTTGAATCGTGATTGTCCTAATGCAATAAAAGGGAGCAGAGGCGAGAGAGTAGGATTGTATCGGAATACTCAAGGGGGGTTGCTTGCCTGATAGTTCTGAAGATAGCCACGAGTCTACACGAGTTTCCACAATCACATCGTCAGAACCATCGTCTACCGAGGGGGAATAACACCGGCAAACAAGAAATAACAATATTTATTTCACGGAAATGCAACACTATGATGCATGATCATGACATGAAAATGAAATGTGGCAGGGCTAATGTAGATACCACTTCTTAGGTTGAAGCTTATTTGAATCAAAATTCAAATATCACTTCAAATAAGGTATTTTTCAAATACCCTTTTAATTGATTTGACCTGATGCTCAGGTATAACTTGTTTATCATGCATGAAAATAGCACCATTGGATTCCTTGAATTTTTCTGATCATTGTTCATATATAAATTATTTTCATTGGATTTATATTTTATTTTCTATGATTTTTCAAAGTTTTCGGCATTTTCTAGAATTATTTCTATATCGGAAAATCATTTATTGCGTCAGCTCTCCATCACAATTGCGTCAGCAGGTCAACTGACCTGGGCCAGGTCAAACTTGACACTGGGACCCGCAAGTGAGTGTCTTTGGGTTAATTAGGATTAGCTAAACTAAATTATTCCTAAACAAAAGTTAATCAGGGATTAGGCCCCACTTGTCTGTGACCCTCGGAGGTCAAACCCCTGGTAAAAGGGGTCGGACCCACCAGCGGCTTGACGCCGGCGAGGTCCGAGGCGGCGGAGGTGATCGGAAATCACCGTCCGGTGACCAATCAAGAGGTGGAGGCCACCTACATGGAGCTGGGACTCGCCCACATCGGTTCTGACATGTGAAGGGCGCTGGGGAGCGCTGTGGCGACGGCGGCGACGAGCGGAGTGGCGGTCTGCTACGGTCAGCAAGGGTGCGACAGCTACAGCAAGGGACATGACATGGGGTAGGGGGAATCGAATCCGGAGCTCACCGCGGAGGTTTTGGTGCTGACGACATGGTCGGGAAGGCCTTGTGCCCCGCGAATCATCGACGACAACCGACGGCTGGAGGTGGAGAAGATGGCGGCGATGGCGATGACAGGGGGCCTCCGGCCTTGATTCTCTCTTCTAGGAGATGGGGAGGAGTACAACGGGGCTCTGGGACACGTCATCTAGACCGGAGGTGGCCATGGACATGGTGGTTGTGAGCAGCGGGGACGATGGCGCTCGGTCACGGTGAGCAGAGGCAAGGGAGGGGCAAGGGGGAAAATGGTGCGACACACTCGATCTGGACGACATCAGGGAGTCAATCCCCGTCGTCTACGTGGCTCGGGGCAAGCAGGAGGTGGCCGGGGACGTGGCCACGCTCGTCGACGCGTCGGGCACGCAGCTGCTTCTCCTCCTGACAGGAGGAAGAAGACAGCGGTGCCCGTGGGGGGCTAGGCCAGCAAGGTGACGCCAAGTAAGAGTTTTCCTTTTTTGCTTGTTTCCTATTTTTTTTCTAACATATGTTTTGATATTTTTTTCCACGGCTCAAACCTAGCTCCCGAAATACGAATACATTTTCTAGGGTGTAGTTTGAATATTGCAAACCTCCTCAAAATGTTTCAACATTTTCGAAAGACTAAAAATAATTATAATCTGGTATTTGTCATTTTATGCAACTTTGCTAGTTTAGTTAAAATTCCAAAAAGGTTGATAAAAAGTGGATCACCCCTGGTATGTTGTTGCCAACATTTATTGGAGAGGGTGAACATTTTTTAAAACCATTTGGGTTCATTGAAAATCACCACTATTTGGATTTGTTTTATTCAATAAATTGATTGGGTTTTGCCAGCCCAAAAGCTCAAAATCATTTGGGTTTAATATGATGCAAGATGATGATGCAACTAAATGTAAGCAGTTATTCTAGGGTGTGACAACTCACCCCCACTAAACAAGAATCTCATCCCGAGATTCAACTGTAGGGTAAGAGGAAAGAGGGAACACTAGCTATCACAATCTTCACAATCCATTTGCTCTTCTCGAAGATGTTGATTCATTGCATTATGTTGATATTGACATCTTTGTCTTTGAGGTCTTCATCTAACACGACGACAAAAGAACAGGAAGACTCTACAAGGTTTGATCTCCTCGAAGATCGAGCAACTCATGATCAACTCATAGAATGAGACGTAGGGACGTCCCTTGAGCTGAGACACAAAACACATAACGTAAATGAGGATATGAGGCATATGACAGAGGTTCAATTGGTAGGCAAAAATTCCACGCTTAAAATAGATGGTAACAGGGTTTCAAAGTAGCGAGGATTAAGTTGCCCTTCATACCATGGCGGGGCACCTTAGGAAAGAGACTCGTAGAGTTATTCCCTTAAGTGGCAAAAAGAATTACTTTTGATCCAAAGATCATTTAAACTCTTCATAGCAGGTTAAGGCAATTCACAAGTGATTGTTTGAAGGAATTTGAAATAATGGCATACTCAGTTTGAAAAGAAACTAGAGTTATAGGACAACTCGGCAAACGGAGGGCACATTCCAATTGATACAGAGGATATAACCTAGTGTCTGAGCGTGGTCTCAAGAACTTGAGCATTTCCATATCCATCAAGGTTTTACCAATATCCATGCCAAGATCTTGGTGACACACATACTACCATGATGAATAATGATAGAGAATGCAGATGCAAAGGAGGACAACATTTTCTCAGATTTCACTTTAGCTATGCCAAGGAAACGAAATCTGGATGACCGACCGAGAGACATTTAGCACTCCGCTTATAATGTTATCCTAGATGTAATAGAGTAACTCAACTTCCTGGTGTCTATAACATCAAGTAAAGGTCGTACTTCGGGGCTCAAAGGGGATCCATGAGGAACTATTTGTAGAACAAGTCATACTAAGTCCTCATAGGGAAATGGCTAAGGTTGCTGTTGCAAGATATTATAATATTAAGTTTTCCGGCTAGGTGTGTTAGCCACGACATCACTTTACCGGTTATAGAGAGACCAATATTATAATCCTTGGGAAGCGTTACAACCATCATATCTGCGTGAGATTCAAATCTGGTAGGTGACATGATGTTTCAGACTCACCATGTGTGAAAAGAAAGTTTGCAACACAAATCGACGAGATAACATTGCGAGATTCTCAGGAAATGAACTTAGGAAGACAACTCCAAAACATGAGCTGGATTGCGAGATCCATGTGAACACACTGCCCAAGACAATGATGACCACATGAAAAGTCTTACAACAGAACACTATCGAGTTCTCGGTGGGAACCATGATTGCGGATAATGAAGCCATGTGCAAGTCCGTCTGGGCCCTTCGGGAATAACACTTAACTTCTTTTCCTTGAACAAATCAATCAGTGGCTTGGTATGCTAGGAATACAAGATGATCAGCTTATCAAACCACAGAATACTTTGCACGTGCATGACTGACTTGGGATGATTCCGAAGAAAACGAAATAACTTTTCTCAAATTCATGGCGGCAACTTGCATCAAATGCACGCGAATTAGAGGAAGTCACTTCTTACACCTAATATATACTTCATGAATAGACACGAAGAGAATGTCGACAAAGTTTCCAACTATCTTAATGTCCAACATAAATCACGGAGCAAATGAAAATGTTGCCGATGGACTCAACAAAAATTCATCGAGATATCCATATAAATGGATTTCCACAACTATGTGAGCAAGATGATAGCATTGGTCAGATCAAAGAATATAAAGGTGTATGCTCAAGGAAATCCACGAGTAAGACGCCGTTACGAAAATCTTTGGTTTTGAGTTTGATTTGACAATAGCCCATACCCAAATCAAAATTTGGAGAAGATAATATTTACAATAATTGATCACAGGAATCAAGCGATGAGAATATCATCTTTCTCCAAGACTCACACAATAGAAAATATATCCCTTTAAAATGAACTAAGTTTGGCAAAGCTTTTATCTTCCAACTATCCAAGTTGTTGTTTAGCTTAACCAACTAGCTCAGGGGTATCCAAGACGGATTCTTGGAGAAGCGTGGCTTATAGGGAAACCAGATCACGAGCTCTATCATAACAGTCGGGAAAAACCTGGTAATACTTCCGAGAAGATATTCGGAAAATCACGAACCACCGATATGTTATTAAACTCGGGAACAATCTCGCTTTTCAGGGCAAGACGATATGATCAAAGAGCGAAGGATTGACACAATCCTAACCCATTGATCAAAAAGTGCACCATGAAAGATGGACTAGGTGACACGATCAATCTTTAGAATGGTGGTTCAGTAACCAACATACTAAGAATGAATTTATTGTCCATTAACTACAAAGCAACGGCATTGCTAGGAGTTTTGATTTCACACATCATGGTTCACTTGTTGATATTCCGGTTATAACCAACACGGAAACCGAGGGATGAACAATGACAGTGAGAAGTATCACTACATCAAGAGCTCATAAGAGATGGTGCAATTCTCACGACATTCTTGACAAAAGAGGGTAATACTCCAAGATAGAACAGAACAAAAGTTGGATTGGCATTTTGATCTGTGGAATACAACTACTTTGACCCAATCCAAGAAATGGATGAGGTACTGGAATTTGCTTGTCCCAGTCATTCTGAAATAGAATAGCTCGATAGACCACAAGAACAATAAGCATCGATGACACGAGTGCACAACTACCCTTGACTATCCTCTCATGGATGAAGGTCAGAATACAACTAGATAGGGCCAACTCGAGAGCACATGATTTTCTGAGTTGTGGATGCATCGATTAGCATGTCGAGCGAGTTCAACATAATTCTTCCAGATAACCCATGCAGAAGGGCGGAGTTGGCAGAATTACAATATGGAGTAGAGAACTCATCACGAGCACTCTTGTTATGATCTTTAGTTCACGAAGAACTTCTGCCAGAGATGATCCATGGTGTTGGAAGAATGATGTACCGCGAACCTTGCAAACTACAACAAGGTTACTAATCATTCTAAAGGAACTAGCAACATTATCAACAGAAGAGAGCAGAATGATCCTTGCGTTTAAGAACCCGGAAATAGAATACCTACTAACTAAATAGCATTACAGGATGTTTTTGAAAATGATGGCCAGAATTATCACACTAGAAACACAAACATATCTAGACTGTTGGGTGGTTCTCTAAGATAACATAGTTTCCTAACACTTTAACAAATACGTCGAGGCAATAGAGTACCTCAACACAATGATTAGTGTGCTTTGTCTGCCCAAAAGACATCGGGAACAAGAGGAAGGTTTTTGCAATTGCAACAGATTATTTAGAAACCTTGGAAAAGTCGGACAACATAACGGCTGTACGGGCACGAAATATGAGGCAACTTGCAAGAAAACTGACAACATAACAATGAATTCCTATGGAGACATCAATCCAGGAAGACAACAACTTTCCTATAAGTCTCCAGCATAGTAACTCGTCATCCTAATAGATGGATGAGAAAGCCTAATTCTTAAACCCCGTAGAATATAGAAGAGGGTGACTCAAAATAAGAATGACACAAGGAAAGGAGTAAAAACAGCCTTACGTTCCCTTCCGTAAACAATCCCCTTATATAACTAAAGAGTTGCTAGACTCAACATCGAGCAGTTTGGCTTGGTTATCCTACAGGCAGTCAAGCTCTGATACCAAAGCTGTCGGGACGCCGATCCTAAATCATAAGAACCCAGCTTGTAACACATCACATCACTTTGCGGCCTCACACACGGTAAACTCCACGGCTCCCACCTAACCTTGGTTGGGACCGTTTGCGTCTTTTGGCTCACGTATATGAATGTGTCGACAGCATTCAAACGACAAAGAACCCTGGTCGACGTGACTAGTTATAAACCCAAGTGGTACATCCGTATAGGGACAGGCATACATAACCCAGCAAAGAAGGTGTCGGTCATCAGCGTGTGTAGACGAGTCGTAGCAAGCTACAAGGACTCCATTACACCGCGTGACATTTCCCCGAAGGGATAGACACAACAGCAAAGAAGGATACATGCCGGTCAATCAATGTACCCGGAGCACTAGCAAGCTAGTAAGGCTCGGTGGAAGCACAAAGAGGCATTTCCCCGTAAAGAGTACTACTAAAGGCACACAACTAGGCGTCGAATCCCACACATATAATGCATTTCATAACATACACACAATATGTACAGATACAACATGGCATCAAAACATAACTCCATGACTCAAGCTTTTACTAAAGACTCATAAGAGTCAACATAGTATGATATTACAAACAGGGGTCTCGTGACCCGACACTCAAGTCATACAAACATCAAGCGGAAGCATAACATGTCTGGGTACAGACATCAACTAAAAGTGGTTGGAGGAGCGTGAAAAGCTACAACGACCCTACCGAAGGAACCAGATCTCTGTCTGGGATTCCCAAGCTATTCCGGTCAACATTGAACACATCGCGTACAAACCTTTAATGATACTAAAATATTCTCTACAAAAATATAAATAGAGTAACAGTGAGTACAAAGGTACGCAGCAAGACTTACATCAGAACTATCTACATATGCATCAGTATCAATGAAGGGATTGTGGGGTTTGACTGCAGCAAGCCAGCTTTGACTCTTGGCTAACCTGTACTATGCCTACAAGTTTTTTTTGAGGTGGGATAGCGCACACGAGTCCACATATTCACCAATTTAATACACCACTATGGATCCACACTCGTCTCCCTACGAGAAGGCCATCCATAGCACTCACACTTATCTTGAATATTTTATAGTATCCATTCAAGTTGTCTATGACCATATAAGTTTCCAAGTAGTCCATATCCGCGGACGCGGCTATTCGAATAGATTAGATTACCCTGCAGGGGTGTACTTCTTCACACATGCTCCCACCACTTATCACCATATGCACGTCATGCATCTCGGCAACCTTCAAGCGGAAGCACTGGCATGGGTGTCGGCCACGACCTAACTAACCACACAAGACTCTAGTCCAGATTTATCGCCTATTTGAGACTGAACCCGCAAGGAAGTCCGACCAAAGTTTCCTCTACGGTCCCAAACGATGTGTACACAGTTCCCAAGCCCACCTCGACGTATGGTACTACGCTTGGTACACCGGGACATGATGCCTAGTCTGTCCCAAGCCCACCTGTACGGGGTGCCACTCGGTAGACTACTAGCATGTCCTACAACCACCAGAAACTAGTTGCAACTCCTCGATAGAGATCTAGGTGATTAATAAGTTGAGAGAGTCAATTAGAGATCTAAGTGATTAATTAGTCGAGAGAGTCAATTAAGTAGCTAGTCTTGGATAACATACACGTGACTCAATTCTTAAGGACGATCCCAATAGGACAACCCACCATGTACTCCTCCACAACCTCTCACACTGTAGAACATGATCACGACCATTCGGATTCATCGTCCAGATGGATCAAACCCGACACGACTCTAAGCATAGCAGGCACAATAAGCAAGCATGGATGGGTAAGCACAACAAGGCTCAAGCAGTTGGTACTCATGCTAAGTTGTTTCAACTATTTACTGTGGCAAAAATAAGTCATGCTGAGGGATGGGTTCAATTACTGAAATATGTAACAATTGAATCGTGATTGTCTTAATGCAATAAAAGGGAGCAGAGTCGAGAGAGTAGGATTGTATCGGCATGCTCAAGGGAGGTTGCTTGCCTAACAGTTCTGAAGATAGCCATGAGCCTTCATGAGTGTCAATGACCACATCGTCGGAACCAACGTCTACCGAGGGGGAACAACACCGACAAACAAGAAAGAACAATATTTACTTCACAGAAATTCAAAAGTATGATGCATGATCATGACATGAAAATGAAATGTGGCAGGGCTAGTGTAGCTACCACTTCTTTGGTGGAAGCTGATTTGAATCAAAATTCTAATATCACTACAAATAAGGTATTTTTCAAATACCATTTTAGTTGATTTGACCTGATGCTCAGGTATAACTTGTTTCTCATGCATGAAAATAGCACCATTGGATTCTTTGAACTTTTCTGATCATTTTTCATATATAAATTATTTTCATTGGAGTTATATTTTATTTTCTATAATTTTCAATATTTTCAGCATTTTCTGGAATTATTTTTATATCAGAAAATCATTTATTGCGTGAGCATGTCAACTAACCTGGGCCAGGTCAAACCTGACACTGGGACCCAAAAGTCAGTGTGTGTGGGGTAATTAGGATTAGCTAAACTAAATTACTCCTAAACAAAAGTTAATCAAGCGCTAGGCCCCACCTGCCTGTGACCCTAGGAGGTCAAACCCCTGGTCAAAGGGGTCAGACCCACCGGCGGCTTGACGCCGGCGAGGTTCGAGGCGGCGGAGGTGATCGGAAATCACCCTCCGGTGACCAATCGAGTGGCGGAGGCCACCTACATGGAGATGGGACTCACCCGCATCCGTTCCGACGGGTGTTAGGCGCTGGGGAGGGTTGTGGTGATGGCAACGACGAGCGGAGCGGCGACGCGCTATGGTGAGCAAAGGGGCGACGGCTACAACTAGGGACATGCCATGGGGAAGGGGGAATCGTATTCGGAGCTCACCGTAGAGCTTTTGGTGCTGACGAAGGGTCGGGAAGGCCCTGTGCCCCGCGAATCATCGACGGCAACCGGCGGCCGGAGGTGGAGAAGATGGCGGCAACGGCAATGACACTGGACTCCGGCCATGACTCTCTTCTAGGAGACCGAGAGGAGCACAGCGGAGATCTGGGACACGTTATCTAGACTGGAGGTGGCCGGGGACGTGGTGGGTGTGAGCAGCGGCGACGATGGCGCTCGGTCACGGCGAGGAGAGGCAACAGAGTGAGCAAGGGGGGGAATGGCGCGACACACTCGATCGGGACGGCATCAGGGAGTCTATCCCCGTCGTACGTGGCTCGGGGCAAGTAGGAGGTGGCCGGGGACGTGGCCACGCTCGTCGGCGCGTCGGGCACGCAACTGCTTCTCCTCCTGGCAGGAGCAAAAAGACAGCGGTGCCCCTGGGGGCTGGGCCGTAAAGGTGGCGCGAGGTAAGAGTTTTCTTTTTTTGTTTGTTTCCTATTTTTATTTGTTTTCTGACATTTGTTTTGATATTTTTTCCAGGGCTCAAACCTAGCTCCAAAAATACCAATACATTTTCTATGGTGTAGTTTGAATATTTCAAACCTCCTCAAAATGTTTGAGCATTTTTTAAAGATTAAAATAATTATAATCTGGTATTTGTAATTTTATGCAACTTTGCTAGTTTATTTAAAATTCCAAAAAGGTTGATAAAAAGTGGATCACCCCTGGTATGTTGTTGCCAACATTTATTAGAGAGGGTGAACATTTTTGAAAACCAATTGGGTTCATTGAAAATCACCACTATTTGGATTTGTTTTATTCAATGGATTTCTTGGGTTTTGTCAGTCCACAAACTCTAAAACATTTGGGTTTAATATGATGCAAGACGATGGTGCAACTAATTGCGAGCAGTTATTCTAGGGCTGCGACGGAATATTATACAGGATTATCTGAATTCTTGACATAGAGGTTCAACCGATAAAGATCTTCGTAGAATATGTAGGATCTAATATGGGCATCCAGGTCCCACTATTGAATATTAACCGGAGAGTGTCTCGGTCATGTCTTCACACTTCTCGAACCCGTGGGGCGTGCACACTTAAGGTTTGGTGACGTTTTCGGTATAGTTGAATTATTGATGTTGGTAACCAAAAGTTGTTTGGAGTCTCGAATGAGATCCCAGACATCACGAGGGTTTCTATAATGGTCCGGAGACGAAGATTGATATATAGGACATATCCATTTGGCTTCCGGAAGGTTTTCGAGCATTACATGTAAAGTACCGGGAGTGACGAATGGGTTCCAGAGTTCCACCGGGAGGGGCCACCCACTCGGGAGAGAACGAAAGAGGTCCAAGGGTGGTGCACGAGCCCCTGGTGGGCTAGTGGCCAGCCCAAAGAGGCCTATTCGGCCAAAGGGAGAAAGGAAAGGAGGGTGGGGCCAAACCTAATTGGGGAAGGAGGACTCCTCCTTCCACGTTGTATTGGAGGAAGACTGCTCCTCCTCTCCTTGCGCCGGCCGAACCCTAGGGCTCGTCCCTAGGGCACCACCCTCCCCTCCCTCCTATATATAGTGGAGGTGAGAGAGGATTTTGGCACCTCAAACCAAGGTGTAGCCCTCTCTCCCTCCACCACTTCGTGACACCCCATAGCTAGTTCGGTACGGTACGGCAAAGTCCTCCTGGAGTAGCTCCACCACCATCACCGCCACGCCGTCGTGCTGCCGGAGAATTCAGAAACCTGTTCGCTTCTCTTGCTAGATCAAGAAGGCGGAGATCGCCATCGAGCTACACGTGTGCTGAACACGGAGGTGTCGTCCGTTCGGCGCTAGATCGGGATGAAGTTTGTGGGACGCTTGCGATTCGGATCGCGAAGACATTCAACTACATCAACCGTGCTTCTTAATGCTTATCGCTTAGAGATCTACAAGGGTATGTGGATCCGATCTCCCCTCTTGTAGATGGTCACCACCATGGATAGGTCTTGCGTGTGTGTAGGAATTTTTTTTATTTCGGATGCAATGTTCCCCAGCATCGATACCCATTTTCTTCATTGTATCTGCATAGATCAGATTGAGGTTGCTCCCTTCATCCATGAGCACCCTGGTTAGATGGTATTTATCGATAATGGGGTCAGGTACCAGGGTCGCCGACCCTGTATGACTAATTCTATTCATATGGTGTGTGCAGTTGAAGGTGATCGGGCATGCCAACCATGGGTTGAACTTCGGAGCTACATGCTCTATGGCATAAACATCTCGAAGTGCATGTTTCCTCACCCTCTTTGGTATGTCTGACATACATCATATTCATAGTTTTTACCTCATGAGGGTATTGTTTATGGCCTCCATTGTTTGGCATGCAGGGCTCATTATCATCCGTGTTGCGGGAGCTCTTGCTAAGTTCCTCGGCTGTGAGTTTGCTGGCATGTTTGATCACCAACAGTTCTGGTTGGTGTGGGTGGTGGGCTTGTCTTGGGTGTCGTGGATCTGGCAGGGCCTATCCATGATTTTGTCCAGCGCGGTAGTTCAATACCGATTTTCTTTAAAGGTTTCCTTCCAAGCTCTTGACTTTGAATTACTGAATACACCATTTACTGCCATGTTCTCGGCATCACCACTATTGTGCCGACGCTTGTTCTTTTTGCATCGTGGTTTCCCATTGTCGTCCCGTACTTCGGAAGTGTCAGGGTTTGCAGGAGTGTTGTTGCGTCGACCTAACCAACTATCCTCGCCCATGCAAAAGCGGGTCATAAGTGCGATCAGGGTCTGCATTGTCCTTGACTGGTCTTGGCCGGGATGCCGAGCTATCCATTCATCCCAGGTATTGTTACTGAAAGAGGATATTGCCTCAGCGTCCGAACAATTGATGATTTGGTTCTTCTTCATTAAGAATCGGTTCCAAAACTGTCGAGCTAGCTCGTGGGACCATTGAATGATGTGGCTCAAATCGTCAGCATCCGGAGGTCGGACATAAGTGCCTTGAAAGTTAGCTCACAAGGTATCCTTGAGGTCTTCCCAGCTCCCAATAGATTTTTTGGGGAGATTGTTCAACCAATGTCACTACAAGGAATATGCTAATACACGATGCTATTTTTTCGTCGCTACATCATCATGGTTTTTAATTTACGACGATCTCACGACGAAAAACCAACCGTCGAAAACGGAGCGTCACAAATGAACAACAGCATCGTTTTGATCAAAATTGTCGTAACTTTTACGACGATTCCTGGATTGTCGTAACCTTTACGACGATCCTAAATCGTCGTTGGCAATCAAACCCAGTCCTACGTGGCAGTCCTACGTGGCAAAATTATGACGAAATCAAAACGTCATGGTTGAAATCAGCCCAACCCATTTCAATTGATCACATGGGCTGATTTATTTTTTTGGGCTTCTTTTTGGGCCTTAGCCTATGTATAGCCAATTTTAATTTTATTTTTTTCGAATTTTGGTTTGTGGCCTTTTACTTTCTATTGATTTTTTTGGCCATTTTATTTTTGTACTGGTCCAACATGTCATGCTGATCTCAAAATTTTGTCAAATTTTGGGCTTCGAGATTTTTACATTTTGATCTGTAGCATTATGAAGGCACAAATATATCTGATCCAATACAGGTGACAGCACAAACTTAGAATCAACCTAAATTTAATACTAATATATTGTCTTTGACCACTTTCAATCCAAGAATGAATTTCAAATAGAACTAAGAACACATAAAATTGATCAATATACGACTAAATAAATCTATTACAATCTTTACAACACAGTTGTGCTACAATATGCTACTCTAAACTGAGTAAGACTTCACAGCTTCACACTTGCGTTCACACTTCACGGCTGCACACTTCACATTAGTTTCTGTTCATTGACTAAGCTTGGAAACCATAGTTCAGCTAGTGGGATTCACAAGTAAGACTGGTCCAGTTGAGGAAGAAAATTAAGAGAAGCATGACTATTACTTGTGCCATACATAGTGCATAACACTGACTGATTAGCAGACCAGGTATGACTATTACTTTTGCTTCCATCCATGTTCGACTCATCTCCCAAAAAGACTCTCAATCTCGAATCTGCACCAAGCTTAGATGCCAAAACACTTGCTGCAGCCACCTTTGCAGCAGGATCAAGATCATATCTCTGTATCACGAATTTGAAGAGTCGGTGTAAGTAGTTTCCGGAAAGAAAAAATAAAGGAACATAACGCATGTTTCTTTCATGCAGTAACTATACTAACCAATACAACTCTGGATATGTAATGGTGAAAATATAAAGTAACCCACCTGTATAAGTTGTTGGGTAGTGTAGTAATTTGTTCTCTCCTTCAACTCGTCAATCTTGGCCTGCCTTTCAGCACGAAGCTTTTCAAGAGTATGTTGGTCTGTATTGTCAACTACAAGACAGAGTATTGTCCATCACATTTTAAGCATGAAGGCTAACCGTATGAGCTAAATAAACAATTAGGTAACTGGTCATGGTAATTGAACGCCTTTTCAGACTTAAGCTGTTTTAAAAACAAATTTATCAAGAGGCAATTAAGTCTGTGCAACGAGACTGTCACCATGCCTGGTTGCCACAATGAAAAACTAAAGGGAAATATATCAGTCGTATTAGTATTGCATATAACATTAATGCCTTCTTTGTTATTCCATCAAGACGAAAAATTAACACTTACCGCTAGAACCTAATGGTACATTGACATTTGTGAAAAAAGACAAAAGTCGCACACGAGAAATGGTGATGCAGAGCCAAGTGCACTTACGTATTTTCGTAAGGCTTGTGATGGCTGAGTAGATGAGAGAAGCTAAAGCAGGAACCAAGAACATGGGCAGCACCCGGGCTGCCCTCATCTGTCAGGGGATGTCCGGGGATCTGGTAGTCATAATCGCATATCCAACAGCCACAATCTGTTGAAATAAAAATAACCTTGTCATGGTCTCAGGGACATAATTGGCCCTAATTAACAGCACCAACGAATTTTCGTAAAGAAACAACACCAACGAATTGTTAAGTGGAGGTAATTGCTGCGACTGGATAGAATAGATTGCTTATGAACCGCATCAGTCGCAATAAGGCAAAACTGGACGACAGCACAGCGCAATCCCCTCCCACGGCGTGCTACCACCTTCCTACCGGAACGATCTGCTTAGTCCCACCTGTTTTTGAATAAAGGGTCAGCAAAAATTACCAGTTGTGGCAGCAGTTATATGATACATCCCCTAAACAAAGTACTTGACACGATAAATAATTCACACGTGTTGAAGAAAATGACACTTCTCGTGTTTCGACAGTGCTGACTGAATTCCTTCAAACTGGTCTGTCATGCAACACATCTAAGAGTAATGACAATGGCAGAACTATGTATCACAGTACATCATGCTTTTGTCTGTGAATGAGCATTCCAGATTTTATTCGAAAAGGAAAACAAGTCAATCAGATGTCCCAGTCTACCAAACATTGCTAGCAGGAATTCAGAAATGGCCAGATTCGAGTCGATTTTGCCATTTTCTAGACTCTGAGACTTCCGACATGGAGTGAAAAATCCTAACCCCACAGACAGAGAGGCGGTAAAAAGGATATGTCTATATCTGCCAAACAGTTGGTTTGTTCATTCAAGCAAAGTAATTAGCCGCCCTCCATGTCGGAGAAAAAAATAACAAGCTTATCTGGAGCTGAGGCTCGAGATGCAGCAAGCGGACGATCTAGAGAACACCCGAGGGTTCTATTGTAGCAACAAGCGACAGTAAACCTCCCCCGAGCTAATCAATCAGGTAGCAAGTAGCAGTAGTTGAAAACACTAACTACCTTGCTCCGAAATGGAAAAATAAGAAACGCCTGCAGATCGTGACTGAATTCAGCCTGGGTTGTCCAATTCAGGCAGCTACCACGCAATTGAGCAGCAAACCGAGCAGCTGGATCTCAAGGTCGGGTAAAAGGAGCTACAACATCTCCCCATGTACTAATCTCAGCTAGTGTTGTACCAAGCAGCGGTTGAAGTTGAGAACAGTCGAGCACGAACGGATCGACACCAACTACTGAGCAGTCAGGCTACCGCGAAGCACCCGGGCGAGGCCGCCGCGATCCAGCACGCCGCGGCAAGGAAGGGCAGCAGCGGCAGATTCGGCCTAGTACTAGCTAGCTAGGGAACAACAAACCAACGAATCATAGCGAGGGGAGGGTGCTCACGATGAATCTCTGGCAGAACTTGTGGCAGAAGTTGGCGAGGACGTCGGGCGGGCGGCGAGATGCAGCGGGACGAGGACGTTGGACCAGTAGTCGGCCCAGCGCTGGTCGGCCGCATAGTCGTAGGCCACCGCCACCGCCCGCTTCGCCTCCTGCTCCGCCGCCGCCACCTCCGGGCCCTCGTGGTGGGCGAGGAGGTCATCGTCGCCACTGAGGCTGGCACGAGAGAGCTCCTTCTTGTTCTGCTTGTGCATCTCCCGGATCTTGGTGAAGTCCATGGAGTAGTCTGGCATGGCATCGTTCTTCATATGCCAATCACTGAACGCCGGCACCGTCATCCATGTTGTCGCCCCCTCCCCCTGCACACACATGCACACACCCATCGAAATCTTCCATCAAGCCTCGGAAGAACCAGATTGCGAAAAAGGAAAGAAAATCCTTCCAGTCCCACGCCTTGAGCTCCCTCGCCTCCCTCCGCCTCTCCCGCGCCGTCAGCTCCTCGTCCCCATCACGCCCTCTGCCCGCCGCCGAGGCCAACATCGACATCACCGACGCGAGGGCGTGTAGCTCCTCAGGTTCAGGGAGCGGCGGCCAGCGGAGCACCAGGTAGGGCGGCGGCGGTGGTGTTGGGACCCTTGGCCTGGACGGTGCTGTCGGATATGGGGAGGAGGGAGGACTGTATCGGGAGGGGGGCGGGGATGGGGAGGAGGGAGGGGTCTGAGCTAGGGTTTGGTCTGCGGGTGGGTTTTTTTATTTATTTTTTATTTTTTTGTAGATACATGAATGGATCGATGTGAGATGGTGAGATAGATGGATGGATGGATGGCCGCCATGTCATCGATCCGTGAGAATAGTTCTGATTGGTTCGAAAAGTTGTGACATTTTTATAATCGTCGTAAATGTTATAACGATCTCATCTTATGCGGTTACGACGTTTTTAACTCACATTCTCGTAATTTATATGTAGATTTGATCCCTTCAAATGTCTTACGACAATCTCGGATGAAATCGTCATAGATTTATGACGAATTCATCGATGACATCTTAAAGAACGTCATGTATGAGCATATTTATTGTAGTGTGTCATGCTGGCCCTTTGAGCTTTAAAGGAAAGTACTTTATGGCATGGAGGGTCATCTCCTCGAGCCATATGTATGTGGAGAATGAAGCCTTCAACCCACACGACCGGGTCAGTTGTCCCTTAGTACTATTTGATGTTTATGGGCTTAAACCCTTCGTGGCATTGATGTTGCATCACCTCGTTTGCAAAAGCACATTGGGTGAGCGTCACCCTGGACTCGAGCTATCATGTTGAAGGTTAGTTGTCATCTGATCCCGGTGTTGTTTCCGAGCCCTATATATTTGGTTGAGCCAAGCTTGGTACTCATCCCATCTTGCGGGAGTGTACCCTTTGGATCCATAGATGGATCTTGTCTGAACTGCTCTAGCTTTCAAATTGTGTCATAGGCCGTCTCGGTCCTCAGGCTCTATTGTCTCCTTCCTTCTCCTGTGGGGGTGTTCGAGACGGTCTCCGGATTCTCCAACGATCATGTCCCGTCCTCAAGGAGGGCGGTGCTACTTCTCAAACAACAGCGCCAGAAATTGACACGTTGACGGAGACTTGCTTGCGTTGGTTTTTCCCTTGAAGAGGAAAGGGTGATGCAGCACAGGAGCAGTAAGTATTTCCCTCAGTTTGAGAACCAAGGTGTCAATCCAGTAGGAGAATCTCGACAAATCCAGAGTACCTGCACAAACACAAAAGAGCTTGCACCCAACGCTGTAAAGGGGTTGTAAATCCCTTCAAGATTGTTTGCAAAGTGAGATCTGAAGGCGGAAAAGTGCAACGAAGTAAAAAGTGTAAGGCTGAAAATATGGTGTGGATTAGACCCTGGGGGCCATAGTGTTCACTAGAGGCTTCTCTCAAAATTGCAAGTATTACGGTGGGTGAACAAATTACTGTCGAGCAATTGATAGAGCCGCACAAAGTCATGACGATATCTAAGGAAATGATCATACATATAGGCATCACGTCCGAGACAAGTACACCGATACTTTCTTCATCTACTACTATTACTCCACACATAGACCGCTATCCAGCATGCATCTAGTGTATTGAGCTCATGACAAACAGAGTAACGCCTTAAGAAAGATGACATGATGTAGAGGGTTAATCTCAAACCAATGATGAAAACCCCATCTTTTTACCCTTGATGGCAACAAAACAATACGTGCCTCGCTACCCCTTATGTCACTGGGTAAGGTCATCGCACGGTATGAATCCAAAACCAAGCACTTCTCCCATTGCAAGAATCATAGATCTAGTTGGCCAGACAAAACCCACAACTCGAAGATAATTACAAGGATATGAAATCATGCATAAGAGAGATCAGAAGAAACTCAAATAAGATTCATAGATAATATGATCATAAATCCACAATTCATCGGATCTCGACAAACACACCGCAAAAGAAGATTACATCGGATAGATCTCCATGAAGATCATGGAGAACTTTGTATTGAAGATCCAAGAGAGAGAAGAAGCCATCTAGTTACTAGCTATGGACCCGGAGGTCTATGGTGAACTACTCACGCATCATCGGAGAGGACATGGTGTTGATGAAGAAGCCCTCCGTGTCCGAATCCCCCTCCGGCAGGGCACCAGATCGTGCCCCATATGGGATCTTGCGGAGACAGAAGCTTGCGGCGGCGGAAAAGTACTTTTGATGATCTCCTGATTTTTTGTGGAATTTTTGGGGATATATAGGCGCAAACCCTAGGACAAAGGAGGTACAGGGGGCCCACAAGCCTGTGGGCTGCGGCCTCCCCCCTGGCCATGGGGTGAGGGCTTGTGGGGTCCCTGGGGCCCCCTGCCTTGTTTTCAAGTCCCCTAATCTTCTTCCGTTATGGAAAAATTATTTTTGGGAATTTTATTCCATTTGGACTCTGTTTCAAAATCTCCTCTGAAAGGGGTCAAAAACACAGAAAAAACAGGAACTGACACTTAGCACTGAGTTAATAAGTTAGTCCCAAAAAATATATAATAGGCATGCAAAACATCCAAAGTTTGACAAGATAATAGCATGAAACCATCAAAAATTATAGATACGTTGGAGACGTATTAAGCATCCCCAAGCTTACCTCCTGCTCGTCCTCGAGTAGGGAAATGATAAAGAATGAATTTTTGATGAGGAATGCTACCTAGCATAGTTGTCCTTTGCAACTTCTTTCACGTGACATGAATGTTCAGATCCGTAAGATTCAAAACAATAGTTTGCAATTGACATGAAAACAATAATACTTCAAGCAAACTAGTAAAGTAATCATGAACTTTCAAAATAACAAGGACAAGGAAAGTTATCTCTACAAAATCATATAGTCTGGCTATGCTCCATAATCCTCACACAACTAATGTAAATCATGCACAACCCCGGTATTGGCCAAGTAATTGTTTTCGCACTCTTACTTTCTCAAACTTTTTATAACTATCACGCAATACATGAGCGTGAGACATGGATATAGCACTATAGGTGGAATAGAATGTGGTGGTGGTTGTGAGACAGAAAGGAGGAGATGGTCACATTGACTCGGCATATCAAAAGGCTATGGAGATGCCCATTAATAGATATCAATGTGAATGAGTAGGGATTGTCATACAAGAGATGCACTAGAGCTATAAGTATGTGAAAGCTCAAAAGGGAAACTAGTGGGTGTGCATCCAACTTGCTTGCTCACGAAGACCTAGGGCAATTTTGAGGAAGCCCATCATTCGAATATATAAGCCAAGTTATATAATGAAGATTCCCACTAGCATATGGTAGTGACAAAGCAAGAAGCTCTCAATCATGAAGAACATGGTGCTATTATGAAGCACAAGTGTGGAAAAAGATAGTAGCATTGTGCGTTCTCTCTTTTTCTCTTTTTTTTATTTATTTTTTTATTTTTTTATTTGGGCTCTTAGGCCTATTTTTTTATCTTTTTTTATTTTTGGGCTATTTGGCCTCCTTTTTGTTATTTCCTCACATGGGACAATGCTCTAATAATTATGATCATCACACTTTTATTTACTCACAGCTCAAAATGATGATGACTCTATAAGAAATGCCTCCGGCAGTGTACCGGGATGGGCAACGATCTAGCATGGCGTATGACGTTCAAACATCTCGCTAGCTATCTTACGATCATGCAATGGCAATATGAGAGTGACGGCACAAGTCATGAGACGGAACGGTGGGAGTTGCATGGCAATATGAGAGTGACGGCACAAGTCATGAGACGGAACGGTGGGAGTTGCATGGCAATATATCTTGGAATGGCTATGAAAATTCCATAGTGGGTAGGTACGGTGGCTGTTTTGAGAAAGGCATGTGGTGGGTTTGTGCACCGGCAACAATTGCACGGCACTAGAGAGGCTAGCAATGGTGGACGGTGAAAGTGCATATTTACCATGGACTCACATTAGTCATGAAGAACTCGCATACTTGTTGCAAAAGTTTTTATTAGTAATCAAAACAAAGTGCTAAACGCATACTCCTAGGGGAAGGGTTGGTAGGTGTTAACCATCGCGCGATCCCGACCTCAACACAAAGGATGACAATCAATAGATCAATTATGCTCCAACTTCCTAACATAGCGGTTCACCATACGTGCATGCTACGGGAATCACTAACTTCAACACAAGTATTTCTAGATTCACAACACCCTACTAACATAACTCTTAATATTACCAAATCCACGTCTCAAAACTAATTGAGAGGAATCAAGACTTCTTTTTCTACTCAATGCACATGAAGATGGAGGTTTTTGCATCCTCTTTGGGTACCTATCACCTTTGGGACTAATTTCATAGCATAAGCCAACTACCAAGTCACGCACTGCCGTGCTCTAAAAGATATAAGTGAAGCACATAGAGCAAAAGTATCTAGCTCAAAAGATATAAGTGACACACTATGAGCATTCTAGCAACATCACGATGAGTGCATGTCTCTCTCTCTCAAAAAGGTGTACATCAAGGATGATTGTCACAACAAAAAGAAAAGACTCATAAGATACAAGACGCTCCAAGCAAAACACATATCATGTGGTGAATAAAAATATAGCTCCAAGTAATGTTACCGATGGATTGAAGACGAAAGAGGGGATGCCTTCCCGGGGCATCCCAAAGCTTAGGCTTTTTGGTGTCCTTGAATTTGGCTTGGGATGCCTTGGGCATCCCAAAGCTTGAGCTCTTTCCACTCCTTATCTCTTTGTCCATGAGAACATCACCCAAAACATGAAAACTTCACAACACAAAACTTAAACAGAAACTCGTGATAACATTAGCACAAGAAAACAAACTACCACTTCTTTTGGTACTGTAGCAAACTTGAATTCTATCTATATTGGTGTTGGGCTACTGTATTCTCACTTTTCCATGGCTAGTACCCCCGATACTAACCATAGTTTCATCAAAACAAGCAACCAACTCAACAGAAACAAAATCTGTCAAAAACAGACCAGTCTGAAGCAATCTGTATACTTCATATACTTCTGGTACCTCAACAATTCTGAAAACTTACGACTGCCTGGCAAAAGGCATATGAATCAGCAGCAAAAAGAATCAACTCAAAAGATCTTTCTGAATAAATATGAAAAATCATCTCGTGAGCGAAAAGTTTTTGTCTTTTTCCAGCAGGATCAAACAACCATTACCAAGACTAATTATAAAGGTTTTGCTTGGCTCAAACACAAAAAGAAACACAAAAAACTCAATCACAACAGAATTGTGATGGTGTGGGCGCAACATAACAGAAAGAAAAAGATAAATTCATTGGGTTGCCTCCCAACAAGCACTATTGTTTAACGCCCTTAGCTAGGCATTGATAAATCAATGATGCTCACATAAAAGACAAGAATTGAAGCACAACGATAGCATCATAAAGCATGTGAAAATCACATCTAAGTCTAACATACTTCCTATGCATAGGAATTTTATAGGAAAACAGATTGTCAAGACAACCAATAGTTGCCATATGCAAGGAAGAAGAAAGAGACAATAGCAATCTCCACATAACGAGAGGTAATTTGGTAACATGAAAGTTTCTACCACAATATTTTCCTCTCTCATAGCAATTACATGTGGGATCATAATCAAATTCAACAAAATAGCTATCACAAAGGATATTGTTTTCATGATCCACATGCATGCAAAGTTGACGCTCTTCAAAAATAGTAGGATTATCATCAACTAAAGTCATGACTTCTCCAAACCCACTTTCAATATTATTGCAAATACCATTGCAACAAGTAGTGGACATAGCAAAACTAGCATCCCCAAGCTTAGGGTTTTGCATATTTTTAGCATGATTGTCATTAATAGAATTTATAATGAAATCATTGCAATCATGCTTTTCATTCACGGAGCCCTCGTGAATCATTTCATAAATTTGTTCATCACGATTTTCAGATTCACGCATCTCAAGCAAAACTCCATAGAGAAAGTCAAGTGCACTCAACTCACTAGCAATTGGTTCCACATAAGTGGATCTCTTAAAGAGATTAGCAAGTGGGTCAGGATCCATATCACTAGATTTTCAGAAAGCGAAGATGCAAGCAAATTGAAGGCACATAGAACACAAGCAAAGGAAAGGCAAATGAAAAAGGAAAACGAAGAAAAGGGCAAATGAAAAAGGCAAACAAAAAAGGCAAATTGGTGAAGTGGGGGAGAGGAAAACGAGAGGCAACTCGCAAACAAAGTAAATGCAAGAGATGAGTTTGCGACACCTACTTGGATGAGTTCTTGGCTTGATCCTCCCCGGAAACGGCGCCAGAAATCCTTCTGCTACTTCTCAAACAACAACGTCAGAAATTGACACATTGACGGAGACTTGCTTGCGTTGGTTTTTCCCTTGAAGAGGAAAGGGTGATGCAGCACATGAGCAGTAAGTATTTCCCTCAGTTTGAGAACCAAGGTATCAATCTAGTAGGAGAATCTCGTCAAATCCAGAGTACCTGCACAAACACAAAAGAGCTTGCACCCAACGCTGTAAAGGGGTTGTCAATCCCTTCAAGATTGTTTGCAAAGTGAGATCTGAAGGCGGAAAAGTGCAACGAAGTAAAAAGTGTAAGGCTGAAAATATGGTGTGCAGTAGACCCTGGGGGCCATAGTGTTCACTAGAGGCTTCTCTCAAAATTGCAAGTATTACGGTGGGTGAACAAATTACTGTCGAGCAATTGATAGAACCGCGCAAAGTCATGACGATATCTAAGGTAATGATCATACATATAGGCATCACGTCCGAGACAAGTAGACCGATACTTTCTGCATCTACTACTATTACTCCACACATAGACCGCCATCCACCATGCATCTAGTGTATTGAGTTCATGACAAACAGAGTAACGCCTTAAGCAAGATGACATGATGTAGATGGTTAATCTCAAACCAATGATGAAAACCCCATCTTTTTACCCTTGATGGCAACAACACGATACGTGCCTCGCTACCCCTTATGTCACTGGGTGAGGTCACCGCACGATCTGAACCCAAAACCAAGCACTTCTCCCATTGCAAGAATCATAGATCTAGTTGGCCAGACAAAACCCACAACTCGAAGAGAATTACAAGGATATGAAATCATGTATAAGAGAGATCAGAAGAAACTCAAATAAGATTCATAGATAATCTGATCATAAATCCACAATTCATCGGATCTCGACAAACACACCGCAAAAGAAGATTACATCGGATAGATCTCCATGAAGATCATGGAGAACTTTGTATTGAAGATCCTAGAGAGAGAAGAAGCCATCTAGTTACTAGCTATGGACCCGGAGGTCTATGGTGAACTACTCACGCATCATCGGAGAGGACATGGTGTTGATGAAGAACCCTCCGTGTCCAAATCCCCCTTCGGCAGGGCACCAGATCGTACCCCAGATGGGATCTTGCGGAGACAGAAGCTTGCGGCGGTGGAAAAGTACTTTCGATGATCTCCTAATTTTTTGTGGAATTTTTGGGGATATATAGGCGCAAACCCTGGGGCAAAGGAGGTCCAGGGGGCCCGCAAGCCTGTGGGCCGCGGCCTCCCCCCTGGCCGCGGGGGTGAGGGCTTGTGGGGCCCCTGGGGGCCCCTGCCTTGGCTCTCAAGTCTCCCGATCTTCTTTCGTTACGGAAAAATTATTTTCGGGGATTTTATTCCTTTTGGACTCCGTTTCAAAATCTCCTCTGAAAGGGGTAAAAACATGAAAAAAAAGGAACTGACACTTGGCACTGAGTTAATAAGTTAGTCCTAAAAAATATATAAAAGGCATGCAAAACATCCAAAGTTTGACAAGATAATAGCATGAAACCATCAAAAATTATAGATACGTTGGAGACGTATCAGGCGGTCAGGTTGGTCGCCCAAAGTGCGTGTGGGCGGTGCGGGCTCATATGCTTCATCATCAAATTCTCGCAACAAACGCCAGTGCATGTAGCTTTTGTTTTGGTCCCGATGCTCATTTCAATACCCTTGTTCGGCTGCTAGGACTTTCGTCCATCTGTCGTTAAGGGTGTCTTGTTTGGCTTTGATCTGCTTCTATTTAATCATCAGACTTTGTGTTGTGGTTATAAGCTGCCGCTTAAACTCCTCTGGATCCAACGGGTCTTCGGGGACGATGAAATCCTCCTCTCTGAGACTATCCTCCTTCTCTGTGGAAGGGAGGTAGTTGCTCTCTTGGGAGTCATTGAGGTCCTCGGGATTATCCTGACCCTCGCGCCCTTCCGAATTATCTAGCTGTTGTTTGGAGTTAGCGGAGTTAGCGGAGTCAACGAGGTCGTCCAGGTTGTTGGGGGAATCTCTGGTGCCCTTGTTGCTTCCTCTGCCCTTGCGCCCCTAGTTTTTTTGTGCTGATGCCAGCGCTTGGGTGGCTCTTCGCCACCGTTCTGCGTTGAGGTTTCATGGCTGCTCTTCCCTATGGTACCGTCGCCCTTGTCACTTGGGGTGTCCACCATGTAGACATTGTAGGTGCAGGTGGTTGTCCATTTTCCAGTGGTGGGAGGAGCAATTGTGTCGACATCCTCATCTATGTCTTCGGCCTCTTCCGAGGAGAAGTCTAGCATATCGGTTAAATCTTCAATAGTGGTTACCAAGTGGGTGGTGGGTGGGACATAAATTTCCTGTATCCAACCTCAAGACCAATCCGAGCATAGGTCGAGGATGGGTCACCCGTAATATCCATAGTGTGGATCCAAGCGAGCGTCTCTTTCAAAAGTGAGAAGTTGGCCGGATTGTTTTGATGAATTCTTGCAAAGTTAATCTTCGGCGTGTCTACACAGGGGACGTTCTCGGCCAAGGTTGACCCTTGGTCTTTGAATTCTTTGATTGGATCCGAGCTTGAAGCCATCTCCAGGGTAAGGCTCGACTCGGTGATGGGGCTAAGTAGGAGGCCCAAAGTTAATGCTTTGGGGTTTGTAGCCTCATTGATCAAGGCCGACAGCCTGGTAGGGACCAGATCGTCGTGGGCGTTGACATCGTACTTTAAGTTGCCGAACTTGATTCTTTGGCAGGTCATGAAGGTATCCCTGGTGTTTGAATTATTTATGGTGATGAGACGATCCATTGATCCTTTGGTGATCCGACAACGGAACTCCCAATGAAAGCACCAATGTCGGTGTGAAAACCGGTATATCTTGGGTAGGGGGTCCTAAGTTATGGATCTTGGATCAATGGTAACAGGAATAGGGGAGACGATGTTTACCTAGGTTGGGCCCTCTTAGTGGAGGTAAAACCCTATGTCCTACTCTTGTTTATACTGATGATGGAGTGTCGAGTATAAAGTTGATCTACCTCGAGCTCGTATGTTGTGGTCTAAGCCCTAAGTGTAATGATGTTGTCGATGATCCCTATGAACTAAAACCCTCTGGTTTATATAGACACCAGTGGTACCTAGGGTTACATATGGTCGGTTACATCCGGGCACAAACATGCCGACATTACCTCCTTGACTTGGAGCTCACACCAAGGCTTCTGAAGTTTCCATCCTGAACACGACGTCATCTTGTAGTCTGGTCCTCCACCGCTAGTCATAAAGCAGCCCATGAGTCCGACCCATAGAGATAGGCCAGCGGCCCGAGGTCCCCTTAGTCCCAGACTCCCTCGAGAGCTTTTCCATGTAAATAGTTTTTTCCTTCTAGTTTTTCTTTTTGTTTATTTGCTTTCTTCGGAAAAACGAAAAACTCCAACAATATTGCAGTGTGTGTTGGGGATATTCCCATGATTATAACCCAGCTAAAGTATTGACCCGGCCTAGATCTCAAAAGCTTTATGGGTCGCCCAGTTTTCTGGGTTAAGATAAGATGTCAAGGATGAATCAAAGGCTGTGTGACGAGACCCGGCATGAGGCCGACTTGACAGGGGCCCAATATGTCGGCTCGCGGAGAAGGGCTCAAAGGCTGAGATTGAGATCTGGCCGAAGGCCGGTTCATGGAGGGACCCCGAAGGGCCGGCTCATGGAGAATCCTCAAGATGGATTCTCAACTTGGAAGATAAAGAAGACCTACAAGATTTAGCGTAGGACACCAATTAAAGGAAGCGAGACCCGGACTAGTATCCATCTTGTAATAGAAAAGAGACTAGTTGTAGTCCTACTAGGACTCTACATGTAAGTCGCCCCCTTCAACTTATATAAGGGGGGAGGCACCCCAAGATGGACAAGTCAAGTAAGAACAGACAAATAGATCATTAGGGACAATATCATAGTAGAAGCTCTCAAGACTAGAGGTACAGAAATAGCACCCTTGTAATCGAGATCATCATCATAATCAATATGAATCAAGCAAGATGTAGGCTTTTACCTCCATTGTGGGGGGCGGACTTGGGTAAAACTTGTATCTCTCGATTCCAACCAACCCAGTTCGAGCTACCACCTAGTAGAGATGGCCTCATACCTAAGTTCTCTCACGAGGACATCTGTCATGACAAAACCACAGGAGTTAACGCCCACCGTAGGGCCAGCGCACGATGGTGTTGAGTTCTTCGAGGGAGATCTCCGAGAGATCGAGAAGCTCGCGATTGGTCCGTTGACGAATAGACAGTCTGGAAGGATTTACAGTCAAGATAAAAATTCTAGCGGTGGCGTACGTAGTACCAAAAGAAATTTCTCTGGCACCGACCGATAGGTCATCATGCAATTTGTCAGATCCGATTTTCCATCGGCTGCATCCGCCTCCCTTTGATGGGAAAGTCCATGAAGGTCACCGCGTGTCGGATTCAAGCTGGTTGTTGCAGGTTACAGATGCCTATTATTAACATGACTATCTACGGTACAGATGATGAAATTAGTTAAAAAAGTGGGGGCTTGTAAAGGACCACAATCAAACCAGTCCAAGTGGGCTAAGAGCATCTCCACTCGCCCCCGATATGCCCTCCTGGGAGACTTTTTTTAGTGTCGGCGGTGCGAAATCGGCCCTGTCGTGCCCCCAGCTCCTCGTTTATCGCTGGTTGGGCCAAAATAACAGCCAGCGAACCCGAGCCGAACCCAGCTCCCCAGGGGGCACCTCGGAGCGTAGGGCGAAGCAAAATGCAAAGCGGGCCCGCTCTGTCAGCCGTAGTCGGGGCTTTCGTGTAGTTTTATCCCCCTTCCTCCTCCCTTTACCTCCATTTCCCCACCCCCTCCCGCCATCTGGTCGTCATGCCGCCGAAAAAGTACACCTTCCCATGCCTCGCTTCCACCATTGATTCCATCCAGCCGATGCCTGGGCCGGCGGGCGTTTCACACACTGAGTGGAGGCTGGATGTCCAGTGCGTGGAGGCGGTCACAATAGACCGGTGGAGGAGGCTCTACGCCAAGAAGATCAGGGACACGGAGGCGGCAGCGGCGGTCAATCAGGTAGAGGTGTCCCGAGCGGGGATGATGAACCGCCCGGCCGCAACTCGCATGCTGCATGGAGGGGTATCCAGGGCGTTGCACCGACCACTCACTCGCTGATGATGTCACCCTGGGGGTACGCGCACTTGCTTGGCTACTCCGACGGAGACGCACATGGCTGCTTGAATCCCAACACCACCTTTCGACATGGCGCACCCCAATGTTCCTCGCCCACCGGTTTCGTCCACGACCGGCGTACTCCCTCGCCCACTTTCAGCGCCGGCCTCAACACACCATACAGCTACTCGCCACCAGCGTACTCGTTAGCACCCTCGCGTGCTTCATCTCTGCGCCATGGTGTCCTTCCGTTCGCGCCCACTTCGTCGCTACAATTTAACTACACCGCCGCTGATCGGGTCATAGCCCTAGGGTAGGGTCATAGGCCTAACCTATAAGTCCTACCCAAGGGCACCTCATTATTAGCTTAAAGGTCACAAGGTATCTACCGACTCGATTAAGACTTCCTCTTGTCCACTCGGTAGAAAAGCACTCGGAGATCATCTTGTACTCGACGACTGGATTCCACTTGGTGAAGACCAGAAGCCAGTCGACATAGAAGGCCAGAAACCACTTCAGCGAGGCTAACGGTCAGATGTTGGACTACTGTAGTTACTATCATTTATGGCATACGTTACCTGTAACGTATGCATTCAATCTCACTTATTGCACCCCTGAAGGTTGGACACTTATGAGGGGCAGCATACTCTATATAAGCCACCCCTCACCTCTGGCAGAAGGGTTTGCATTTTGTAACACCTGTATTCCACTCGACACAAAAGCTCCAGAGCACTGAGATGTACGGTTGTTACCTCCACCGCAGAGGGACCTAAACTCATACAACCTTGCCGTAGCTAGGACTCTTCCTCTACTTTCATACCCTACTCATCTACTGTCAGGCTTATACCCACGATAGTTGGCGCCCACCTTGGGGCAGGCGTCTAGGCGACTTCCGGCAAGTTTGCGTTTTTTCTCCTTCACCATGTCTTCCGCGGCGATTTCTCCTTGGGTCACGAGATCGTTTTCGGTACACTCGTCTTTGTCACCTATGATTCAGCATGGCTTCGGGAGGCGCCTCTCGACGTCTAGGCACTTCCAGTTCGCGGAGCAACGTTCTTCCGCCCTAGTTCTTGCGGAGTTCTTCTTCTCCAACCATCGACTCCGCCGTCAACTGTGCTCCCCATCGCGCGTCGCAACAAGCGATCCGCTCGCTCGCGGCTCTATCACTGGTTGCATCATGCACTCGCGCGTCAAGCGTCTTCGCCACAGGTGGCGTCCATCGAACCTGCTACACCTCCGTGTGTTGCCTCCCACTCGGTGTCAGATCCGTCTGGCTCTTCTTCCGAGTGCGAGAGATGCAGCCCTGTGGCAGAGATCTTCATGGCGGCTCACACGAGAGCCCGCCAAGGACCAATCGGGACAAGCAGGAAACCGAAGAGACTTCGGGTGCGCGTCATCATCCGCACCCTCCAGCGTCCGGTCGGCGTTCTCATCATGATAACATCGAGGTATTTCGCACGCCCGTCCTCAACCTTGATGCGGCCGCAAGAATTGCAGACTCCATCCAGCCATCAAATTCAGAAGCGGGCAGAGGTGTGCAGCAGATCTATGCCCTGTTATAGGCGGCCCAGCAATAGAATTCCGTTGTTTCTCAGTCTTACAACAGACTACACAACAATTCCGTCCGAGCACACACAGTTCGGTTAGTTTACACCCCAGGTTCTCCCCAGCATTGCAGAGGAGGAGATTGCCGAGAAGATCGACACAGAGACCAGGGGCGGAATCCGCTTCCCCCCCGGTTCAATCGTGAGGAACGCCATGGCTCACGCTCTCCTCCGTGGGGTGGTTCATACATGCCCCGGCACAACGACGAAAGGCGATTGATGGGCAATGACCGTGACCAAAGGCGTGACGTAAGGGACTATCTCACTCAGAAGGGAGTTGATAGAGGTCGAGCCCATCGTGACGGATACGATGGTGACCGTCCGAGTGGAAGTGTCTCTGTCATCTCCGGCCCCGAGTGTTTCAGCCGAGCAATCCGCTCCGCTGATATTCCCCCCAACTTCAGGTTGGTGGCCGGAATAAGCAAGTTCACTCGAGGATCAAAGCCAGAAACATGGCTAGATGATTACCGAGTGGCAGTTCAGATCGACGGCAGCAATGACAATGTGGCAATGAAGCACTTGCCCCTGATGCTGGATGGTTCAGCCCGT